>NC_135787.1:153878750-154215000 GCF_051106095.1 Pogona vitticeps | reverse complement strand
ATAACATCTGGGCACAATCCTACCTGGACCACTATCACATTTTCCCCACCCCACTTGAAAGATGTGACAGATCAGGCAACTTTGCAGTGGGCACCATCTCCTCCTCCACGGCACTTGCCTCAGGCCCCACAGAAAAGATAGTGACATCATGGTCAGAACTTGGCAATGTATTTTTTTTTTTTTTGGCCTATAGCTCAGTGAATTTTACTGAATGCTCATGCCATATGTATAATTTGCCATGCTTCATTATTCTACTCTGAGGGAGAGAAACCAGATTACTTTCTAACAGAGAAGGGATTTATTCCTCCACAGGCTGGCTTGCTGAAATATCATGACTCTCCCTGCTTCAGAAAATATAAAAGTAGGTTAATTGTAGTTCTTTTCCGTAAGCATCTTAGACTGTGTGTATTTCACTTGGGATTGCCCTTGGGTAGGACGGGTAGTATGTTTCTGCCGAAGATTCATGGAAGAGGCAACACATTTTGTTTTTCTGCATTCCTTCTTTGCATATGGTTTTGCTGACTCTAAGTGGGTCACAATCCCATGCTGTTACAGCAGCTATTTTGAGCTGTATTAAAGTAATACAGCTCAAAAGCAGATTAGAAAGCAAGCATGCCTTCAACCATGCACCAGGAGAAGAGCACAGCCTAGTAGAAAATCAGGCCCCAGTAATATGCAGGAGAAGGCCTTGCCTGTTTCGAAGGTTGGTACTCTTCTTGTGGTTGCTTAGTTCCCCTTAAGCATAATTCTTTCAGGGGGCATGGGGTTAGGTTTTGGAGCCAAACTCTGTCATTAGAAATCCACTAGTGTCCCAGAAATATGATTCAGGCAGACTTCCAGCAACCATATTAGCAAATGAAATATATTGGCAAGAATAGTGAAGCTCAACATCAAAAAAACTAAGATCATGGACACTGGCCCCATCACTTCCTGGCAAATAGAAGGGGAAGATATGGAGGCAGTGACAGATTTTACTTTCTTGGGCTCCATGATCACTGCAGATGGAGACAGCAGCCCCGAAATTAAAAGATGACTGCTTCTTGGGAGGAAAGCGATGGCAAACCTTGACAGCATCTTAAAAAGCAGAGACATCACCTTGCCAACAAAAGTCTGCATAGTCAATGCTATGGTTTTTCCTGTAGTGATGTATGGAAGTGAGAGCTGGGCCATAAAGAAAGCTCACCACCGAAAAATTGATGCCTTTGAACTGTGGTGCTGGAGGAGGATCTTGAGAGTCCCTTGGACTGCAAGGAGAACAAACCTATCAATTCTAAAGGAAATCAACCCTGAGTGCTCACTGGAAGGACAGACTCTGAAGCTGAGGCTCCAATACTTTAGCCATCTCATGAGAAGAGAAGACTCCCTGGAAAAGACCCTCATGTTGGGAAAGTGTGAAGGCAGGAGGAGAAGGGGACGACAGAGGATGAGATGGTTGGACAATGTCATCGAAGCAACCAATATGAATTTGACACAACTCCGGGAGGCAGTGGAAGACAGGAGGGCCGGGCGTGCTCTGGTCCATGGGGTCACGAAGAGTCAGACACGACTGAACGACTAAATGATAGTAAAACAACAACAACAACAACAACAACAACAACAACAACAACAACAACAACAACAACAACAACAAAGCAAGAGAACTTGCCAGCTGGAGGGGATGTCAAAAGCTCCTCTTGTGACAATAAGAAATCTGCTACCCATGAAGAATCCCCTGTTCTAGTGGTAGGTTATCTGTAATTTATAGTTTGGCTCTGTATGAAACATACTGCTTGGTTTGCATCTTGTTTTCATCATCCTGCGTTCAAAGAGCATAGCCAACACACTGAAAAAGCTCTGCTCTTTTGAAAACCATATCTGTAATTGTACTGGGCTGGGTAATACAAACAGTATTCACAAAAGCTTTGCTTCCACCAATGGTATATGTTTGGCGTTATTCTCTGTATAAACCACTGTCAAGACACTTACATTATATTTATTTTATTGGCTGGAATCGCACTGATAAAGGTAAGGTGTGTAAGTGGCTAGTTGTGGCTACTTGATGAGTGTCAGTATGAGTCTTGAGTGTGCAGTAGGGCATGTGGCTAGATATGCAACCAAGACAAGCCCTGACAAGTTAACAATAAGCCACAATTTGCTGCTGTAGGTTATGCAAATGTCATCCAAACACCAATAGGATTGTGGCCATTGTTTTTTGTGGCCATTACTTATACTGTACTTAACAAAAGCAGTGTGTAACATTCTTAAGGCTTATAGGTACGGCAGTATAAGAGCCAAAATTCCACATATTTCATTTAACCTTTATAAGGAAAACAGAACGTGGTGGTGCTGCGGGTAAAACTGCTGAAGTCTCTGTGCTGCAAGGTCAGAAGACCTGCAGTCATAAGATTGAATCCATGTGACAGTGTGAGCCCCCGTCGCTTGTCCCAGCTCCTGCCAACCTAGCAGTTCGAAAGCATGCAAAATGCAAAAATTCGAGTAGATAAATAGGTACCACCTCGGTGGGAAGGTAAACGGTGTTCCATGTTTAGTCACGCTGGCCACGTGACCACGGAGGATTGTCTGTGGACAAACGCTAGCTCTGTGGGTTGGAAACGGAGATGAGCACCGCCGCCTAGAGTCGGACACGACTGGACAAATTGTCAAGGGGAACCTTTACCTTTACCTTGAGGCTCCAAGCCTAGAAATGTACATATTTGCTTGTTTTCTTCTCACATGTGAAAAGCAAACAGTTTTGAAAGTTTCCACCCCACTGAGTGAGGATAAAAAAAGGTTTGGCATATATTTCATATTTCAGGATTTATCTATATAATTTGCAAAAAACAAAACAAAATCACAAAGAAACCCAAATTTGAGAAATAACCTACCTATCCTTTCCCCCCCCCCCCCCCCAGTCTTTAGCAAAAACAGAAGAGACTGGAACTGGCCAGTTTTGGAAGATGGGTTGAGAGGGAGAGACTGTTTCTGGCCTAAAGTTACCCTTCTCAATAGCCTTCAATTGGCCAAATTTTCCTCTGAAGCATTTCTGGGAGCACCATTAGCCATTTTAGGCTGATTTTTCCCCCCAAGTGTGGGGCCCTGCATTTGGTTATAGACTGAAAAAATCACCTCTACTGTGGTGGCAACCCCTTACTCTGGGTGGTGAACAAAGAAAAACATAAAGGTACAAATAATCGAACCAGTAATCATCAATAGAAAATTAATAACACGGTATGAAAGACAACGAAAAAAAGTCATTTGATGACATTTAAATATAGGTCTGCAATTATCTTTTCAATGGTTGAATGTTTCTAAGGGCTTATTTGTAAAGTTTCACCTTCATAAGTTTTCTGAAAATACAAAATGGCCGCTGACAGCTCCTCCCCAGTGGAAGAGCATTCCATAATGGGAGAGGGAGGGGCACCAAGAAGGCCCAATTTCTAGTTGATATTCTTCTGATCTCCCTTAGAGTGGCCACTTTGAGAAGCAAGGCCTGAGAGGAAGAGGTGAACTGGGTAATTATTCTTTGGGAGAGACACTCTGACAAGGGAAATGAGCTCCCATAATTTGTGTGTATGCGAATGCTGCTCAGCGTAGTAGCAGCATCAAGAAAATGCCTTCAGGATGCAAACAGATCTAACAAGAAAACAAAACTTAGCAGCAATGTTTTAGTTTTAGTGCCAATTTAGGATTAAACTAAATGCTACTGTAAATGTATAATGTGCAAGTGAAAGTTATTTTCTGTTTTACAAGTTAATTTGTGGGAGCAAATTTAGATTGGAATGTCTGTGTTATGAGTAGGAGTGGTTCCAATCCTGCTCTCCTAGCCTGTGGTTCTAAAAACCTAAATTCACTTCCTTATGGGCAGGGTGGATAAAAGATACTGGGTGCTAGGACATTTAAAATAAGGCATCATTTTAAAAAGATGAAGGATCAGAAGTGTTGATTTTTTTTGCAGATTGTTAAGAATTGTTTGGATGAGCAATGAAGATGTAGTGAGATATATCATACAAGCCAAGAAATAATAAAACCCATAAATTGCAGAAAACCAAATTACTTTGATCATGTAAAGAGAAATGGGGGGGGGGGAAGTACAGATTATAAGAACTCATTATGTGAAATAAAAGCAATGGGGAAAACTGTGGGAAGGATAGAAGACTTACTGGCTGAAAAACACACTGGAGACTGGCTAGGAAGCTGTCACATGCAAAGTCAGAATAGCCATATTATTGTCCAGTTTCTGGAGGGAAAGGAAGAATTAAAATGAGCCATGTCAGTACATGTTTGTGGCCTGATTTTTCAGTGATGCTGTAGGTGACAAAATAGGCATAAGGAATCTGTGGGCACTTCACTGATATTCCATGTTTACAACTTTATTTTGATGGTAGCATTTGATTATGATCCACTTGGAACTCATAGAAATCTGCCCAAGCTCTGTCCAGAGCATGGGAAGTTAGATTTAGAAAGCAATTTGTGTGTGTGTGTGTGTGTGTGTGTGTGTGTGTGTGTGTGTGTGTGTGTGTGTGTGTGTGTGTGTGTGTGTGTGTGTGTGTGCGCGCGCGCGCGCATGCGTGTGTGTAAATGTAAAACTCTAATTTCCTTTCTTCAAAAGTAACTACTATATTTACTAAACTACTGTAGTTACTGTTTAGTTACTTTTAAAAAACATCTGAATGCTACAAGCTGCTGGTCTGTGATACAAAGTATTCTCTTTTCTCATTCACCTCATGGTTGCCTCAACAATCACCAAGGAGAATGGGGCACAATGAAAATGAATATAAACCTAAATTATGCAATGTTCCTCTTCCACCAATTACGAATGCATCCCCCAGAAACTTTAAAAGTAAATTTAAAAATTACAGTTATGTAGCATAAGGAGTGAAGTTATACCATTCTATACCATTATTATTGGTGGAAGGAATCTTTAGTTGTTGTTAGAACAGACCAAAAAACCCACAATTTTCTTCTTCAAATACAACACATTCATATCTTGCCATTTGTTCTTTCTAAAGGTTAAGGCAAGTGGCTTAGATATTTTTAAAAGAGCAGAGGTTTAGCAGTGACTATCCATGACAGATAAATGGAGCTTCTGTATTCAGGTGATGGCTACCGTCTACTTGATTCCTGTGGAAAGGAATTTGGTCAACCTTTTTCTACAATCTAATGAATTGGTCCTGAAAGACCAAAATAAAGTCTGGCTGTAGGAAGAGCAAGTTGTAAATTAGCACAATTTTGTGAACTGCATGGGAATTTTCTCAGTCACACTTATTAAGCCATCAGCCTCAACTTCTAATTTCCTGATTTTCTGGAGGTTGAGTTAGCAGGAGACAGGTTTACTTTGGGCAGAAACCAAGGGAATCCATACAGTGCCTGTGAGAAATATCACACTGACTCCTCATCTGCTTATACTCCTGTCCTGGCACAAAAGTTGTAAGCTAACTGTGTTAGAGAATAGGTCTTACATACATAGTGCTAATCAGCAACTCGGTCACAGAGAAGAAGATGGTAATCTAGTCTTCTGTCCTCTCCTGGCTACTGACATTCCAAATGCCAAGCTACCTCTTAGATTCAGCTTATTGTCTTTCACCAGATAAACCTTCCCTTTGTCTATCAAAAATATGATTGCCATTTCACAAGGAGCAATACCTGAGTATAACCACTAGAAGTCCTTCTTGCACAACTGAGATTACTAATAATGGCATTTTTGCCTTCCCGCATTTCTTGTCCAGTTTATGAGAAAATAATGGGTGGGAAATAGGTTGATTTTAAAAAAGAAAACAAAATACTCCTGCAGCAATTTCCCACTATTTTGCTCCTTTCCTTGATGTGATAATGGATTAATTTGCATTCTGAAAGGCCATAAGGTGAATATACCTTAACAGGAAAACTAACACACAGTATATTGTTGGTCATTAATTCTGAAAGAAAAATGAGTAAATGTTAGAGCATGACAATGGAACCAATGACCCTGGGAGGTGGTGAGGGCTCCAACATTGGAGGCATTCAAGACAAAATTGGACAACTGTCAGATCTGCTTTGATTGGGATTCCTGCATTGAGCAGGGGGTTGAACCTGATGACTTTATAGGCCCCTTCCAGCTCAAATTATTCTATGATTCTATGATCCTATATTTTACTGTGAACTGCCCAGAGTAGTGCTATGGCATTAGTGGGAGCAGTATATTAAACTTAAACAAACAAACAAACAAATAGCACAGGTATTGACCATGGGTGTCCCTGCTTCGTGGGCTTTAAAACTGCATTGCTGCCCACATATTGAATACAGTAGCTCTCAATGAAAATCCTGACTTCCACAGAAGAAAAGGAGCTTCTTCCAGGTTGCAGTAGGGCAGACCTGGGCAAAGTGCGGCCCAAGGGCCACATACGGCCCACAAGCCGCTCCTGTCCGGCCCACAGACAGTCTTGAACATCAAAACCATTTATAGCTTTTGGTCTAAAGTTGATCAGTTGCTTATCTTTAACATATAGCAAAAAAACTCTTTAGTATTTATGAAGATTAACAAGTTTAAAATAAAAACAATCATAACATCACTGTTTCATTTTATTTTTAAGGAAAGTTGGTTCGGCCCCCGAACACGGTTTAGATTTTTCATGTGGCCCCCCATATATTTATTTATTTATTATTTATTTATTTATTTATTGCATTTATATGCCGCCCATCTAGACATAGTCTACTATAGAAATTAATTGCCTACCCCTGCAGTAGGGGATGTAAAGGGTACCGTCTCCCTGGGTGCACAGTGTGATTCTAAGGAGACCCTCAGCTGAAGTCACTTCCATTTTTAAAAAAACCCTGCAGATTTTGTGCTGCTGCCACCTCTGAACATCTACCGCTTGAGGTGAACTCTCCCAAGAAGCTGCAGGGCCTCTTGCTCCAGATAGACATCAGAACAGCTTGTGACGATGGCTGGTAAACTATTTCTTTCTCCACAATTTCCCCATCAAAAAATGGCAACCCCAACACTACTGTTTGGCCACCTGAAGGTACACTCCAGATCAGGCTTGGGGGGGGGGGAGAGAGAGAGATTGAGATAGATAGATAGATAGATAGATAGAGAGAGAGAGAGAGAGAGAGAGAGAGAGAGAGAGAGAGAGAGAGAGCGAGCTCATTTCACCAGTCACAATTCAGAGTGTTCTTTAGGCTGGACATTTTAAATTAGCAACCCGTCTCTGCAGTTGTAAGTGAATCAAAGCACTTAAGCTTTCAAGCGCTGAGGTTTGCTTCAGGTTCAAGTCATTAATATTTTAAATGCCTTTTACATCTGAAATGTACATCGTGCTTCTCTCCTAACGTGCTTCAGTGCCCTCAAATACTTCCTCTGCCTCTTCTCATTTTCTCTTTCAGCCTTCTTATCAGGGAGGAGGTGGGCTATTCTCATTTTACAAGCACGCCGCAAAGGTGGTGAAAAGAGTAATTTGCCCCCTGGCAGTCTAGGAAAGTCAGTGAAAAATGGGACTTTGACACTCCGTTTCTGACATTTCTGAAGTCAGAAGGACTACATTTCCCCACACTGGGGCCACATCCTTTTGCTTCCTGACACCTGACCTCACACTGCTCTCAGGCAGGACATACATACCCACTCCTCATTTCTGGTGCATGTTTGTATGTGTGTCAAATATAACATTGCTGTGAGGGGGGAAAATCATGCCAGATTTGTATCGTCATCATGCTCCTCATGCATGTACATGCTGAATATAGATCCTTTAAAGCCACACATACGTAGGATGAGCCCCAACATGTCACAAGGAATGCAAGTTACTCTTCAGCAACTAAACCCCATTCCCCACCCCCACCCCCACTTGCAACTGCAGATCTTGCTTCCACAGGTGCAGTGACAACTCTGGATACAACCCAATGTGTATGTGTTTTAAATCACACATTTGTTTACTGTGCATACCTAGAAGACCTTGGAAAGGGCTGCCATAAGTGGGAATTAGCTTGACAGCACATAATTGCTATCATTAAGGGTGAGCAAATGCAGGCCTTCCACATGAGTAGCTGGCTAGAGCTGATAGGAATTATAAACCAAAAACTTCTAAAGGACCATTCCTGCCCACCCCAGCTTACATTTTAAAAGTGTATGGATTGCATGCAAATTTAATACTGTATTTACTTAAGGCATTGCATGCCTGAATTTGGATAAACAACGAACCAACCAACAGTTTTTTGTACATGCATTTGACAAGTGTTCAGTTTTATTAGCTGTGTACCTTTTAGCATTTAGTGCTTTTCCTTTATGGCTGTTGCCCTCATTCTGGGTTGGTGCTTCAATGATCCTTTTACATATGAGAGTAGAAAGAAACACAGAGAAAGATCAAATAAATAGCTCTCCTCCCTCCCCTACCCAGAAACTGTTTTTCATATTCAGGGCCTTTCGCTTAGAATTTTGATAGCTTTTTCAAGAACGTTGAGGTTTGCAAAGTTGTTCTATGGGTTATTTTATGTGTCAGCTTTCCACCTCAAAACTGAGCTTAGCCAAGTTTACAAATACTTGGTATCAACTACATCCATCAGGCAACTTTCCATTCCTGCTGACCTAAAAGGTTTTCACACCTTTCAGGCGATCTAGAGCTGATACTCACCATCTGTCAGCAATCTAATAGTACAGGCAACTGCTTAGAGAGTCACACCCATGCCAGAAGGAATAAAATACTATTTGGTAACCAGCTAAAATTAGGATGATTGGTATTTAGCCTGAAGAGGTGGACTTAACCCACAAAAGCTCACTGTTTGTTTAGTTTTCCAATGGTTTAATAAAGGTATCTCTTGCTCTTAAACTTCATGGGATCCATATCTGCAACACAAGCTTTTTCTTGATGTAGAACCTCTGCAAATTAAATCTCAAACCAACTTAATCTTAGCTGGTGCCATGATTCAGATGAGTCACTGAGACAAGGGTGAAGTGTGAAATATTCAGAGCCACACAACTCTAGCAAAATTTAATATCAGATAATCTCTTTTGACTGGGTATGAAGAAAACCACTTGCTTGTCAGGTCTTCCTTTTTAAAAAAGGAACTTGATCTTGGTTTCAGTTTGGCTTGTAAGCATCCCAATCACCCTTTTTGTCCTTAACAGAAGCTACACGTTTTAATGAGCTTAACTACTATATCCATCAGTTAAAGTTCAGGAGATTAATAAGTGGCATTCAATTTTAATTAGGTGAGAGGAATTTAGCGATTCCAGGGAATGCATGTTTGGGTTTCAGATGATATTTTATTTCTAGCTTGTGACCATAATAGAACATGTAAAAAGTGAAAAGACAACAACATGTATATGTATTTAAATGTAATCAGTTAAATGTATTGGTTAAAGAGCAAATCAATAATCTGTTCAAGCTGCAGTTTTCCTCACAGAGAGGAATTGCCAGAAAGGCAGTCAGACTGAATTTAAGAGGGCTTACTTCTGAATACTGTACACATATGTAGGTTTTCACTGGACTTAAAAAAATTAATTGTTCACACATTTTACCTTTGGCCGTTCTATATTTTATTATTGTCCTTTTCCATTATGCAGTAGGCTTGAGGAACCAGAGTGGCAACATAAAACAGGATGTAAAAGCTCAGTACCTCTGGGGTCTGGACTTTTTAACAACTTTAAAAAATAGCTCTGATTTACAGAGCTGAACACATAACCCTTACCCACTCTCACCCTGCAAAGCATTCTTCCTCTTCCGACCCCCCTGCCAGCTCTGGTAAATCAATAGGCTTGGAACCGACTGTGGAAAATCAACAAACTAGAGCTATTTCAGAACACAAGACGAGGTTGATGAAAAACAAACGGGACACCTCAGGGACTATTTTGCTACCAGCTCAGTTTTGTCTGTCTGTCTGTCTGTCTGTGTATATATATGTAAGAGAGAGCAGATTCTATGTTATGGCCATCTCCTTTTTGAATCCAAAAAGGATACAAATCACACATGAGCAGTTTCTCCAGTTTGGGGCCAAAACGTATCAGGGTAATCCAGAGGTCTCTCCTTGAATATGTCAGAAATTAAACTGGCGTCAGCCAAAGTCCAAGCCAAGGAGCCGTGCAGGTGTTTCATCTCAAAGGAAATCTACTGTTTTGGTCTGGTCCCTGTCAAACGTTTTAAGGAGTACAGGATGCACACATGCCAAAGCAGAAGCAGTAGAGGGTTTTTACTCCCACAGGCTCCAAATTAATAGTCTTGGACCTCTAGAAAGGCACCCCAAAGCCCTGACCACCTAGGAGGAGTCTGTTTTCTTTCTTCTCTCTCCTAGACACTGCTGCTACTTCCCATTCTGCTTTTCCCTACCACTGGTTATTTTTCGTTTGGGTTTATTTATTTTGTTGCCATTCTTTCCAGCACACTGGTGAATCTAGTTCACCAGTTTAGTTTATAAAACAAAATAACAATTAAAAACATCCATGAGTTTAAGTCTCAGCCATGCACTCAATGCAAGCCAATAATCTGGAATGCTAACGGTAAAACTATATTTGAAGATGTTGTTTTGCTACAGACATTAGGGGTGGAATTTTGGAATTTTCTGGACTGCAAACACCATAGTTTTCCATTCTGGGAGTATTACCTGCCTTATTTAATTTAATTAATTGATTTAAAATATTTCTATCCCTCCTTTCCCCCCCAAAACAACCCAAAGCAGCTACCTTACAGGGTCTCACCTGGAAGAAAGTCCTAAACTGGAAGGCTTTGAGGCTGAGGTTAACCCAGCTCTGCCCCTACTTCCTCTTCAGAAAGAAAGCACCCAGCTAGCAGTGGGGTAGGAACAGGAAACCTGGGAGGAGCTTGGTCTAGCTAAACCTCAAAGTGGTTCGCTTTAGGCAGTTCTCCAGATGAGACATATTTGGCTGTCTATAAGGTAGGTAAAAGCCCTAGAATGGAGAACTATGGGATTTGTAACCCAGAAAAATCAAAAACCACATCCCTAACAGACATAAGTCATCATAGAGCTAGCCTTGTTTGTGTGTTCTAAATCCTTCGTGTGATGAGGCTACACTGAGATGGATGTTCTAGTTCAACTCCATCTCTTGTCACTGTATCATCACCCTTCATCAGTTGGTTGGGAGTTGACACGCTGTAGAAGAAAGCCTTGTTTCACTTCTTTGGGCCAACAGTGAGATTTCAGACACTGCAAAATCAAGGTTCTACCTTATGTGGAGATCCTACCTTTGTGCATATACCATTGTGGTGACATTTGCACCTGCAAGGCTCATTCCTTAACAGCCATGTTCACATAAATAAGGGAGCATTGGAAATGTGTGACTCATTTCAACATCAAAAAAGGCACACGGGTGAAAAGTTCCTGAGCTTGGAGGAATTAAGCTTTTGGTTTTCAGCTTCCAAAATCTTCCAGCCAATATGGGTACCTGTAGTCCAGTTGGGATTTTGGGATGTATAGTAAAAAGAAAAAAGGGAAGGGAAGGGAAGGGAAGGGGAGGGGAGGGGGAAAAAAGAGCAAAGCAAGTTAATTTGTAAGATACAGGAGATGGGAAAAGCTCCTGTCATGACAATCCTGCATTTTCTGCAGTTAAGGAATTCCCTTAAAACCGTGAATAGCTCCTGAAGACCAGCCACAATCTGCCAGATAAAGGAGATGATAAAAGCTCTGGTTGCGACAATCATATGCTTCCAATCCTGAACTTAAGGCATTCCCTCTTCCAACGATGGCTTATTCTTAATGTACAGTTTGGTCATTACATAAGTGCTGACTTCATAATTCCTGTTGATCCAGTGAGTCTTTTCTTTTTCATACTAACAGCTGGAGCTCTAGTGTTCACTCCTTTTCAAGAAAACTTGTAATGAGCTTGCAGTGCACCATTCTCTAAAGAGCCACAAACATACCCATAGTGAGACCCTCTGAGGAAGGGGAAACAGCAGCCTAACACCACCAAAAGATGGAGAAAGTTAACTTTTGGGACTGTAACTCCTAAAATCCCATGACCCCCACCAAGTGTAGACTTGTGAAAATTGTACTCCAAAATGTAAATTTCCTCCCTCCTGGCCAATCCATCCTGTCTAAAGGATCCAGTTCCTTGTCCTTTCCGTCAGCTAATTGTCATCAGTGTCATCAGCAGTGGAAGCAGAGGCAGCAATGGGTCTTCTTCCCATTATGCTTGAACCCAGTCCAGCCCACCTATGAGCCTCTCCTTCCAGCTGCATTTTATAATGTTTTTAACAGTTTAATAGAAACTTTGAAAACCCTATATTTTTATTTTATTTAGTTCTGCTGAAAAGCAGAACTAACTGACATGTTTTAATATGCAATACTGTTTGGGCAGAAGATGTAAGGAAAGCAAGAAAGTTCAAGATATTATTCTGTGTAGATTTAAGATGATGGTAGTCACACAATTATCACACAGTAAGTGAGATGCTAGTAAAGGAGGCACTTCCAAAGTTTTACAATGTCCCAGCCTTTGCTCTACATATCATGTCTTCTGTGCAGTGGTTAATACAATGACTCCACTGAGGTTTATTTTGAAACCCCAAATTGCAAAGGCATTTATTTTTCTGCAGACCATTTTCTGGCAACAGCAGGGAGTAGTGATTTTGACAGAGGATTTTCCAAACATCAGCAGAGCTTCCACTGAGCTTGTTACAAGTGTGATCATTATTAGACTCCAAAGTGCTGTTCTATTTTTGAGAAATATACAGTATTTCATTTCTCATTGATAATACAGTATGTGCACATAGCACCATTAAAAGTCCTTACGGGAGACTGCAAATGTCAACATTGTGCATGTCAGGCCATAACCTACAAATCATGAAGTGATTAAGCATTAATATGTCCCATTGTGCATAAGATGAAAGTAGTAGCATTATAATGGGAATGATGTGACAGAAATGGTAACAGAGTTCTGAGAAGAATTGGCTGGGATTTGGTGTAAGTGTCAACAATGGGGCTTCTCAGACTCCTTCTCAGATGGAAAAACCCTTCACAAAGTGAGTAAATCTGTCCTGTAGCTCAGGTAGATTTTGACACAGACAGTATTACTATGTCCCATTTTACAGTTACTGGAGGCCAGGAGAAAATAGGTTGCTGAAACTAAGGTGAGTTGGGAATGCGGGAAAGCAGTTTAAAACCTTTGTTGCTTGAGGCAGAAGACAAAATGATACCCCCTTCCTTCCAGTATACAGAAGCCATTTGATTGGCATTTGAAACCTGCTTCAATGCTGCCAATAGGATAGCATCTTGTAACGCTCACGAGGGCAGCAGATTGGTTGAAAAGGTGGAGGGAGTACACACATGTGCAGCACCCACGTCTCTGTCCTCCGTTGGAAAAGGAAGGGCAGGGGACTCATGAAGAAATGGCAGAGAGAAGGGCTGTCATTGCTATCCTCCAACATCCCCCCCTCGAAGGTGGTTGCTTCATTATTCCTAAAGGTAAGATGGTTGCTTCATTATTCCTAAAGGTAAGGTGGCCCTGTTTTAAGTTTTTGGGGTTTTCCAGCTAACTGTGCAATGCTATTAGAAGTAAACCCCATTGCATTTTGTTGTTCTTGATCCCAAGAAAATATGCAGCCATTAACAGTTGTGCTATGTCTACTCTTAGCCTAACAGAGGTAAACGCATCCTTAAAAAGTCTTTATTTTCAGTGGCAAACGTATTTATAAAGTGCGACTATGATCACCCAAATGTTTATATAATGCACATGATTTATTATAAGATTTTGCATGATTTCCATTATATGATATGAATCATTACATGATTGATATAGGAGTCAGTAATTTTATTGAAATTATTGGGCAAGAAACAGACTTTCTATAGTCTGAATTCTATTCACAAGCTGTTCCTCTGAAGGAAAAGAGGGAGGTTATTTCTGTTTAGGACCTCGATATTTGGCAGAACGCCTGCTTCCACCAAGGTCTACCCGGATCACCCGTGCGAGTCAGGAGGTGAGGCTGAGGAGCCTGACGCCGAGAGAGGCCCGGAAGGAGAAGACACGAAACTGGGCCTTCTCAGCAGTGGCTCCTCGCCTCTGAAATAACCTCCCTTCGGAGATTTACGCGGCCCCTACGCTCGGTATCTTTAACACACAATTAAAAACTTGGTTGTACATCCAGGCCTTCCCTCCAGCTAATTCCTGACTTTTCTTTCTAACTCTTTTCTATTTTATTTTATTTATTATAATTGTTATTGTATGATTATGTACATTTTTGTGTTTTATTGTTTTATCTTGTATTGGAAGCCGCCTAGAGTGTTCCGGTGGTCCAGATAGGCGGGATATAAATCAAATAAATGAAATAAATAAATTAATGCCTCTTTCCCCCTGTGGCCCTGGAGGACTAACTCCCGTGCTGCTTTCCAGAGGCACAGGGGATTTCAAGGAGACAAAAAGGCTTTCTCCTCATCTTCCGGCGAGGTCTAAACCCTAGAAATGAAAGGAGCCCTGCTCTCCATGGAAGGGCAAGTCTACATCCACCCACCTTATTATGCATTTCCTTGCTGAGCTGAAATTTCCACCAATTTCACTAATAATCTATCCATAACACATACACACAATATTGCTTGTTAAATTTATGTCTTGCTAGCTGGTCGTGAATAGATCATGTGGATGCACATCATTTATAAACAGGAGTGGGGAAATCATTTTCACAGCCCCAAATCTGCTAGAAATGTCATTTTCCACTTTAGGGAAACTCCAAAAGCTGTGGTTTTGCAATAAAAGGAGAGGAAGTCCACCTCCAACCCCATCCATCACCAAACATACAACAATGATACTGGAAGTAAACTTCCAGTGGCATTTGGTTTAGACCACAGCTTCCTAAGCTTTTTCAAATCACAGCCCCCTTTTATAACAGCCAAGTGACCTGTAACCCATCACACACACCACATTTGCATAAAAAGGTGTTTTTAATGGGGGTAAAGTCATCCTTTCTCCCCAAAAGGTCCTAAGTCTCATATATACACATAAACACTAACTTTAATATCCACTACAAAGACTCAAGGAAGAAATTATTTAACAAGGGCTACAAGACATATAAGGTGACCTGTGACTCCCTGGGAAACACTTTACAACCCCCAGGTTGGAAAACACTGGTTTAGACAGTTCCTCATTTTTGTGCATTTTCAGAGCAAGTGCAGTTCCCAACGTCTATATATACTCCTTAAATATTACTTCCAACAGAGGCTTATGGGTATCTACTACAGTATTTTCATGGCAAATATTTACAGTACTAATGCAGTTTCACTGCAGATGGACTCTCAGATTTCAGAACCACTACTTGTGCCACAGAGGCACTGCAAGTATTTTAGGAATTAGTATTAACATTTCTCCTATTTGCAACTTTAAAAAAAAATGCTGGAAGTGCCTCTATTAAAGGATAAGATCAAACCTGACTTTCAGAACAGACATGCAACCTTTTAAAATTTGTTTTGAATGACAGGGGCTATAAAAACCAGTGGATAAAAATCAGCCATTAAGAAATTATTTCCTTATATTGCATTGTCATAAGGCTTCATCCATAACTTCGTTGATGGCTGAAGATATGAATTTTTGAATTTTAGTATGTAAGATTCTACTTTTCATTATTTCATAATACTGGAAGCCTTATAAATATAAACTGGAAACATAAAAAAATAAAAATGAAAATTATTAAGTTAACATAACCAGGTAAAAGCCAAATTTTTTGATCAGAAAAATGCCAAATGTATCAAACATCAACAGGGACAGAAAAGGCCTTTAAGGTTAGCAATTAATGATGTAAAGTCAAAATCTGGCTAACCAGGTATGTCTAGGGCAGTCAACCTATTTTGAAAAGCAAAACTGGGACACCAACATAGAAAAGACCATCTTTCTGGTCCTCATCTGCCTCCCTTCCAGTTATGGTGGACCTCATAGAAAAACCTCTAATGCAGTTCTCTGAAGTATTTGATAAAGCTTATTGATGTACAAAGAAACATATTCAAACAGGTGCTTTTTAAATAAAAAACAAGTCTCCATAGCATCACCACCAACAGCCAAGGACTATTTACATAGGATACCAGATATCCTATTTTAGGAGTGTTGCTACGTGGAAAGGGATGCTGCCGGGTTGGTGACTCCAGATATTTTGGTTCATTTCTCATAGGTTTGAGAAATGTCATTTAGACATAGCCAGAAGCACATTTCTTTCTCTCATGATCTTACATGCTATAGAGATTGCATGTTCTAGACCAGGGGTGGTGAAGTTTTGGCACTCCAGATTTTTTTGGCTACATTTCCCAAGGTTATTTTATCATTGGTATCACAGGCTTGAAGAATCCGGGAGTTGTAGTCCATAGCATCTGGAACACCTGTATCTAGAACTTCTCTTGCATACTCTAGACCTGCTCCCACTGCTGCTGGAATTGATACAGTACACTGGCCTTTCTATTAGCTGCATTTCTGCATTGTCTGTCTGTTATACAGACTCCATTTTGAGACATATAATGATGGTCCACTGTCTGTAACATTACAGAAGCCTGTTCCCAGGTTTCAGGCCATGGGCCTGAATTTTTGGAGAATAGAATGCTCCCGGTCTGGCAACCCTGACAGTAATGTGGGAACTTCTGTAGTTGTGGGTACATTTTGTGCAGCCGTACACACACACAAAGGGCTCTGTTCCCCCTGGATCTGGGTTGCTCTGAATATTACCCAGAGAACAATCTCCCTTTTGGCAGTGTTCCATATTTGAAGGCCTATTCTGTCTAAGTCTATCAAGTTCTATCCATAATAGAACTTGAAGTTGCCAATCCACAATGAGTCCCTTAGCAGCCGGCTCAGCAAAGGTCAGCTGGTCACTGCATTCCCCTCATCCTTTGAGTAAGAGGCATTGCAAATTTTGTTTACAGGAGCATCTCTGTCTCAGATAATGACAGAGGTGCTCCTGGTCAGTCAAAAATCAGATCAGGAAATGGGAGCATAACTTGAGCTAAATAGGTGTACCTTTCCACTGAAAACCCTGGTCTATAGCTTGGACATGTTCCTCAGTTCATCCCTGATTAAGATCTCTGGAAGATGCTCAGAAATTTTAGTCAGGGAAGCTGGTGTAGTAAGACTGCTGATCAGAGCTGACTGCATAGAGAGTCAAAACTCCTGGTTAAAAGTTTCAGTGGCCATCAGTTCATTTCTCTTCCCAAATGCTAGTTTTGAGCTTGAAAGTCCTAAAAGAGGTGGGTCCGGCATATCTGAAGGACTGCATCTCTTTGGGAAAGCCTTTTTCTCAGAGCTACTACCCTTATAGTCAAACCTGGGGAGGACACAGGAGAGAGCATATTTTTTGGCTGCTGCCAGGTGGTGGAACTCCCTGCCACAGGAGGCAATTGTGGCCCTTTCTTGTTCTTTTTTGTTGTTCTTCCACCATAAGGCAAATATTTTCTGTTTCGGCTGAAAATATTCAGCCGAAACAGAATATTCAGCTGGATTTGTCAGCTGAATAGCTGCTGAAGAAGGGGCTTTAATGGGAGAGGTTGTAGTTATAAAAATCTGTTTAAAGGTGCTTTAATTTGTTTTAAGTTGTGTTTACTTACTGGTTGTTTTGATGATGAAAAATTAATCCATTTTTAAATACAGTAACATATAGTACTTTTTAAATGTACATTCCTTTTGTTGGAATAAAAGGAGATTGGATATGAAATGAATAAATGAATTACATACTCCTTTCTGATTTTGCAACTGTACATATAAAATTTCATGTGAAAACTACAGATTTAATTTTATGCAAATCAGTGTCCTATTTTCTCATGCTTATTGGTGTTGAATTAAGTGTCCACCCTCCATATATAAGAGTATTCAAGTAGTCAAAAAAAAATAATCCATTTTATGAACGGTGAATATTCTGCTTCCATATCCATGGTTCAAAATGCCAAGAAAAGGCCCAATATTGCCGCACAATATTATGCCTGCACATCTATCAGGAAAAAAAGACACCAAACTTTACATAGCAAAGGGCAGCCTGCATGTTGACAACACCCATGTCAACATTAGTTACATCATGGCTTTTGCAACCTTTATCATTGATATTGTCATGTTTTGACACTTATTGAAAAACAGCCCTGACAATTGCTTTCTGTTTGGATGAGAAGTAGTTAACTGATGAAAAAAGGAGCCAGCTTCTGGGATTTTCCCTTGCTTGGAGTCACTGTGTAAATGATAGCAGGCACAAGAAGGTCTCCTGTAGGTGACCTAGACTGCTGCCCTTGGTGTTGTCAACATTCAGGCTGCCTTTTGCTATATAAAGCTTGGCATCTTTTTTCTTGCTGGCAATGAGGGCGCAATATTGTGCAGCAATACGGGGCCATTTCTTGCTCTTTTGAATCATGGATAGAAAAACACAATATCACACATTCATAAAGACTAACCGGTATTAATTACCACACTATTATGTGTAATAATTTATTAAATTATTTATTTGTTCTTTATTACACTACTTATTCTTTATTACAATTATATATTAAAATATAGCACGTTGTCTTTAAGGTGCCACAATGTTTTTGTCTTTTTTGTTTTGCTCTGTTTCTTTTCTGTCATTCTAACAGGAATTTTCACGAAAAGAATAAATCAAACGGTTCTTATAGGGTGTTTTTGGGCTGTTTGGCCTGAAAAACCTACAGCAACCATCGGGATCCTGGCCATGAAAGCCTTTGAGAATACAATAAATCAAACTTTGATCCATTGTAGAACCAGTGGTTGTTTTTGTTTCACCTCAAAGGATATTTTGAGATGGAACCACACAGAGTTTTGGTGCCCCTGTAGATTGTTATGGGGAGGAAAAGTTCCCATGTTTGCATTTTGATATTGTTGCTTTGTTTGGCTAAACTTTAAAAAAAAAAGGAAATTGGCACAATCCCAGTTTGGATGATGAATGAGAGTGCATGCATTTCATGCTGAACAAAATATTTATGGCAGAGAGGGGGGCACATTTTACAAACCTGTTTTCCACTCCTGCCTATACAGCACATTTTGTGACAATGATTTGACCTCTTAACAAATAAGTAGTAGGCTGTTCCAAAAAGGGAATGTATGTAATGTGAAAAGAGGAGAGAGCAAATACATCCCCATAACTGAAAGAAAGTAGGGAACCTGTGTCCCTACCTACACTGGGATATGTAGTAAGCATTCCTCTAAAAGCAGTGTAGTACAGAGGTATTTATGTCCTGATTCAGACATACATATGTACACAGATGCCATTTCCACACACTGCATTCACACTTGAGGTCAACAAGACAAGATGACCAGCTTATATTTTGAGACTGTGCTCCCTCAAATGTTGAATGGAGTTTGCTCATACTATACTCACCTCTGTATTTTGCATTCCAGCCTGTTTTTGGTATGTAAACAGGATCTTGATTTGCCTAAGCTCACATCTGTAAAGAAATAGGTTTGTGGGAGTCAAAGCAGGTGATTGCCAGGAAAGATGTCTTTCCCTCAAGGGTCTATTTTGACTCCTAGCTGTGTATCTCCACATGTAGATTGTCATCCTTGTAATTTTAGCAATATCCCCAGCTCTTGCTCCCTATGAAGCAGACTGGAAAGTAACTAGCTACAAGAACCAGAATAAGCAGTTTCTTATAAATACCTTATGTTTTATAACTGTTTTTCACAGCTTTGTAACTCACCTTGAGGTCCTGTGATATAGGGTGGGCTATAAGTATTTTAAATGAATAAAACCATTTCCATTATACAGTAGTTACAAATGTCTGAAATGTAACTCTTTACTTTTGCACTTCACAAAAGTAACCAGATACAGCCCTTTTTTTTAAAACCGGGCAGAACATCTACAGGCTGCTGTCCTGTGGAGTAAAATATGTTTGTCATCCAGCAATGTGTGGTGGAGGAAGATAACTGTCTGCATATTGTCAGGATCGGTATATGCAGAATGTACGCCTATCAAGAGAAAAGCAACATGCTGTTGTGAATAGAAAGTTGAACCAGGACCTAGGAGATTTTTGTTGAAACCTCTGCTCAGCCATGGAAACTCATTGGGTGTGGCAAGGGTAATCTACGTACTCCCTGAACATCTCACATACCTGAAAAGCTCTGTTAGAGTTGTTGTTAAGTCGGAAGCAACTTGACAGCACATAGTAACATGCCCTCCAACAGAGTGGCATTAGCAAAACTACAGCAAGGCTTTGATTATGCTGAAGACAGGAAAATATAGGTCTCTTCGAAAGCATGACTAGTATTACTATTGGCTGGCTGCACATTGATTATTCTGTGGCCTCACTGAACTGAGAATAAAGTCATTTGTGGGCTAGCTGAGCAAATGCTTAAAAGCATCTGAATGCCTCTGAGTAGTAGCATTGCTGATGCTCGAATTTCTGCTGACATAATTTATCTACAGTTCTTTGCTGTAGACGGTTTTCCTCCTTTCCCTTTTCCCTGTCCTTCAACCCAGGTTGTGCTTGCAAAACTTCATGGCAGTTGTCATGGCTCTGAGCAGCTGTATCTTATACGCATAAAGTCAGTGTCCAAGACTAGAGTACAGTTGTTCTGAATGAGGCAAATAATCTGCTCAACTTCAATCACAGTTAACAGTTCTCATGCAAATCTGAAATCCACTAAGATTAGAGCAAAGTCTTAACAAATATTCACTAGTTAAAATTCACAATTATGTGCGCTCAAGTTGATTCTGCCTGGGGTTTCGGGGTATAAAGTAGTCAGTTCTGACAATGTTCTGGAACTGTGCACTTCGTCCAAAAGCCACACAGGTGGCAGGGCAACCACCCCAACAGCCACACACACTCCAGGTGATCTTGGTTGGTCCCTTTCCTAGATGGGGCACAGTGGATATTTGATCTCCTAGGTGGAGAATGATAAATTTCATGGAAAGGACACTGCTGGAAAAAGTAAAGTGCATCTTCAGCTAATCTCTTTTAGCACATCAAAACTTCTCCCCATCCTTGTATCCTTAGACGTCCATGTGACATGGAGCTTGCTTCTACGTGTCTCCTTTCTGATGGAATTTGTGTACTTGTGGTTCTTTGTCCAGGATGGTTTGTCCTACAAGTCCTGTGACAGGTGAAGCATTGCAGAGGGCAGAGGGCACCGGGAACAGTAGACAAGAGGGCAGTGGGTGCAGCTTTCTAAGCCCCAAAAGCCAGCAGCAGGCGCAGAGCGGCTGTCGGCTTGCAAGCCAAAAGCTTCGAAAGCTGCTCCCGCTGCCCTTGTCTCCTGTCCCCGGTGCCCTCTGCGTCCTGTCCACAAAAGGCAGAGGTCACCGGAGACAGGAGACAAGAGGGCAGTGGGGGCTGCTTTGAATTTCCTGCCCTTTCCCCCTACCTTTCGTATGTCAACACTCTGGCCGCAAGTTGAACTAAAATTTTGTGGCCGGAGCTTTTCGTACCTCGAAATTTCCGTAAGTAGGGACCTTCATAAGTCGAGGGTCCACTGTATATGCATCTATAGACAAGAATATATGAAATGTGGTTGCTGTTCTCAGACTTTGGAACTCCCTCTCACAGGAGGCCCAGCTGACCCCATCTTTGCTGTCCTTCCACAAGCAGACAAAGACCTTTCTTTTCAGGCAAGCTTTCCCTTAATGACTGGCTGCCTGAGTGATATTTTTAAACGGATTGTTGCACCTTACTCTTTTGAAGTGTTTTGGTGTTGTTTTTGTTTACTGTCTTTTAGAGTGGCATTTGTTTGGACCTTTTTTAGCCTTCACACACTGTTTTTAGCTTTAAATATTTTATTTTAATGAGGTAAGCTGCCTTTGGTTCTTCTTAAGGAGAAAGGAAGGGTAAAAATATTTCAAAGAAATAAATTGTCCCCCTTCCTGGACTGCTTCATATCTAGAATTTTTCCAAAAGAGGTGTAGAAAAAGACCTAATCTATTTGCATTGTTACAGATGAAGGTCATGCCTACACCTGTTTTGTTTTGTACATGCAGACTGTGAACATTGCCAAATGCATCTGTGCAGGGTATGTAGTCATTTTAAAACACACATGCTTGCTTGCTGCAGTCATCATGCAAAGGACCTTCCTCAAAGCTGTTGCCCTCCAGAACAGCTGGACTACAACTCTCACCCTACTGAGGCAGCATGGATATGTGCTCTACTTAAACACATCTAGAGAGTATTAGGTTGAGAGCCGGACATACGGAGAAGAAACATTTTTCACCCACAGCCATTTCCACTAATAGATGCAAAATACTGCGCATAACATTGTCCTCAGAAAATTAAGTGTTTTTCCTAATACTAGTTTTGAGAAGGTTCTAATCTCAGGAATACTAACTGCAAAGAAATAATTAAAATAGTAAAATGTTCTGTCTGCTGCCTTTCCCAGTGGGCATGTGAATACTGTAATTTCATTTTTATGTGCTCTTCCATTGGCCTGCAGCCATGGGCATGCCCGTACAATGCACTAAAGGGGAAAAAGTAAATAATGTCTTATTTAATGCACAACTGTTGCCTCACCCATTTCACACCTGAGTTTCTCACCCTCCAGGGCAAATTAACTTGTACACAGCTCATAATATTAGGCTGGTATGTCATTGAATGAGCTGTCGGGTAATACTTCCCCCCTTCCTTTTTAAAGCTTGTTTCCCTTCAGTGCCACCACGTCTTACAAAATTAGTCTTATGTTCAAATGCGTACATTATACAGTACTGTAGAAGACTCATCTGGGCCGTTTGACTTTTTTTTTCTTTTTAACAATAATAACATTTTCTCACTGATAATCATCCATACATCTCAGCGCAAGACTTCAAGAACAGGCCGTGTGACAGAACAAAAGAAATGGAAAAAAATGTGTTCACTAGCTGAATGCAAGTGATAAAACTATGATGTGTTTCTGGAAGCAAACTAAACATATATATTTAAAATGTAGATTTATTTATTTATTTATTTATTTTTATTTATCTAAGAAAAAAGCACTTATTTCCACCATAATAAAGAGATTTTTAAAATCATGCAGAGTCCTAAACCTGTGTGAGAGATCAACATTGTTATGTGTGAAGGGACTGAAGTGCTAAGCAACCAAGTTACTCTCTATTTTATTGACTAAATGTAGATTTTCATAGTGGTTAGTTGCCTCTATTTATTTAATAGCCACAACCTCAATCCTAGCCTTCTGCACTCTGTTGGCATAAACAATACCAAATATCCCTACTGATTGTCCCAGCGAGAAGGTGAGATCAGGGACACAATGACCACAGTGCCAGCAACTCTGTCAACTACTTCAAAGGAACATACCACACACAAAGGGCTGCAAATGTAGAATTGACATGTAGTGATTGTAGCTCTTCCTTTGCTCTTAATATCAGCCTTCATTTTCCTTTGATTTTTTGTCCACTTCAGTTTGTCTCATTTTCCTTTAATTGGCAATGGTCTCTGCTCACTAACAGCCAGCTGTATTTAACATTGGTTAACCTCGCTTTGCTTCTGACCTCTCAGTAAACCATAGGTGGGAAGGCTATAATTTTTGAATGCGGCTTTCCAAGGGAGGAAAAATCAAGAGCTTGGACTAATGCGTCAGCTTTTCTCTAAGTGTTTATTCTAAAACATTTATCCAGGATCAGGCACTTCTAATATGGTAAATCATTTACTGTCTGATCCATATCAGGCAAAATCTAAAGAAACAAAACAAACCGACAAAAACATGTGGCACCTTAAAGACTAATTATTATATTTTGCTGTGGGCTTTCATGGGCACATTCACTTTGTCAGACATATGGAAATATGTCTTTACTTAGCCTTTAAAATGCCATGTGTTTTTGTCTTGTCTTGTCTTGTCTTATCTTGTTTTGTTTTGTTTCCTTGGATTTTGCCTAATATGCTTGCACAGACTAATATGGCGACCTCTTCCATAACTGCCTGATCCATGTTTTGCTTGAATGGTTCTGTGGAGCCATTAGAAGATCAGGATGCTGTTTTCTGCACTGCAAAGTTAACTCAGAATTATGCTTTTTTGGCTTGATTTATGGTTTGAGGAAGCCAAAGTGATGCTTTGAACGTGGAGATTAGAAGTGAGGGCAAAGGTTTACAGTAACTTAATTGCTGTGGATGGAATCCAGGATCTGTTTTCCATGGACCTAAGGGCTCTATTTTCCGAAGTTGAGTCCTTCCAGTTCTGAGGCATCTCTCTGTCTAGCTCTCCATATTGAGCAGGGTCCCCCAATATTCTGTGTAGCATTTTCAGGGAACTAAAAAGCTCTTTTCCCTTGGAAAAGAAGGGGTTGGAAGTCATTTCTGAAAGCCCAGCTGGGTGTATTATGAGCCACTAAGTTGGAACTGATTTATAATGACTAATAAGACTTTCAACATAAGTGAAATATTTGAGGAGAGGTCTTAGTCATACCATCCCCTCTCCCCATGAGTTTTCATGTTGAATGGGGATTCTAGATCCCCTGCGACCCAGTATGTCACTCTATCCAGTACACCATATCAGCTAGCTCAGTTGCACACACTGAAACTGGGATCCAACCCATTCATACCACATGAAGCAGGAAATCATATGCAGTATCACATGTGGCACTGCAGGTTAAACCGCAGAAGCCTCTGTGCTGCAAGGTCAGAAGACCAACAGTCGTAAGATCGAATCCACACAATGGAGTGAGCTCCCGTCACTTGTCCCAGCTCCTGCCAAACTAGCAGTTTGAAAGCATGTAAAAATTGCGAGTAGATAAATAGGAACCACCACGGCGGGAAGGTAACGGTGTTCCGTATCTAGTCGCACTGGCCACGTGACCACGAAAACTGTGTACGGACAAACTCTGGCTCTATGGCTTGGAGAAGGGGATGAACACCACTCCCTAGAGTCGGACACAACTGGACTAAATGTCAAGGGGAACCTTTAACTTTTTATCACATTTTTCCATTGGCCAGTGGCAATCAATTAACTGTTTTTCAAACTGGAGCATGTATGCTTGCTTTCTTGTACAAATTAGCTCTGTCCCATTTTCTGCTCTGCCTGCCTTGTGGTTTAACATGGAGAAATTGTAAATTTGTTGTCAAATAAACAGCTGCAGGCTCACTTGTCATTTCATTTTTATTACCCTTTTGGGTACCCAATGTGCCAGAGCCCAAACATGCCTTTCTTTTAAAATCATAAGGCAAAAAGGATGGCTAAAGGAGATAGGTCACTGGCTCAATATTAGGTTCTGGCCAGCTTTTCAAGCAGTGTGCCTCAGCACTCAGGACATCAGGAACCCCTAAGAAACAACAGGGACACTGAAACTTGTGACAAAGTGGGCATGCACAGTATATATGAACAAATTATAGAAATAAAACACCATAGTTACTCTGCAAGCGAGATTAGAAACAGTGAAACAGTGACTTTTAGGAGAATGGATAGGGAACAATTTTGTTAGCAGGGTCGACTTCAATGGACAGCAAGGATGACATCCTTGCTGTCCCTCTGGTCTTCATACATTGAAAGTGCCAAACATCTGATGTTCGCCTGACCTCCCACCAATTTCTACTGCTTGATTTACCACCAAAACTGTTGAACAACTGCCTTCCTGTACAAAATGCCTTTCCCTACCTACTATCATTGGTTGGTAGGTTGGTAGGTTCCAACTAGACATGGGGATGAATTTAAAAAAGCTGGATTGCAACATTCATGAGAAATCGCTGATTTGTTAAATATTCATCCCTTCATATTCATGGGTCACAGAGACCCCAACGAATTCAAATGGATGAATATTGCCCCATTTTTATTCATCCCCATACAAAGAGATGGAAGGCTAGCCTTCCCTGTCTTCCTATGGCTTTCCCATTCTGCCTACTGGCCCGCCAATCAGATGATCACAGCGCATAATTCTTTTCATCCTAAAAGCCTTGCCTTAGAAACTAGTCATGAACAGTTGCAACTATCTTAAATGCAACCAAAGAAACAATAAAGAGTCAGGAATTCTATTAAGCTTGCCATACAAATCTGAATGACGTCCAAATGTCAATACAATATCTATCCACATTTATTCATTAGAATAATCTGGAAAAGTTCACTCATTGTTGAAAGTGACATTACATACATTTTTGAAAATTAATGCTTGGAGAGTTTAATCTTAAGCAGTCTTTTCCACATGTACGTTAGAATGTCAGTTTTCTTACACATATTCTTAAACTAAAAATACCCCAAGAACACAAGTTGCTGCCTTATACTAGCCAGATGCATTGCAAGCCGGATCCATACTAGTACCATTTATTCTAAGAGCAGCAATTCTCCAGAGTCTTTAGTTGAATTATTTCCCAAAATCCATGCTTTGATCGTTTTAATTAGAGTAGGCCCAACTGCAGCTAAAGTTGGACCATAAGCAAACAAAATAAATAGTTTGCCACTCAAGAGCTTAGAAAATTTACTTTTTCAGAATATGATTGCCAGAATCTGTTAGCTGGTATGGCTCATGACTATACTGGCTGCAGAATTCTGGGATCTGTAGACCAAAAACAACATTTCTCAGTTCTAGTTCCTCTCCTTCAGGCAGTTAACATCCAAAGATTAATAACTAATTTAATAATAGCTAGATGAAACAACAAAAATGCTTCGATCAATATCTACTTATAATGTTTCTAGTGCTGGGCTGAGGGTGCAAATGGATGTAACCTAGCAAGTAATTGTACACATATGTAATTATTTAGGGTCCTAAGATTCCACGGTATTATAAAGGCTGCATTTTATTATTCAACCATCTGGTATCTAGTGGGACGTGGTGGCGCTGTGGGCTAAACTGCAGAAGCCTTTGTGTGCTGCAAGGTCAGAAGACCAGCAGTCGTAAGATCTAATCCATGTGACGGAGTGAGCTCATGTCGCTTTGTCCCAGTTCCTGCCAACCTAGCAGTTCAAAAGCATGTAAATGCAAGTAGATAAATAGGTACCACCTTGGTGGGAAGGTAAAATAGTGTTCCTTAGTCACGCTGGCCATGTGACACTGGAAACTGTCTTTGGACAAGCGCTTGCTCTACGGCTTGAAAACGGGATGAGCACCACCCCCTAGAGTCAGACACGACTGGACTAAAAATGTCAAGGGGAACCTTTACCTTTACCCGGTATCTAGTATAGGTTTTGGCATAGTCATCAATATCCAGGCTGATCGCTCTACACCACTGTTTCCAACTCACCTGGCTGCGCTTGGGTGGCTTGTATGAAGAATCTCAATGGTCTTTCAAAGTTCTTTTCATTTTCTCAAGCATGACCTGCATTATTCCAGAGTCTGGTGTTGTTTTTATTCACCTGGTCACAGGAAAAAATAAAAATAAAACTGTATAACATATCAAACTTCCACCATTTAAACAGAAGTGTTTTGTTGAAGTGTAATTTGATACTCAAATCTCTTGGATTTTGGAGCAGCAGTGGGTGTTTTGATACACTAATGTGCAAATACACTTTCTGCCTGTGCGGGCCTTCTGGGTGCATGCTGGCATTTTTCACATGCATACTGAAACTCCTAAGGATTCTTGGAATTTAGCAAATCAACTTGTATAAACAAATCAATATACAGTACGACCCCCGTATCTGTAGGACTGGTATCCACTTATGCACGGTCTGAAAATAGAAACATATATTTTCACTATGTATTTACAAGAAATGGAGACTAGAGGCTGCCAGAGACCATCCTATGCATTCTCCTTGGTCTCTAGATCCCTCTAGTGGCCAGTTCTGAATAACAGATAGTGAAAATACTTTTTTCTGGATTTTCTCTTTTACCATGCTACATATAGCGTTCACTGTAGCTGTTTTCAGCATTGGGGGGGGGGCTTGGAAGCAATTCCCCGTGGATACGGGCATCCTACTGTACAAAAAGGAAAGGTCAAATCCATAGATAATCTGTGAGCAAAGTCACATATCTCCGTCGGCAGGAGAACCTTTCGCTTATAACTGTTTTGGCTTACAATTCTTAGCAGCACCATTTAATGGTGAAGGTTGTTGCAGTCCAGAACATCAAAAGGATTAATGATTCCCCACTCCTACCAGACAGGCCTTTTTGAAAAAAGGCTTTTAATCAGCATTTAACCATATACCAATCTACTAAAATTTGGAAGAATAATCTCTAGCCACTGTACCCCATTGTATAAATACATGCTGGTTGGATAGCTCAGTTAAGGTCTCTGGCTACTGAGTCAGAGATTGGGAATTTGATTCTACACTGTGTAGCCTTGGGTAAGCTGAACAGCTCCTGAGTGCTCCCAGAAGGCGGCAATGGAAAACCACTTCTTGGTACTCTCTTACTTGAAAACCCTGAAAAGGGTGATCATAAGTCAGCATTGATTTGGAAGCACAAAATTGTTCATAACCTTCTTCCTAAGATACACCAATCTTAAACTGAAACATGCCTTACTTTAATTCTTATAACAGCTTTACTTATTCAAGATCAGATACATCCAATATAAATTTAAAAGTAAAATTTTCTGTTCAGAATTATACTGCCTAATGTCTCGGGGTCTCGGCCCCGTGGAATCTCAATTGTGGGGTTGCACAGGGGTCAATCATCTCCCCAATGCTGTTTAATATCTATATGAGGCCGCTGGGCGGGGTCATCAGGGGGTGTGGGGCATCGTGTCATCAGTACGCTGATGACACACAGCTCTACATCTCCTTTACACCAACTTCAGTGGATGCCGTCCGGTCCCTCCAGCGCTGCCTGGACACTGTACTGGAATGGATGCAGTCAAATGGATTGAGGCTGAACCCGGACAAGACGGAGGTCTTGAGGGTGGGCGGCCCTTCCGTCAGCGGCATAGGTGACTCCCTCTCCTTTGGAGGGACGACCCTTGCCGCAAAGAGTGAGGTCCACAGCTTGGGAATACATCTGGACCCGGCGCTTACCATGGAAACACAGGTGGCGTCCATGGTCTGCTCCGCCTATTTTCATCTATGGTGGATTGCCCAGCTGCGACCATATATTGATCAGGGGGCCCTCACTACTCTAGTACATGCGCTCGTAATCTCGAGATTAGACCATTGTAATGCACTCTACATGGGGCTGCCTTTGAGGCTGACGCGGAAACTTCAGATGGTCCAGAATGCGGCAGCCAGGCTCCTTAGTGGGGTGAGAAAACACCAGCATATCTCCCCCACTCTGGCTGCTTTGCACTGGGTGCCCATCCGTTTCTGCATTGACTTCAAAGTGCTAATGATCACTTATAAAGCCCTAAATGGTTTGGGACCTCAATATTTGGCAGACCGTCTTCTCCCACCCAGATCTACCCGAATCACCCGACATAGCCAGCAGGGGCGGCTGAGGGGTCTGACGCCGAGAGAGGCCCGGAAGGAAAAAACAAGAAACCGGGCCTTCTCGGTGGTGGCTCCTCGGCTGTGGAACGCCCTTCCAACAGAAATTCGGTTGGCACCCTCGCTGGGTGTTTTTAAAAGCCAGTTAAAAACTTGGTTATTCAAGAAGGCCTTCCCTCCAGTCAATTAAGTCTTTCTCTTTTTTCTTTTCTTTGCTATTCCATCTTGGTAATCCTCTCTTTAAATTAATTGTTTTAAATTGAAATTGTAGTTGTAATTTTATGATTTTATATATTTTTATACTGCTCTGTTTTATTTTGTAAGCCGCCCCGAGTAGACATGGTCTAGAGGGGCGGGGTAAAAATCAAATAAATAAATAAATAATGTGAATGCACCATAAGAGCATTTGAAAAGTTCTACATATAACATCTGTAAGAAGGCACAAGATAGGCTTGTTTTTCTATGAATGCTTTTGTTCATGTACTTTAACATTCATGCTGGGAGAACATATTTCTATAAGAATTTGGTAGTGGAGAGCAGCTGGAGGCTTGTGTTCTAATATCCGCACTATTAGGGAGCAGGGCGGGTAGGTGGGGCTCGTCAGCCTTGGAAAGCAGCCCATCTAGGAGAAGGAAAACTCCAATTTCAAGCCTCCACTGCCTTGTGGCTATATCCACTGATGGAAAAGGCTTCAGGAGTTAACCTAGAGGCAAAATACAGAGCTGGAGTCCCAGAGGCAATTGGTGTCGTTCTGGCAACTCCTGCAACGTTGCAGGAATTAGTTGTATTGGTTCTTGCCTTTCCATTGAACTATTTCAGAGACGTGGAGAGGGGGGATTTCCTGCTTGGGTAACAGCCTATCCTCCATATTATTTTACTCAGGCTTCATGCTCTGGAGGGGACACTCCAGCTTCTCATACAGCATCAAAGTAACATGGGAAGTAGCAGTTACTGGTTATATGTCTTTGCTCGATTGGTGTAGAGCATGACCCCAGGGGCTATTTCCGACCCTGGGAGAAGTTATTGCACCTCACTAGGTAGCTACCACCCGCCTTAAGCTGGGCAGTCCCCAGCCAGTAAGGTGCTACATCGCCATGGTCTGTTAACCCCATGGGGTGCGTGGGGTTTAGGGTGAAAGGCAACAAGCAGATTGATAACCCTGCACCATGCTACAAGCATAAGAAAACTTCTGCTCTAAAGTTGGGTACCTGGAATGTATGGACAATGATCCCTGGCTTTTTTGACAACCTGCAGGAAATAGACGACGTGCACAAGACAGTTGTCATTGATATGGAACTGAGTAGACTGCAGATGGACATTGTTGCCCTGCAGAAGACTAGATTGCCAGACATGGGATCTGTCAAAGAAAAAAACTTCTCATTCTTCTGGCAGGGAAAACCATTGAATGAGACCGGGGAATACGGTGTTGGCTTTGTGGTCAGAAATGCTCTGCTGAGATCCATTGTTCCACCTACTGTGGGGAGTGAAAGAATCCTGTCTCTGCAGCTCCACTCAACAGCAGGACCAGTCACCCTCATTAGTGCATATGCACCAACAGTGCCGTCCACAACAGAAGTGAAAAACATATTCTATGACGATCTGGCAGCTACTATCAAAAAAGTCCCTGAGAGAGAGCCACTGTTCATTCTTGGAGACTTTAACGCTAGAGTTTGTGCTGATCACAATTCTTGGCCCACTTGTCAAGGCTGTTTTGGCATTGGGAAGATGAACGAAAGAAAATAGGCAACGCTTGCTGGAGTTTTGCTGTTATTACGATCTTTGTGTCAGCAAGACTTTCTTTAATACAAAGCTTCAACACAGAGTTTCCTGAAGACATCCAAGATCAAAGCATTGCCACCAGGTCGATTTGATCCTCACTAAATGTTTTAGCCTTCCTAGTATTACGATCACACACAGTTACCAGAGTGCCGATTGCAATACTGATCACTCCCTGGTGTGTAGTAGAGAAAAACTGCGAACAAAGAGATTGTTTTACACTAAAAAGGAAGGAAGACATCAGCAAGACTCATGATCAAAGAAACATGGAGGAATTTGCCTAAGTGCTTGAGGAAACCTTTCCAGGCTTGGCTGGTGCAAAAGCACTTGAACGATGGGAACATTTCAAGAAAGCTGTTTATAACACCCTCTTATCCACTCTTTGTGGCCTTCATAGATCTCACAAAGGCCTTTGATTTGGTTAGCAGGGATGGCCTTTTGAAAATACTTCCCAAGATTGGATGTCCACCTTGACAACATCATCAGATCCTTTCATGAGGAAATGAAGGGCACTGTAGTTTTTGATGGCTCAACATCAGATCTCTTTGACATCTGAAGCGGAGTGAAACAGGGCTGTGACCTTGTGCCAATCCTGTTTGGGATCTTGCTGAAGCATGCCTTTGGAACTGCAACAGAATATGTCTACCTCTGAACTAGATCAGATGGAAAGCTCTTTAATCTCTCTAGGTTGAGAGCAAAGACCAAAGTCCAACTGAAATGCATGCGGGACTTCCTCTTCACCGATAATGCAGCTGTTTTTGCCCATTCTGCTGAAGACCTCCAACAACTCATGAATCGCTTTAGCAAGGCCTGCCAAGAGTTTGGCTTAACAATCAGCCTGAAGAAAACACAAGTCATGGGCCAGGGCATGGACTCACCTTCCTCTATTACAGACCTGGGCAAAGTGTGGCCCGCAGGCCACATACGGCCCAAGAGCTGCTCCTGTCCGGCCCGCCTATCACCACTCCTGTCTGGCCCGCCTGTCACCACTAAGTGAGCAACAACTCCAGCTCCGGTCACCAAGCGTGGCAGTAAGCAAAACTTGCGAGATCTGACGCTGGGATCTCGCGGGTTTTGACTGATACTTTTGAGCCATAGGCTGCGGAGCCTGCGGCTCAAGAGGCTGGAAGTGATCATTGCACAGGTGACGTGATGATGCATCACGTCACTTGCACAGGATAGAAAACAGTCAGAGAGGAAGGCCGCGGGGGAATGGAGGACAGGTGATAGCTCAGTGTCAGTGGTTTTTTCTCTTTTTCCCCTGAGGTGAACGAATTAAAATGCTCACATAGTTAACTCCCAAAAAAGTTTAGGGAATTAACTATGTCAGTCGTGTTGTTGGTACACTGCAGGGCCTCACCCAATGGGGGCCTATTACTACCCACAAATTGGGGGCCTATTACTGCCCACCCCCCGAACACAGTTCAGTTTTTTCATGTGGTCCCCTATAGAAATTAATTGCCCACCCCTGCTCTATTACCATGTCCACACAAGAATTAGAGGTTGTTCATGATTTTGTGCACTTTGGCTCAATGGTCTCCTTGGTGGTGAGATTCTGGAAGGTGTGACTGATGCAAAAGCAATGTTTTGTACCAATGTTTGAGTATAAGTCTAGTTTTTTAGAACTTTTTTTTGCTGAAAAAGCACCCCCTTGGCTTATACTCGGGTCAGTGTCAAAATTACATATTCTCCCCTGCAGTGCAGGTGTTCTCCGCACTCCCTCACTCATCTACAGGTGCCTGCAGCCTCTGTGGTTGATCCGATGACCTGGGCTAAGTACACTGCATTTCCGCTTCCAGGACACTCCCATCCTCCTCCTTCTGCATATTCTATGTACCCACCTTCCTCCTCCCATCTTCCTCCTCCATGCTCCGTCTCCCTCCATCTTGTTAAGCAGCAGTAGAACAGTAGATAAGCACAGCATCCGGTATGAGTCCTCCCTCCGCAGGCAGTGAAGTGTATCTCGCAGTTCAGAAGGGCAGTATCTTCGAAAACATTTAACCTACTGATGCCTCAATTAATGTAATTTTATTGGTATCTATTTTTATTTTTGAAATTTACCAGTAGCTGCTGCATTTTCCACCCTCAGCTTATACTTGAGTCAATAAGTTTTCCCAGTTTTTTGTGGTAAAATTAGGTGCCTCGGCTTATATTTGGGTCAGCTTATACTCAAGTATATATGGTATGCAATAAATGACAGAAATAATATTTCCTATGGATTCTGTCATATGGGCTCCTATTTCCAATGGTCTCTCCATTGATGAATATTGCTATAGACAAGCACAGTCACATTTATTACCCAGGGGAGTCATGTCAATGGTCCGTTAGGCATCATCTTGCTCTAGGCCCACCAAACAAAGTAGGATTCTTAATAAGGTGTATCATATCAGTCTGAAATACAGGCTTGTGTCTAGTGTGAAATAGTTATAAAGTAGGGCTGTGGATCTCTTCCCAGCCTAGAGAACAAATTGTAATCTGGTAATGGTTTTTATAGCTGCATTCCAGCAATGAGCAGGGCGCAGAGTGAGGCCAAGAACACAATGGCACATTGAAGCAAAGTCCATGGTGCCAAATATAATTCTTATTCCTTTGGATACCCACAATGCCGTAAACCACAGACCTTTGTATTTATGCCTCAGAAGTGAGCACCAGTATAAAAGCTTTAAAGGATAGGCTCAAGAAATCCAAATTTCTTTATTTTTTCTTAGTTCCTTCTATTAGTTAGACCACACAGTTAACTAGAAAAGTGGAAAAGGATGATGAGCAGGGACCAGGTGCAGTCCACTATTTAAACACAGAGGGTGCTAATTGCTTCAGGACAAGCCACGGATTTAAACAGGCCATCAACCCAGTGATGACAAAACACTGCATGCACAGAGTACATATTTGGGTTAGTGATTCTGAAAGGGCAGTTCTATTTTTTTTTTCTTGCACAGATACTGGTGACCTGGAGTCAGTCCCTGTCTCTCAACCTAACCTACTTTACATGACGGTACTGAGAACAAAATGAAGGAAGATGCACCGCCCTGAGTTGACTGGCATAGCGCTGTGTGAAAGTGAATCAACCAAACAAGTTTGAAACTGGAGCACACACAGCTGCCTTGGTGTGAAGAAAGAACAAGCTACAGCAGGTGGTCTTCACACGTCAAGATGAGGTATTTTAGTTACACAGAGTCACATTTTGTTGCAGAAGCTACAAAGAACTAGAACTATATTATAGGTATTTGAAGATTTTTGTCACCTGCAGAGTTGTAAATATCACCTCCATGTTTCACCCATGAGCAGTTGTGCTATTGGGGCACTTTTTGTCTCAACCAACACATGTTTGTTTTAGGACAATATGTGTCCCAAGTTGTTTTCCAACAAAAAAAAAAAAAACAAAAAAACACTAGGTTGCTCTTTTTATGGAATGACTTGATGGCACATAATTATTATTTTATTATAATTTTGTAGACATATTGTACTCTGATTGCCAGTACATTGGCCCCAGGGTGGGGAAGGATTTAGATTCTCAGTGTGTCTGGAAAATGCATAAAGTAGAGGTTCAACCCAGACCACAGCCCCTAATCATGGTGCCAACCCTATTGCTCACTCAGTACTACATTGGAACTCCAGTGTAGTCAGAAAATAGCCCAGAACTAAATTAAATGGAATTTAATTTGTTGTAGGAACTACACAGAACTAGACTGATGTTAATTTAATGTAATTCAATTAAATTAAACTCAATTAAATGTTCTATTTTTAAAAATCTTGAGGCATGAGGATTGAGATTTACTAAGGAGTTGTGCATGTGTTGAGGAAGCTATGTCATGCCAGCAGTTTTCAGACTCTTTGCCTCACCCTTTATCGGCATTATCTCATCGGTGACTTCACATTTCCTCTTCTTATTCTCAACATGGCATCTTAAGTCACATGTTGAAAAGGAAGAAATAGACTATAATGCATACGTAACTTTGTCAAATGGTAAAAAATAGCTCAGACTGTCCTGGCTGCTGCTAATACGTAGCTATTCTGAGACTGCCTGTTGTCCAGAGAACCATTACACCATTAGTTACCCAAAGGCAGTCTACACTAATGCATAAGCCAGGAGAAAAACCAGCTGTGTTACAAGGAAACTTCTCAGGAAATCCTATAGAGGTGAAACAATTGCAGGAAGCCGACATAGCCATTAAGATGCCAAGAAGGGGTGGGGTAGGGATAGAACGGTAGCCAGAATAATACAGTTTTACCCTTTGCCATTGTCTCACCTCTCTCAACAAGGAAGCCTAGGTGGAATATGTTTTTTTGTTTGTTTGTTTTGGAAGGAAGGACACAGCTTACATTTTCAGTTGTCTTGTTGCTTAGAATATCAATGTCTCAGAGCAATCAGAAAGTGACAGGGAAAGGAGAGGGAACAGTCTCACATTAGCTCACTTGTGTTCCATCTAAATAATTGCAATTTTGGCTCAAGTGAATACATATCCTTATGTCCAGAAGAGGAAAGAATAAGGAATTCCCTCTGGGATAGATACAACAATACTGATAGCAGCTTCTTATTCTAATGCTTCTCTCGAACTAACTGAGACATCAAAACAAAACACATATCACAGTGAGTGGCAGGTAAACCAAAGAACAGTTCCAACTAGTCAACAATTTCTTTGAAGCCAATTGGTGCAATCCAAAGGAAGCCTGGCATTCTCAATTTAGCGCATAAACATTTAAAAAAAATGCACTGTTTTCTTTCTTTCTTTCTTTCTTTCTTTCTTTCTTTCTTTCTTTCTTTCTTTCTTTCTTTCTTTTAATATTTTATTAGTTTTTCAATCTATCTACATCAGGGGTCTCAAACTCAATTTGCCTGGGGGCTGCTGGAGGCAGAATCTGGGTGAGGCTGGGCCGCATCAGATTTTCCGCCAAGCGGAGCAAGAACCCGAGGAAGCTGCCCAGGAGTTTCCTTAGCCTGGCTGGGGCTCCGAGGAGGAGGGGCGTGTGAGCCCTCGTCGCTGGCCATGACCCCCTCCAGCTCCTTCTTCACTACTACCACCACCAGCAGGACGAAGAAGCAGAGAAGGGAGGGAGCGCTGGCAACTGCCTAGCCAGGATTCGCTTTGCCAAAGGAGAAAAGCCCCCACTGGTACCCACAAAATTAAACAGAATGGGGTGGGGGGCCTCACAGGGGCACGCACATGCACACACGCAAACACACACACACACACACACACACACACACACACACACACACACACACACACACACACACACACACACACACACACACACAGAGGTCCGGAAACCTTCCTCTGAGGGCTCCCCTCAAAAAAAGGCGCACTCAGCAGCAGCAACTAGCCCCACCATGACAGGCAGGCTGGCTGGCAGGCTGCAGTTCTGGATGGAGGGTGCAAGAGACGCTGTCTTGGGAGAGAGCCGGCGAGCAAGGCGAGGCTTTTGTTTTACCCTTGAGAGCAGAGGATGTGTGGGCGCTTCGGGGGACAGGCAAGACAGGGGCCACAAATTATCATCTGGTGGGCTGCAAATTATCATCTGGTGATCTACATTCAATTGATTGAAAAATTGCACTGTTTTCTGAAGGACCTGAGCATACATCTTTGGAGTGTGTCCTTAGACTTCAGGCATAGCATTCCCTGCAGTAAATTTTCTCCTGCTTAGTTTAAAGTTTTCAAAACAGAGCAGCACTGGCCTAGAAATCAAGGAATCCTCTATGATCCATCTCTGTGGCACTCAGAGTAGAGGGGGCAAACATGTGGCCCTGTAGATATTATTGGAGATAGCTCCCACCAACACAAGCCAGCAAACTAATGGCTAAGGATTATGGGAGCTGTGGTCCAGCCACTCCAAGATAGCTAAACATTCCCACACCTGCAGTAGAGGGGATGGGGAAAATCAAGGTTTATTGCTTATTCCCCTGGATGCCTTCACATGATCAATAACTTCATCTGTGATACATCTTCACAGTGTAAAGTACATGGGCTACTGTAGGCCAGAGTAAGGAAGTTACTGCTCTAGAGCAGTTCCAAAAAGAGTTCAAGACCAGGCTCACCTAATGTGCATTTGTAAACATCTCTAAGAGTGGTGGCATAGAAGTTAAATGAATGAATGCCACTAGGCATGTTCAGTAGTTCCCTAGTCAGCAACAGAAGACTCAGAAGACTTAAGATGTACCTAGGGAAGAAAGCAAGGTATCCTTTTTAGCGTCAGGACTGGGCCTCTAGACAATGAGGGGCACCAACTGAATCATGGGTAACCCAGCCCTGTTTATGCATTGACGGATGCATACAGCCAGCTATGTTCCATAGCCTCTTGCAATAGACAGAATGAGTCTTACCTGAGTGATAAAACATAGGTGATTATTTGATTTTTTTGCATTCGTCCCGGGAGGACTCTCTTATGATACTAAACATAATTTTCCTTCCTTTTCTGTCTTCTAGCCTGATTGTATTTAGTATATTTTCAAAAAATCATTCCCTAGGAGGATCAACAGCATGAGTCTTGATCCAGATTTGCTGGATCACTTTTGGGAGCGAAGCCTATGATAGCCTATTCTCAGGGAGAGGGCTCAAGCTTTTCTGCTCCTCTGTTGTAAGATGCATGGTGAACCGCTGAATAGCTCAGTGGTTTACACATCTAGTTGGGAGCTTGATTCCCCCACTGTGCTTCTCTGACAGTGGCTGAACTTGATTATCTGTAGGGTTCCTTCCAGCTTTGCAGTTATAAGATTATATAAAAGGACTAGGAGGGAAACTGTAGAGCAATCTATGGGGTGGTAAAGCAGGAGGATAACAAAAACCTTCCTGTAGTTTTGAATAGAAGGGTTGATCTAAACTGAGGCAGTGCAAAAATGGCCTCTAGAAATTCTCTGGCTTATTTGTGGGCTAGAAAATGGAATGGACCATTTAATTTTATCAATAACTTTTTTTGTTTTATATTTTATCTTTTTCCCCAGGCAGGGAGCCAAGATAGCTTAAAGTAAAATTAACAGGCAAATTCATTGTATTTCTCCAAGCGAAAGAAGAATTCTCTGAAAGCTTCTCAAAGACGGGATTTATTGTTACTAGCAGTTTCAGTGCAGCTTTGTTTTTTTTTTCCTCCTAAGGAGTTTTGAGTTTTGGGTTGTCTCTGGAAGCAAGAACAAAGGCAACTGTGTTGTCAGCCAGCCACCATTTTGGTTCCTCCTTGTACATGCATGTAGATACTGTTTTCTCTGAGATTTTAGCTCTCCCCATGTGAGAGCTAGGGCAGAGGTATTTGGGGCTGTATTGCTCCCTCTCACAGTTTGAGATAAATCCTTTCATTAAATGCCCAAATGGTTCTACAGTTGGGGGCAAGATGCCAGATACCTCAGAAAGATGAGAGGTAGTGTGAGGTTATTATCTGCTGTCAAGCTGGAACGGATATATAGCAAGCCCATCAAGGCTTTCAAGGTAAGTGAGTTGTTTAAGGAGTAGCTTTACCAGTTCCATCTCCCCAATGAATGTCCATGGCTGAGAAGGGATTCCAGCTGAGGCTTCCTGAGTCACTCTATCCATTACACCACACTGGGGTACAATTACAAGAAAATAGGTGAGAGATGCCTGTAGAAAAAATGTGAGTGGGGGAAACAGGAAAAAAAAAGCAATTTGATACAGAGAGAAAACACGCTGTGAGGTGCAGAGGGAAAAGAGGATGTTGACAGAATAATGTGTTAAAATAGCGAAATAAAAAGAATGATAAATTCAACTGACTGCCTTGCAAAAATGTGAGGCAGACTTAATCATCCACCCACCAGACCTTCTACCCTATTTGCACGTTATGAATTGGGTATAAATTGCCCTTGGTCTACAGTCATGTTTTTCCAGTCAAAGGTCCATCTTTTCTATGTAACATCATTCTAATTTCTTACAAAAAGGAGTGAAATTTGTATCCAACCTCTAATTAGAACAGCTTGGGTTAAATTAGCCAATTAGCAAAAGCAATCTGTATCTTTTTCCCATTAATAGAAACTCAGCAAAAGAAACATCAGACAGATAATGTCACATATTTGAAGACTAGCCAAGCCAATACCAGAGGAAACTTGCCTGTCATCTCTTCACAAAAGAGAAAAATGAAGGAAGTGAAAACACTTTGAAATTGTTTTTTTTCCAAAAACAAGATGTAAAGAGATGCAACAGTCTATGCAACTTGTACTCTTATTTATTTATTTATTTATTTATTTATTTATTTATTTATTTATTTATTTATTTATTTATTTATTTATTTATTTATTTTACCCCACCTTTCTCCTTAAAAGGACCCTAGGTAGCTGGCATCATTAAAAGACAATATAAAAGTCAACAATAGTGATTGTGCAAATATTAAAAAGGACCAACCAAATATCATTCAAAAAACATAAGCAACACCAAAACATATTCAAAGCAGCACAGTCCAACAACACATTTTAGAAAACCTACTTAGTCAGTCGGTCACTCAGGGAAAGATTGCCTGAAAAGAAAGATCTTCACTGCTTGTGAAGGGCAGCAGAGATGGGGCCAGCCTGGTCTCTTTTGGGAGGGAGTTCCAGAGTCTGGGAGCAACAACACAGAAGGACCTCTCTTGTGTCCCCACCAAATGCACCTGTGAAGGTAGCAGGACCGAGGGAAAGGCGTCTCCTTATGAGCAGGCTCATAAATCTATTCATCTTCACAACATGATGGGCATACATATCTATACACATACAAAACACTACCCATTTAAGAGTTCTCCTTTGTCCTCCCAGGCCACATCAGAAGGCAGCTTTATCAGTTGTTTGAGTAGGCTGTTGCTAACAACAACAACAACAACAACAACAACAACAACAACAACAACAACAACAACAACAACAACAACAACAACAACAGCAAACTGTCCTCTGAAAATGCCGGCCACAGAGACTGGCGAAACGTTAGGAAAAACCACCCTCAGAACACGGCCAAGAAGCCCAAAAAACCCACAACAACCATTAGATCCTGGCCGTGAAAGCCTTCGTGAATACAACAACAACAACAACAACAACAACAACAACAACAACAACAACAACAACAACAACAACAACAACAACAATCTATCTATCTATCTATCTATCTATCTATCTATCTATCTATCTATTTATTTATTTATTTAACTTATATGCCGCCCACACTACCCAAAGGACTCTGGGTGGCTTACAGCATTTAAAATACAATAAAAAGGCAAAATAAAAGGGCAAAATAATCAAATGCAATTAAAATATATATTCTAAAAATTGCCATCAGACCTACAGCTGATATTATTTCAGTTAAAAGCCATTTGGAACAGGAAGGTTTTGACCTGGCGCCGAAATGTCGTCAGCGTCGGTGCTAGATGAATCTCAGTCGGGAGGGCATTCCATAGTCTGGGGGCAGCTGCCGAAAAGGCCCTTTCTCTACAAGCCCTCCCTCTTATCTCCTTAAGGGATGGCTCTTTCAAAAGGGCCCCCTGGCTAGATCTTAACTGCCGGGTAGGTTCATATGGAAGGAGGCGGTCCTTCAGGTATCCAGGGCCCAAGCCGTTTAGGGCTTTATATGTCAAAACAAACACTTTGAACTGGGCCCAGGCAGCAACTGGTAACCAATGTAAATTAAACAGAATTGGCTTGATGTGATCTCTAGCAGCTCCACCACTCACCAGCCGCGCAGCTCGATTCTGGACCAGTTGCAGTCGCCGGACCGTCTTCAAAGGCAGCCCCACGTAGAGTGCATTGCAACCCCATTCAGGGCAGGGAAATGGCCCTCCAACCTGTCCGGTGAAGCACTCACTAATAGCACTTCTGTCTTGTCTGGATTGAGTTTAACCCTCATCCAGTCCATTATCAGGTCCAGACACGAGTTCAGCACAGAAACTGCCTCACCTGGATTGGTGGAAAATGAGAGGTAGAGCTGAGTATCATCAGCATATTGCTGACCCCTCAGCCCAAACCTCCTGATGACCTCTCCCAGCGGTTTCATGTAGATGTTAAACAGCATGGGGGACAGTATTGAGCCCTGAGGAACCCCATGACATAAATGCCATGGAGCAGAGTAACTGTCCCCCAGTACCACCCTCTGGACATGGTCAGCCAGGAAGGAGCGGAACCACCGTAAAGCAGTGCCCCTGACTCCCAACCCAGCCAGCCTATCCAGAAGGACACCATGGTTGATGGTGTCGAAAGCCGCTGAGAGGTCCAGGAGTATCAACAGGGTCACACTCCCCCTGTCTCTCTCCCTGCAAAGGTCATCATACAGGGTGACCAAGGCAGTCTCTGTACCAAAACCAGGCCTGAAACCCGATTGAAATGGATCCAGAAAATCTGTTTCATCCAGCAGCACCTGGAGTTGCCCAGCCACAACCCGCTCCAACACTTTGCCCAAATAAGGGAGGTTCGCTACTGGTTGGTAGTTAACCACCAGCCTTGGGTCCAGGTTGGGCTTTTTAAGGAGTGGCCGAATTACCGCCTCTTTCAAGGTGGTAGGGACCACTCCCTCTCTCAAAGAGGCGTTCATGGCCTCCTGGACCCAGGTGCGAACCCCCCTGGCAGATCTTTCAATTAGCCAAGATGGGCAGGGGTCAAGTGGAGTGGTAGTAGAATGAACAGATCCATAATAATAATAATAATAATAATAATAATAATAATAATAATAATAATAATAATAATAATAATAATAATAATAATAATACGAAGAAGAAGAAGAAGAAGAAGAAGAAGAAGAAGAAGAAGAAGAAGAGGAACAACAACAACAACAACAACAACAACAACAACAACAACAACAACAACAACAGCAGCAGCAGCAGCAGCAGCAGCAGCAGCGGCGGCGGCGGCAGCAGCGGCGGCAGTAGTAGTAGTAATCATCATAATGGCTGCTTTGATAATCATCAGATTATGCTATTGCTAATAATAATAAATACACTTCTGTAGCAAGCCGGGCAAGGTTTAAGGAACCAGGAAAAGAGGAAGAGCAAATAGGAGATGGGTTGACTCAATAAAGGAAGCCATAGCTGGGCTGTGGATGATATTTTGGAGGTTACTCAGTCATAGGATTGCCATAAGGTGGAAGCAACGTGACTACATATAATAGCACTGATCACTTTCGCTGATTAGTGCAATGAGGATTTTAAGACTTTAACAAGTCAAAACTATTTGATATTGTTTGGGATTCATTTATCGTAGCAACCCTTGATCTACTGCCATTATAAAATTTAGATAATTAATTTATTACACGGTTCATTACATTTGGGTTCCACCTTTGTATGCACAATAACCCTGGGGGGAGATTAGGCTGAAAAGGAGCCCTATTTAGTTGTTAGGGAAGCATGATTATTCAGGAGAAACAATTCACTGGCGTTCTGATTCACGAGGAACGCCCTCCTGAGTAGAGGAGTCTCCCCTCTAGAGACCTTTGGTTTTTTTTTGCATGTAATGAAAATAACAAAGGAGCAGCAAGGCTAACACCCAGCCATCCCAGCTTGTTGAAAAACAACTTCCCTTAGCAGCGGACTAGGGTTTACTGTGATTGGCCCAGTGTTATTTGGTCAGCTTCATGGCTAAGGGGAGGATTTGAACACAGGTCTCCCAGATCCTCATTCAGCACTTTGACCACCATGCCACACAGGCTTTCTGTTAGTAATAATCACCAAACTCTTTTATGTAAAATGTTCCGGCCTTTAATAATGTTTCCCGCTATGTCCTGTATCTTTATTTCTTGTTTCTGAGCTGGAGTTGTAAGATAGGTAGGAGCTTCCTAATCATAAAAATTGCAGTCTAACCAAGAAGCTAAGCATTTAAGGCATATTATTAGCATTTAATTTGTAACAGACAGTATGGTGTGGAATTTCTAGAAAGTTAGCTAGTAGGGCAATGACTCATGCAAACTTTTAATGTGGCAATGCAAGTGTGAAGTTTATTAAGGAGTCTTGTTTTGTATCCAGAGAAATAATTAAGCCAATATTGGCAGAAGCAATTCTCATTAATGTGGAAGTGAGAGTGGAAAAATTAATATAGCCTTGTGTGACATTAATTATATTAATTCAAATAATGTGATCTAACATGGTATTTCTGTCTTTATCTGGCCAGAATGGGCCCCAGTGGGGGGATTACCCGCCTTAAGCACATTCTCTATGACAAACCATATTTGACCCACATTTTTTTTTTTAAAAAAAAACCTTTTTGAAAAACAAATGGTCACATTTCTGAGATGACAGCTTCCATTTAAATAATACAACCTTGTTTAGGATAGAATCATTTTCTGAAGAAAAAAAACACTCAAAATGTCTGTGTTCCAGATTCTGACTGAAGAGGTCTGCTTTGGTCCTATAAAGTCTTTAAAGGAGCACTATACTTTTATTTGTACATTGTGTTGGTTTTCATTGCACAGACTAAAGTAGTCTAATATGGCCACCTTCTCCAATATTTCAAGGTTGCTGTCAACCTTAGTATGCCTGAGGTAAAAGTCTAGAGATCTGTTCCTGGAAGCAGGTGTTATTGAACTCAGTGGGGCTACTATGATATTCCAGATGTTTAGGATTACACTGTAAATCTTCCTGGGAGTGGGGGCAGAATTTCCCTTGAGACTGCTATAACCTTTGAGCAAAGCAGAATGCACCAAAAAGCAGAGGACATTTTTTTCCCTGATCACTTTGTTCCATGTTACTTCAAGTGCTCTTTGAAACCCACCAAATTCAAGGTGAATGGCTGATCAGCAGTGCTACCCTGTATGTCTTTCTTTGGAAGTCTCATATGTATAGGACTGCAAACTAAAACGTGGCTCCTCACATCCCCAAATTCTCTTTTGGATCCCACAATTGAAAGCACATTTCAAGATTTTCATTTCTCACTATTTTTAACCTGTGTGATGAAAAAAGCTGGCCAAAAGGAAGTGATAATGTAACAACAACAACAACAACAACAACAACAACAACAACAACAACAACAACAACAACAACAACAACAACAACAATTGCATGCTGTCAAGTCAATTCCAGCTTATGGTGACCTTTCCAGGGTTTTCTAGGTAGAGAACACACAGATGTGATTTACAGTTACCGTCTTCTGGGGGCATCCAAGGGCTGTCCAGCTTGCCCATGACTAAACAAGCTAGCTCCCCCCCCCCAAGAGACACAGTGGGGAATCAAACTCCCAACCTCTGGTTCCACAGCCAGGTTCCTAACCCACTGAGCTATCCATCCAGCTACTGTTAATTTAAAGTCATCTTGAAAATAAATATCTTGACAATTGCTGCTTTGCGGTAAGCTGTCATACGTAAAATCACAGTAGGAGCACAGTCCCCAAAAATATATACAGTAGTTACAAATGTAGGTAATTTGGGACTGAGGAAATAGGGAAAACCCCTCCCTAAATTTTTTAGGTAACTTGCCCCCTTCTGCATACAGATGCAATTCTCACCACTCCCCCTACTTCCACAAACCCCCAAACAAATCAACCACAAGGAATTAATTAAGACAATTCATGTACTATAAAGATTCTTTGTCTTTTCTGTCTTGGCATTAATATTTCCATAATATCACTTTTACTTGTATGCTACCCTTTGCCATGTGGTCTACCTGAAACTGTTAACCCAGCTGTTAACAACGGTAGCTTTAGCTTTTCTATGCCAGGTTGATTACTGACGGTAGTAAGTTAGACAGTTCACCTTACCTAGCTGACCTTCTCTTCACAAAATCGCAGCATATACAGTACCAAACGGAGTTGGCTCTGTCATAAACTACATGGCTCCAGCAGCAGTTCAGTAGTTGTGGCTGACTGTGCCTTCATCCTCTGGCCATCCTACAGCCACCACTGCATAACAGAAGTGTGGCTTTGGTCCACTATGAGCCTCACCCTCTTCTGCTTAGTTTTGATCATTGTCTCTCTGTATTCACCCTGTTATATATACTTTCTCTCTTTCTCCTCTTGACAGTTTATGTAGCTCTGCCATTTGCTGCCTTGACTACTACAGCCTTCTCATGTATGGCCAGCCAGTGTCACATCTCAAACCTTTTTCATCTGAAGTGTTCTCTATCATTAAAACAATTCACAGCTTTGTTTAAACATATGTGTTGGAATTTCCTTCCAAACACTCCTGAGGTCAAATTAGGTGGCATGATCGCAACTTGTTTAGAAGAGATGCTCCCTGAAAGTGTGAGAAATGTCTGTTAGTCATAGCACATGATTTTCCTCACCTCAGTATCTTACATTTAGTATGCCCTGCTTTGTGATTGATCTTCAGTACATAAATATGGCTTTAAACTTGCAAATCTGATTGCTGAAATATTATAGGAAGGAAAAAATATTAAGCAGAGGGAATACCCATTCCTCTTAGTGTCTAGGGTGGCCCCTGGGTCTTCCGCATCCTAAGTAGCAGTGGTGACTGCAGTGATGGGCAGAGGATGGAGGTGCAATCAACCACATCTCCTGAACGGCTGTTGCCAGAACTGTGGGACTCTCCCCATGCACACTTGTGTCTCTCTCTTTGTTGTTCTTCACTCTGCCTTTCCACTTCCCCCACCCAGCATTTCCTCTTCATTCATCTCTCCGGTCATACTCTGTCTCCTGCTGTTCTGTCTCCTGGCACACACTCTCTGTTGCACTCTTCCCTGTTATCTTTCTTTCCCCACCAGTGCTTGCTCTCTCCTTGCTCACTCTTCCCTGCCCCTCATCTGTCCAGGCTGTTAAAGTAAGTGAAGCAACATTGCATTCAGAATAACTAGAGACACTTGGATACATAGACACATCGCCAGGTGAAATTACACATCTTGGCCTCTTTTGTTTTGTTTTGGTGACCACTTGTAGATTGTTGCCCTGAGAATGCTTTCTTCCTAGATCACTTTTCTTTTCTTCAACAAAGTTGTGCAGTGGCTTTGTTCTTATTCTAAAATGGAGGGGTTGTCGTGACAGTGCCTTGATACTGACATCTGGCACCTTCATATGTACATGGAAGCCAGCTGTAGGATCTAACTTAAGCCCAGGTTTGACCATACTTCCTCCTCGGTGGTTGTATTGGAACAATGATTATAATATTTCCTTTTTTCGTACATGATCATCCTATGTATTTATTAATAATGCATAGCCATAAGTTCATTTTACTAGTTTATAAATTTCTACATGGTCAAGAACATAGGTAACTGTCCTTCCTTCCTTCCCTCCTTCCTATGTACACAAAAGGTTTGGGTGCTCTATTAGGGAAGCTGCATTCATGGCCAGCCTCATGATTTTCCATAGAGTATCTCTGAATCCCTTGGGGCTTAGAATCTCTCTGGAGAAATAAATAGCCAGTGTGGCTTTAGCTGTTGTTGAACCAGGCTGATTCATCTGCTGCCTGAAGCAGAATGGCTATGCTGGCAACCTACCACTGCACATATCACTCAGTATCAGATGTTCTGTAGAAACACCGGTCTCTAAAGACATGTCTTCAAGGTTATTATTGCATGTAAGATGATTAGATTAGTCCTTGAAATGGAGACACCACCTTAGCCAAGATAGGGATGCCCTATGGCAGTTGTTCTGCACACAACAAGTATGCCATGTTGCATATGCCAAGTAGCTCTGAACCATCAAGTGAAAACTGGAATTGTCAACAAAAGAAAGCAGAATTGCTCAGGGTTACTCCATAACATTTTGTTCCAAAGACATGAAACTGTGTTCCCCTTCATCACAAACTCAAGGAGCTTGGTGCCCAAAGGCAATCAATTTGTTTTGGTACAAAAGGCAGAAAATCCCACAGGACAGAGAAATTAAGCTCGAACTGGGTGAGACATAATTAAAAAAAGAAGTCTCTCAAGTGATGGTTCCTTCAAATTGGTGGAAAATTTCTCTTAATCTCAGTAGCTGCAACTGTTTCAATACCTGCACCTGGAACCGCTTAATGCTTCTTTTACCTAAATGGTGCATATAAAATGGAGAAAGATCTGCATAGCCTAATGGTGGTTACCCAGCATCTGAGACCACCTGTTGTTGGACCAGTGCTTCAGTCTCAGGTAAACAGACCATTTCTGATGGTCAAGTCATGCTTGGTGTCTAAGACCCACTACTTTTTCTGGGACCAAAATTTAAGCAAGATAGGAAAGGTGAGCAAAAGATAGAGATATCCAGAAACTCCAGTTTGATCAAAAAAATCTCATATGTAAGTGATCCCTTTCCAAGTTAATACTGCTCTGATGAATTGGGGCAAGGCAATGTGTGCTCAGGTACAGTCACAATCTGAGCAAGGCCAGTTGCAGCAGAACACACCTTTTGTTAAGATTAAAAGCTCAGGTGTTTACTCAAAATGCTGGGATCATTTCTTACTTACACTATCTTCTGGGTATTCTTTTCATTGGAAATGAGAAGAGTAGCTATCAGATGATTTGATATGTTTTAAGCACCAGGCAATAAGTTTTATATCCTCCACAAAAAATTATTTTTTTTATAGAGCCAAACAAAAATTGGTCTTGAGACAGAGTTTGGAAAACATATTTAAGATGAAAGCTCCAAGAATCCCCCCAACCCACCGGACCACTGGCCATGCTGGCTTGGGGATTCTGGGAATTGGACTCAGAAATTTCTAAGCTATGTGCTAATTGCATTGGGTCTAAAGGGTGCAGGTGTTTCCAAGAATGCAGCTTGCCTCAGCAGGAGAAAGGAGACTTGTTGATAATTAATGGAATCAGAAAAGGCATGGAGAGGCAATTTAACCCTTCCTCCACTTCTGCATCTGTTCATCTTGAGGAACATCTCACCATAAGTGGTTATTTCAACCAGTCCACTTTGTAGGGGATTGGACATGAAAAGAAGAGTGCCAGGGACAGATGGAGATGCTTGGGAGATTTTTCTGCACTTTATTCTAGAAACAGTCTGGCTGACTTTGTGTGCCATACAGTGGGGTCTTGACTTAAGAACGGCTTGAATTAAGAACATTTTGACTTAAGAACCACTCTCATAGGAAAATATTGACTTGACTTAAGTACTTAGATTTGAGTTAAGAACTGAAAAAAACCCACGTGGGAGGCAGGGAAAGTGCAAAAAGTGAACTTTCAGTTAACTGTTGGCCAGTGAAAAGGGTGCCTGTCTGCTTCCTCACTCCTCCCAGCGTTTAGAGAGTGGATTGGGAGACAGTCTTCGGACTGCCTGGTACTGTACTGCCTGGACTGTATTTTCTCTGCCTTCCCTGAACTTTTCTTGACCTAAGAAAAAAAGAAACAAAATATCCCCCTCAAGTGGTCGAAGGCGGAATAGCAGCTTCCCATTAGTTTCTATGGACGGAAAAGAGCAGATACGGATTAAATGGTTTTCAATGCATTCCTATGGGAAATGCAGATTTGACTTGAGAACTTTTTGACTTGAGAACCGCCTTCCAATACGGATTAAGTTCTCAAGTCAAGACCCCACTGTACCTTCGAGTGAAGGGAAATGGGGTTGGGGCATCATTTGCTTCTCAGGCAGCAAAATATATTGTTGACTCTTCCCTTCCTTCTGCTTGAGAAATAGTTGTTCTGTAAAATACAAAATGCTAGTTTATTTTTAACTGTTTTAAAAATTAACATGCTATGCTCTATGGACTGCTTTTAATGGTCCAGTTATTCTGTACTGTATCTTTTAAAGCTATAGACCCAATGAATTAGTGTTTTTGTTTTGTTTTGTTTTGTTTTTTGAGAAAGCTGCTATGATATGAATGCCTGTGTCCCTGTGACATGTTCCCTAAATAGACATTCAAAGCTGGGCTTCGGTCTCATAATTATAAGACATTTTATAGAAATGTTTAGGAATGTGACTGTGTGCTTTGACCATAATCCTAATCTGATGGTCTGGTACAGCAAAACATACATTTTAATATAAAGGAGAAAGGCCACAAGAAGGAAATCTTAGAGACATAGAAGCGAGTCATTCATTCATTCATTCATTCATTCATTCATTCATTCATTCATTCATTTACCGCTCATCTAGACTATGTCTACTCTGGGCGGCTTACAATAAAAATATCATTAAACAATTAAATAACAATTTAAATCAATGATGTTAGTATCATTCAAGATGGAGAAATACAGAAAGAAAATTAAGATAGAAAATAAGAATCAAGTATTGATGGGAGGGAAGGCCTGCTTGAAGAGCCAGGTCTTACGTTGGCTCTTGAAAATACCCAGCAAGGGTGCCAAGCAGATCTCTGGGGGCAGATTGTTCCAGAGTTGAGGGGCCACTGCCGAGAAGGCCCGGTTTCTTGTTCTTTCTTTCCAGGCCTCCCTCAGCATTAGGCCTCTCAACCGTCTGTCCTGGCTATAGTGAGTGATTCGGGTAGATCTAGGTGGGAAAAGGCGTTCCGCTAGGTATTGAGGTCCTAAACCATTTAGGGCTTTATATGTCATCATTAACACTTTGAAATCAATGCGGAAATGAATGGGCAGCCAATGCAAGGAGGCCAGGATGGGAGAAATATGCTGAAGTTTTCTCATCCCACTAAGAAGCCTGGCCGCTGCATTTGAAGCTTCCACATCAATCTCAAAGGTAGCCCCACGTAGAGAGCATTGCAGTGATCTAACCTTGAGATTATGAGTGTATGGACCAGAGTGTTGAGGGCCCCACCATCAAGATATGGATGCAGCTGGGCAATCTGCCACAGATGGAAATAGGTGGAGCGGACCACTGATGCCACCTGAGTATCCATGGTGAGCACCGGATCCAGATGGACCCCCAAGCTGCGAACCTCACTCTTCGTGGAGAGAGTAACCCCCCAAAAAAGAGAGCGAGTTTCCCAAACTCCAATGGAGGGGCCACCCACCCTCAGGACCCCCGTCTTGTCCTGGTTCAGGCTCAATCCATTCTCCTGCATCCATTGCAGTACAGTCTCCAGACAGCACTGAAGGGACAGAACGACATTCACTGAGGAAGGTGAAAAGATGTAGAGCTGAGTGTCATCAGCGTACTGATGGCAAGAAGCCCCACACTCCCAATGACCCCACCCAGTGGCCTCATATAGATATTAAATAGTATTGGAGAGATGATCGAGCCCTGCGGAACTCCACAGTTGAGGCCCCATGGGGCTGAAACACTCTCCCCAAGCTGTACTCTCTGCGGACAGTCCTCCAAGAAGGATTGGAGCCAGGCAAGTGCCAGCCCGCCAATTCCCAACTCGGAGAGCCTCCCCAGGAGGATACCTTGGTCAATCAAAGACGGCTGAGAAATCGAGGAGGACCAACAAGGACATTTTGGCCCCACTAACCTCCCTCAGGAGGTCATCCAACAGTGTGACCAATTCTGTTTCTGTGCCATGGCATGGGCTGAAGCCTGACTGGAACGGATCCAGGGCATTAGTTTCATCCAAAAGAGCCTGAAGCTGGTCAGCCACCACCCTCTCCACCACTTTACTAAGGAAGGAAACATTGGTGATGGGCCTATAATTGCCAATGTCGTCCATTGCCAAATTTAGTTTCTTCCTAATGGGCCTAATGAGTGTCTCCTTGAGGGCAAGGGAACCTTGCCCTCCTGGAGATGCCCATTAATTATTGCTGTGGCCCATTCAATTGTTATAGGCCTGGCTGCTTTGATTAGCCAGGCTGGGCAAGGGTCAAGAGAGGAAGTGGTGGCCCGACAGCAATCAAGCACTTTGTCCACCATATCTGGCGTCATGGGCTGAAAGGATTCAAATCTCAATGGGCAAGGCAGAGCGCTGGACATCTCTGCTCGATCCACTGTATTCAAAAAAGGAGAGAGCTCCCAGCGGATGGCCTCCACTTTAGATTTTTAAAATGCTGCAAATTGGTCAGGTGAGATATTAGTGGAAGATCTGACATTTAAACTAAGGCTACAATATTAGGTAAATTTATTTGGAAGTATGTTCAATGAAATCACCGCACTTCTCACTAGGAATTGATGGGAACCTATGATGCTAGAAGTCAATGCACCACTTTTCAGTGGTAATTATTCACAAGAAGCTTTTGATGAACTATGCTGAGACTGTCTCTGAATGACGCAGAGTTTCTTGGTCAGAGTTTATAGAACAGCAGTATAGACAACAGTCAGTTGATATTATTGAACTTATTTAAATTTAATTAATGCATTTGAATGTGTCTGTTAAAAAAGACAAATTTCAAACAAAAACAACCATGCGCCCAGTTCTTTTTCTTTCATTTGCCCTCTTTATGTCACTGTGGTCTCACTGGTGATGCAAAGGATGAAATTCTGGCCTGCAAAGCAATGTCTGGCCAGTCTAAAATCCAACTAAAAATGGTATGGGCACTTCACAGCCCACAGACCGCCAGCCAAACCAAGATCCCATCCCTGGAGGACTGTTTCAAAATCTGTGAAGTATAAAGTTAGCCTGTGGTTTTTCATGATACAAACAAAAAGACACTTTGTACAAGAGTGATACTCCACCACCAAGTTCGTTGTGCTTATGACCTACTTTGGACCTCAGTCTCCCAAAAGAAAGAAAGAAAAGCTGGTATACTGGATGGATTACATGAGAATTCTGCTCTGGCCAAGCCTGGGGTGTGGTGGGGGAGTACATTCTTGGGAAGATCGACATTTCAAAAGCTTTAAAATAAAGAGGAGCTTTTATATTTCTTTCCTCAGGGAAACATAGCAACACTTAGTAGATGTAGGTGGTCCCAGTGTCTAAGAAGGTTGCCTCACCCTGAAATGTAGGAGTGAAGAGCCTTCTGTCAGCCCATGATGCCCCTCTTAGCAAGATACAGAGAGCTATTCCAGTCCGCTGCTATAGCAGGAGACAAAATGCAGACCCCCAGGCTAATTTGAAGGTGTCATCACTATCAGACTCGCCGCTTTGCCACCAAAAATGGGGTTTCCCCAATACAAAAGGTGTAGTGCCTTGGGAGTCTCCAGAACCAGCAGTTTACCCTTTAAATAGGCAGCATGACACTGTAATATACAGCCCCCAAATTCCCAAACCAGAAAAGGGAATTATGGCCAGGCCACCTCTGCTTTCTTCTCCACCATTTTTTTTAAAAAATAGCAGTTCGTGCCACCTCTAGAGAATGCTGAGAGCAGACACTAGGCCACATATTCACCGAGATTGCCCATACCTTTTATACAGTATCAAAATTCCTCGGTTTCCTTTCCACCACCAGCACAATGGAATCCAGCACAGAGATTTGTGTAGTGAAGAAGAGCATACAGCAGCAGAAAGAGCATATAATCTACTTTGGCTCCACTTACCGCTGGCTACTGTGCTTTCTGCCCCACCAACCTCAGTGGGAAACAGCCCCCAGCGTTTCTGAGAGGCTAACTTAACCAAACTCTAGCTATCACCTTGAAATTAGCAAATATTCAAATGATCTATGCAAGCTCTGCCATAATTAGACCAATCTAGTTATCCACAACAAGCAAGCAGATTTTCAACTGGAAAAAAGAGAAAATACTACAAAGATATCATCTATTGTGCAATCAAGTCAAGGCTTGAATTTCATGTTTTTGGCTGGCTCGGACCAAGGGTCTAGTCAAGACATCTTACTTAGTTCCTTAGGGAATAGAGAAATTATAATTATAATGACAAATGATGGCCTCTGGTTGCAGTTCCACCATGACAAAAATGAGCTGTGCACTGGCAAAACCTCCGCCCTGTTGCTTCTTGAAGTAGTACAGCTGAACATTCTGTTCAGAACAAAAGACAATCGGTTGTTCTAAAGAAAGTTAGCAAGATTGCAATCTCTACGGTCCATCCTTTCATAGTGAAAGATTAAGAAGAACTTTTATCTGGGTTGCAAAGTATATTCTTCGTATGCCAAAAGGCAATGTTTAAAAATCTCCAGCCAAAAATTAGCTAACAGGTGATGGAAATAATCTCTGCCAGAGCCCTTGGACAGCCGCTGTCTATAAGAGTTAGCAATATTGGAACAAACCATCAATCCAGGATAAGGCAATTTTCTACTGGTATATAATTATAGGATTGTATTGGTTGCTGATGCATCCCCTCCATGCCTTAGTTTGATGGAACATTCTTAAAATTCAAGCATTAGTAGCTTAAGTATTTATGAAGAAGCCAACTCTAGAACACAAAAATTAACAGTCTTACTTATGGGGGTTAGGAAGACAAGAGAGTAAGAGCAGAAAGACAGGTAAATCAAGAGAAAAGAATTCTCTCTATCTTCCAGACAAATCAAGAGTGCAAATATATAGTCGAATATTGCAGAATTTGCTCCATTTATAAAACAGGTGAATTTGAAGTATTTTTTACTGACTGCATGAAACAAAGGCTGAAATGAATTGGTTCAGGGTCTCCAGACCCCTTTTGCTCTGAAAGCAGCTATTTCCCATGCCACTGGGGGCTTCTACTTTTTTAAAGCTGTGAGGATTTGAATGGACTCTCCCCATGCAGTTAGTTGTGATATGTTCTTGTAAAGACAAGGATGTGTCAGTAGGTTGTGATGGAGACCATTGTGGTGTGATATACAGGATGGAGGGAAACTTGAACAAACAAAGCATTGTGATTAGGTTTTGCTGTCAAACTACTACATTTCTGGGGAAAAATGAAAACAACATGGAAAAGTACTTCATAGTCTCTAAATTTGTTGTTGTTTAGTCGTTAAGTCGTGTCCGACTCTTCGTGATCCCGTGGACCAGAGCATGCCAGGCCCTCCTGTCTTCCACTGCCTCCCGGAGTTTGTTCAAATTCATGTTGGTAGATTCGATGACACTGTCCAACCATTTCTCAAGAATCTCTTCCAGCACCACAATTCAAAAGCATCAATTCTTCGCCAGTCGGCCTTCTTTATGATCCAACTCTCACTTCCATATATCATTACTATTAAATGTTTTTAATGTTTTTAAGTTTTAATATTGTTGTACGCCGCACAGAAGACACTGGTAATGGTGCGGCTAAAAAATATTGTAAATAAATAATAAATAAATACTATTGGAAAAACCATAGCTTTGACTATGTGGACCTTTGTCGGCAGGGCCATATCTCTGGTTTTTAAGATGCTGTCTAGGTTTGTCATTGCTTTCCTCCCAAGAAGCAGGCATTTTTTTATTGCGTGTCTGCTGTCACAATCTGCAGTGATCAGGGAGCCCAGGAAAGTAAAATCTGTCACTGCCTCCATACGTATCTTCCCCTTCTATTTGCCAGGAGGTGATGGGACTAGTGGCCATGATCTTAGTTTTTTTTTTTATATATTGAGCTTCAGACCATTATTGGCACTCTCCTCTTTCACCCTCATTAAGAGGTTAATTCCTCCTCAATTTCTGCCGTCAGAGTGGTATCATCTGCAGATCTGAGGTTGTTGGTATTTCTTCCGGCAGTCTTACTTCCGGCTTGGGATTCATCCAGTCCAGCCTTTTGCATGATGTATTCTGCATATAAGTTAAATAAGCAGGGAGATAATATACAGCCTTGTCATAAACCTTTCTCAATTTTGAACCAATCAGTTGTTCCATATTCAGTTCTAACTGTTGCTTCCTGTCCCACGTATAGCTGTATCAAGAGATAGAGAAATTGGGCGGAAAGAGATGACAAACCTTGACAGCATCTTAAAAAGCAGAGACATCACCTTGCCAACAAAAGTCCGAATAGTGAAAGCTATGGTTTTTCCTGTAGTGATGTATGGAAGTGAGAGCTTGACCACAAAGACAGCTGAATTGATGCCTTTGAACTGTGGTGCTGGAGGAGGCTCTTGAGAGTCCCCTGGACTGCAAGGAGAACAAACCTATCCATTCTAAAGGAAATCAACCCTGAGTGCTCACTGGAAGGACAGATCCTCAAGCTGAGGCTCCAGTACTTTGGCCATCTCATGAGAAGAGAAGACCCCTTGGAAAAGACCTTGATGTTGGGAAAGTGTGAAGGCAAGAGGAGAAGGGGACGACAGAGGATGAGATGGTTGGACAGTGTCATCAAAGGAACCAATGTGAATTTGACACAACTCCGGGAGGCAGTGGAAGATAGGAGGGCCTGGCGTGCTCTGGTCCATGGGGTCACAAATAGTCGGACATGACTAACCAACGACGAGAGAAATTGGTCGGGCACTCCCATTTCTTTAAGGACTTGCCATAGTTTGCTGTGGTCCACACAGTCAAAGGCTTTTGCATAGTCAGTGAAGCAGAAGTAGATGTTTTTCTGGAACTCTCTGGCTTTCTCCATAATCCAGTGCATGTTAGCAATTTGGTCTCTAGTTCCTCTGCCCTTCGAAATCTAGCTTGTACTTCTGGGAGTTCTCGGTCCACATACCGCTGAAGCCTGCCTTGGAGGATTTTGAGCATAACCTTGCTAGTGTGTGAAATAACAATTATATGGTAGTAAGAGTATTATTTGCATGCGGAAGGCTGGACTGGAGGCATCCCAAGCCGGAATTAAGCTTGCCGGAAGAAATATCAACAATCTCAGATATGCAGATGATACCACTCTGATGGCAGAAAGTGAGGAGGAATTAAAGAACCTTGTAATGAGGGTGAAAGAGGAGAGTGCAAAAAACGGCCTGAAACTCAACATCAAAAAAACTAAGATAATGGCCACTGGTCCCATCACCTCCTGGCAAAAAGAAGGGGAAGATATGGAGGCAGTGACAGATTTTACTTTCTCGGGCTCCATGATCACTGCAGATGGAGACAGCAGCCACGAAATTAAAAGATGCCTGCTTCCTGGGAGGAAAGCGATGACAAACCTAGACAGCATCTTAAAAAGCAGAGAAATCACCTTGCCAACAAAATTCCGAATAGTCAAAGCTATGGTTTTTCCTGTAGTGATGTATGGAAGTGAGAGCTGGACCATAAAGAAGGCAGACCGCCGAAGAATTGATGCCTTTGAACTGTGGTGCTGGAGGAGGCTCTTGAGAGTCCCCTGGACTGCAAGGAGAACAAACCTATCCATTCTAAAGGAAATCAACCCTGAGTGCTCACTGGAAGGACAGATCCTGAAGCTGAGGCTCCAGTACTTTGGCCATCTGTGAATTTCGTTGTATGTGTATATACTTACAATGACAATAAATAAATTATTATTATTATTATCTCATGAGAAGAGAAGACTCCTTGGAAAAGACCTTGATGTTAGGAAAGTGTGATGGCAAGAGGAGAAGGGGACGACAGAGGATGAGATGGCTGGACAGTGTCTGCGAAGCAACCAACAGGAAATTGACAGAACTCCGGGGGGCAGTGGAAGATAGGAGGGCCTGGTCCATGGGGTCACGAAGAATCGGACACGACTAAACGACAATGAAGAGCATTCTTTAGTACTGCCCTTCTTTGGGATTGGGATATAGACTGGTCTTTTCCAATGCTCTGGTCACTGTGGAGTTTTCCAAACTTGCTGGCATATTGAGTGTGATGCTTTAAAAGCATCATCTTTTAAGATTTTAAATAGTTTGACTGGAATGCCATCACCTCCACTGGCGTTGTTAGCAGTGTTTTCTTGATTTCAAGGCCCACTTGACTTCACTCTCATGTCTGTCTCATGGTTAGCAACCACACTATCTGGCTTGTCTGGGACATCCAGATCTTTCTGGTATAATTCCTCTGTGTATTCTTTCCACCTCTTCTTGATGTCTTCTGCTTCTGTTAGATCCCTATCATTTTTGTCTTTTATCACGTCCATCTTTGCACAAAATGTTCCTTTAATATCTCCATTTTTCTTCAACAGATTTCTGGTTTCTATTATTTTCCTCTATTTCTTTGCACTGTTCATTTAAGAAGGCCCTCTTGTCTCTCCTTGCTATTCTTTTGTAGTCTGCATTCAATTTTGTGTAACTTTCCCTATCTCCCTTGGATTTTGTTTACCTTCTCTTTCCTGCTATTTGTAAGGCCTCGTAAGGCTGCAGAGAACATAATCAATCTGATTTCGGTATTGCCCATCTGGTGATGCCCATATGTAGACTTGCCTCTTGTGTTGTTGAAAAAGAATGTTTGTGATTACCAGCTTGTTCTCTTGACAAAACTCTATTAGCCTTTGCCCTGCTTCATTTTGAACTCCAAGGCCAAACTTATCTGTTGTTCCTTTTATCTCTTGACTCCCTACTTTAGTATTCCAATCCCCTAGAATGAGAAGAACATATTTCTTTGGTGTCAGTTCTAGAAGGTGTTGTAAATCTTCATAGAATTGGTCAATTTCAGCCTCTTCAGCATCGGTGGTTGGTGCATAAACTTGGATTACTGTGATGTTGAAATGTCTGCCTTGGATTCATATCAAAATCATTCTAACATTTTTGAGAATGTATCCCCGCACAGCTTTTCCCACTCTTTTGTTGACTATGAGGGCTACTCCATTCCTTCTACATAATTCTTGCCCATAATAGTAGATATGATAATTGTCTGATTTGAATTTGCCCATTCCCATCCATTTTAGTTCACTGATGCCCAGGATGTCAATGTTTATTCTTGCCATCTCCTGTTTGACCACCTCCAGCTTACCAGGATTCATAGATCCTACAGTCCAGGTTCCTATGCAGTATTTTCTTTGCAGCATTGGACTTTTCTTTCACTTCCAGGCACATCCGCAGCTGAGTGTCCTTTCGACTTTGGCACAAACACTTCATTAGCTCTTGAGCTACTTGTACTTGTTCTCCACTCTTCCTCAGTAGCATGTTGGACGCCTTCTGACCTGAGGGGCTCATCTTCCAGCGTCATATCTTTTAGCCTTTTGTTTCTGTTCATGGGGTTTTCTTGGCAAAGATACTGGAATGGCTTGCATGTTCCTGCTCCAGATGGATCATGTTTAATCAGAACTCTCCAATATGATCTGTCCATCTTGGGTGTCCCTGCATGGCATCGCCCATAGCTTCTCTGAATTACTCAAGCTCCTTCACCACAACAAGGCAGTGTTCCATGAAGGGGAGTCTCTAAATACAGAACATTGAAGGTTTGGACAGTGATGACTCCGTATAGGATCACAACTTCTCATCAACCATCTGTTACTCCTTTCCTTTGCTTTCAAGTAACACATGCCATTTTTGTATTTAGGTTTCCATTTTATTATCATCATTGGCTATTAATTTGGAAAAATTAGGACAGCCTTCCCCACGCTGACAATGAATGATTGAAGTTGTGACCCAAAACATCTGGGTAACACTGAATTGCAAAAGAACACCGACTGAAAAGTTTCCAAAATATTCCAGAGACTTTTGAGGGATTTTTCACTTTTTTTGAATTTTGATTGAATTTCATTAAATACAAATACAGTACTGTTGTTTCTATTGATTTTTGCCAAAATATTTACTAATGAGGACTTGGCATGTATCACACATGTTCTATGTACTGATAGAAAAATAACTTTTTTGAGTGCATCTCCAAAAATCTTTCATGCTGGTGTGATATTTTGAACTCTGTAATCCAAAACAAGTAACATTTTTATCCCTGATGCATATACACAATATAAAATTTCAGACAGAGTTGTGGTTGGTGAATAATCACAGTTATTTCTTAATGTTGTTCATCTGTTATATTCTCTGCATTTTGTAAGCCATTATTTCCTGAGGCGTCTCTCAGTTCAACCGCCCAGTCGCAGGGAAATATTGCTGTATGAACCTCGGTGGCCTAGCAGAGTGGTTTGCCAGTCTCTGAGGGAGGGCTAAGAACAGTGAAGCCCGGAATAGCAATAAGAACAGGCTAAACAGAAAGCATTCTTGTGTTTTCAAAAAACCTTCAGATCTTTTGTTTGTGGTTGCTGTTTGTTGTGGAACAAGAAGAGAAAGCTCCAGTAAAGAGTCACACGTGAATACAACTGGAAGAGAGCAAAGCTATCCATCACTGGGACGAGAGTAACAAAGCTATCCACAGTTTATTTTGAATGTAGAAATTTCTCTTTCTCTTATTTGTGGAAAGGTGTGCAAAGGAACTTTTTTGATGACTGCTCAAGTGCCCCAAAGATTCTGAGGCTGGGTCTCATGCTAGAATATCAGGTGCCGGGAGGCGAGGGGGGGTGGCTGATGCCTATTGCAGTTGGTGTGATTGAAAGCATAGTAAAGTTGGGTAAAACTGGGGTGACAGTCAGCTGGGGCAAAAGTGAATATTCATACATTACAAACACACACATATGGAGGAAGGCATGCAAGCATTCACATATACTGCTGAAGGGGACAAAGACCAGAAACAGGCAGGAGTGGGCTGGCTGGGGCTAGTATGAGCTTGAAGGTGAGTACTGGCCCATTTGCTGTACGGATGAGTTGTCACTGTCAATTGCATCCTGGTACTGGTTCTTATACTTAGTCATGTAGTCTATGTAATGAGGTAATTGGCCTTCAGAAATGCTGAGCATCTCTCAGTAGGCTCAGTATAAAAGAAGGGAGGCTTTCAGCTAGCAGCAGCAGCAACAGAAAGAAGTAGCAAACACAGAAAGAAGGATATACTGCCAAAATGACTGCCTGATGTCCTAAAAGGAGTCAGTGTGACATCTTGGTGAGAAAACAGCTAAATACTGTTGAGAGACTTATCAGCTCTGAAATTCCAGAGACTTCAAGTAACTATCTTAATTGCAACTGGAACAAATGATGATAAGCAGTTGTGCTTTGGAGCTATGTAAATATATATAATGCAAGTGTATTCCTTGAGGAAGAAATAATTGATTCACATAAACATAATGTGAATTGTGTTTCTGTAAATAAATAACTCTATTCAAGGCAAGATTCCGCTGTGCCATTCTGCACATAACCCTCCTTCCCCCCCCAAAAAAAAAACCAAAAGGAGAAAAAACAACCCATCATGTAGTGTTCATTGGAAGCTAGCTTTGTTCCCGATTGCTTGAGCTGAAGGCTGCCTACATCCAATTTCTGGAATACTAATGTGATTGAAGCTCTAATTATGATTTATCTGTAACATACACTTTAGCCCTCAATCTGTAGGTGATAATAGCTTCATGCTCCTTACTTTTGGTGAAAGTAGTGAAAAATTAAATGCTTTGACATCAATTTTTTAAGCTACTCCAGCACATAGCAATAGCTGTTTTTAGTTGCTCCAAGCACACACTGAGAGGAAATCCAAGTAGTTTGTGTGTCTCCTTTTAGTGCTTCCTCCTCTACCTGCATGAAATAATACTTTAATCCTTGGGATATATAGTCGTAATTTTTCCATATCAGATTTGTTTCAGCCTCCAAAGACCAAAATTTAGACGACACTCATTACTGTAGAAGTTAAGTCATGACTAAATTACATCTCATTGGTTTCATTGCTAGCATGACTAAATGTGGACCCAACCCCATAAAGCTAAATAAAGTTCTACAACAAAAGAGGTAACAGAAGATATTGTGGAAAGCAGCAGAAAAGATTACACTCTGCAAGCTTGTGTCTGCGTTGGTCAAATGATTACCTAAAAATTAATGACAGAGAAACAAATACCTATCCTAGCAATGATAAGATTAACTTCCCTTTCACCTCAGATCCAGTAGTCCTGGCCATATTTGGTCTACTAGTTGTTGTTGAATAAAGAAACACTGCAACTGTGGAATCCTAAGTAGAGTAATGTTCTCTAAATGGAAATGTAAGCAAAACAAACTATCAAGCAGAAGGTATGTCCATTGCTGTATTCTAAAAATAATGGTGTGTTAACACAGAGTCAAGAATCTTCTTCTTCTTCTTCTTCTGCAAAGAAGAAATATTACAAGAAGTAATATTACATTGAGTAGTAATTGCCAGGAATGTGGGTGAGTTGGTCAGATGTTCTAAACTACTTGAATTATAAATATTGGCAGTAAATCTGAGACCCTAACTTCACCTAGCACATTCAACAGGGGAAAAGATTTTAAAGCACTGGGGAGAAGAAAGGAATCCATGGGTATAAATGAATGGAGCACAACTAAGAACAGTTGGAAATATTTTCAGTTTTGGTAATTTTACCTGTTCCCCATTTAAGATCCATAAAATAAATTAAAGCAACATCTTAAGAACTGATTTGTGATGTTTGGCATAATAGCAAATGTTAATAATCCCTTCCCACAGAGATTTTTTGCTAACATTTCATTCCAGAAGTTCCTGTACATGGTGCAAAGTACCACAAATGTATTTCTTCCATTGATTTAGGCCTCATAAAAGCTTCTGTGGGCCTTGTTTATTCTGGAGAGCATCAGTGTATATTTTTGCACGAGCAGATATCTGCATTTATTTTGAGATACCATGTGTGGTCATGGAGAACCTTATATGCTGGGAGCAGAAGTGAGAAAGCTTTTTTTTACTTAAATATAACAAATGCATTACTACCCAAACATGAAGGTAAGCCCCCCTCATCCAAAGAATATAATTATACAGCAACCAGTTTGGTGACTGTGATTCTGCCAACTACTACATTATATTTTCTAGAAGTTGTTTTTCTTGAAAAGATCAGACTTCTCAAATCACATTAATCCCAGTGTTTGTTTCCAAGCTCATACCTCAGAAAGAGGTACCGTTGTTGTTGTTGTCATGTGCCATCAAGTCATCCCTGATGTATGGTGACCTCATGAATGAGAAATCTCCAAAATGTACTGCATCAACAGTTGAAGGCCAAGAACATCTGGAGGGCCACAGTTCAACACCACTGCTTTAGGGAGTCAAGCCATCTCGTATATGGTCTTCCTCTTTACCTTCAGACCTTCCCAGTATTATTGTCTTTTCCAGAGAATCCTGCCTTCTCATGATGTGCCCAGAGTAGGACTGCCTCAGGACAGCCTCAAGACACAGGTTCAATCCTGAGTAGCAGGCTCAAGGTTCACTCAATCTTCCATCATTCTGAGGTTAGTAAATTGAGTACCCACAATGTGTAGCCTGCACAATCAAATTGTGAACTGCCCAGAGAGTGCTTCAAGCACTATGGGGCAATATATAAGCAGCACACTTGGCTTTTTTTCTATTGTTGTTACGTGCTGTCAAGTCTGAATCAACTTACAGCAACCCTAACAGGATTTTCAAAATAAGTGAGATGTTTAGGGACTGGGTATTCCCAGTTCTACACCCCTAGTGATCAGGGATTTGAACTCTGTCACTCTATCCACAAGTCTTTTCCCTTACCTTCACACAGGGTATCCTACACTTTACCTATCCACTACAAATAGTTCTCAAGTCAACTTAAAACTGAACAAAAATGGCAAGATAGAAAATAAACTCAATCATAAAACCTTTAAAATCAGCTTATTTATTTATTTATTTATTTATTTATTTATTTATTTATTTATTTATTTATTTATTTATTTATTTATTTATTTATTTATTTATTTTATTTTATTTCTATCCCGCCTATCTGGACATATTAGCCCACTCTAGGCGGCTTACAATAAAAGAAACAATATAATTTTAAAACATTGCACCTAGACTAAGATAGAAATCAAAGAAAGATATAAGAAAGGAAAAATCGTCAGGAGTTTTCTGTTGGGAAAGCCTGCCTATACATCAATGTTTTTAGTTGTTTCTTAAAAATGTCCAGCGAGGGAGCCGCGCGAATCTCAGGAGGTAAGTTGTTCCAGAGACGAGGAGCCACCGCCGAGAAGGCCCGATTTCTGGTCTTCTCCTTCCGGGCCTCTCTCGGCGTTAGGCTCCTCAGCCTCACCTCCTGGCTCGCACGAGTGACACGGGTAGATCTTGGTGGGAGAAGGCGTTCCACCAAGTATCGAGGTCCTAAACCGTTTAGGGCTTTATAGGTAAGCATCAACACTTTGAAGTCGATGCGGAATCGGATGGGCAGCCAATGCAGTGCGGCCAGAGTGGGCGAGATATGTTGGAATCTTCTCACTCCAGTAAGTAATCTGGCCGCAGCATTCTGCACCACCTGTAGTTTCCGCAGCAACCTCAAAGGTAGCCCCACGTAGAGCGCATTACAGTGGTCTAATCTTGAGATTACGAGCGCGTGCACCAAGGTAGTAAGCGCCCCCACATCAAGGTAGGGTCGCAGCTGGGCTATCCGCCTAAGATGGAAAAAAGCAGTACGGACCACAGACGCCACCTGAGATTCCATAGTGAGCGCCGGGTCCAGATGGATCCCCAAGCTGCGGACCCCATCCCTGGCGGGCAGAGTCACACCCCCAAAAGTGAGGGAGTTTCCCAAGTCCCCAACTGTGGGAGCGCCCACCCTTAGTACCTCCGTCTTGTCCGGGTTCAGCCTCAGCCCGTTCTCCTGCATCCATTCCAATACGGTCCCCAGGCAACGCTGAAGGGACAGAACGGCATCTCCTGCAGTTGGAAAAAAGGAGATGTAGAGCTGCGTGTCATCCGCATATTGATGGCACATCGCTCCACACCCCCTGATGACCCGCCCCAGCGGCCTCATATAGATGTTAAACAGCATTGGGGAGATGATCGACCCCTGTGGGACCCCACAATTGAGGCTCCACGGGGCTGAGACATTCTCCCCAAGCTGTACTCTCTGGGGGCGGTCCTCCAAGAAGGAACGGAGCCAGGCGAAAGCCTGGCCACCTATTCCCAACTCGGTGAGCCTCCCCAGGAGGATACCGTGGTCAATGGTATCAAAGGCCGTTGAGATATCGAGGAGGACCAGCAGAGACATTTTGCCCCTGTCGGCCTCCCTCAATAGGTCATCACACAGGGCGACCAATGCCGTTTCTGTTCCGTGGCGCGGCCTGAAGCCCGACTGGAATGGATCCAGGGCATCTGTTTCATCCAGGAACGCCTGAAGCTGATCGGCCACCACCCTCTCGACTACCTTGCTTAAGAAAGAAACATTGGCGACGGGCCTGTAATTGCCAATTTCGTCCGCCGCCAAACTAGGTTTCTTTCTAATGGGCCTAATGAGTGTTTCCTTGAGGGCAGAGGGAAATCTGCCCTCAAGGAAAGACCGATTAATTATTACAGTAGCCCATTCCGTTGTTGAAGGCCTGGCTGCTTTGATTAGCCAGGCCGGGCAAGGATCCAAGGAGGAGGTGGTGGCACGACAGCGGTCAAGCGTCCTGGCGACAGTATCGGACGAAACAGGCTGAAAGGTATCAAAAATCACCGGACAAGACGGAGCGCTGGACATCTCAACTCGACTCACTGTATTCAAAAAAGGAGCGAGGTCCCGGCGGATGGCCTCCACTTTAGATTTTAAAAATGCTGCAAATTGGTCCGGTGTAAAACTAGGGGGAGGCCTATCACGCGGGCCAATTCCGGATAGGTCGCGTACTATACGGAATAATTCCGCCTGCTGGTTAGACGCCTCGCTTATCCGGTTAGCGAGGTAAGTTCGACTGGCAGCCTTTACCTTAGCCTGGTAAAGGTTAGTAGCGACCTTAACAGCTATACGATTGAAACCCGTCGGGTCCTTTCTCCATTTGCGCTCTAGCCGTCTCCTGACCCGCTTCAACGCCCGGAGATCCTGGTTAAACCAGGGCGCCGGGCGATCTCTGCGGCGGAGAGGGCGTTTAGGCGCGATCGTGTCTACGGCACTAGCCGCGGCGGTGAACCAGCCGTCAACCAGTGCCTCAACAGGAGCGCCAGCCAGGTCAGCCGTAACTCCTCTCATGGCATCCTGGAATCCAATCGGATCCAGTAGCCTTCAAGGGCGGACCATGACAATAGGTCCCTGCTCCCTGCGAGGGGGGAGAGCCATCTTGGTGACACATTTTATTAGGTGGTGATCCGACCATGACAAGGGAACCGACTCGAGGTCAGTCACCATTGGACCACTCTCACTCCCGTTGGTGGAAAAAACCAGGTCTAGTGTGTGGCCGCCCACGTGTGTAGGGCCGTTGACATGCTGGGACATGTTCAAGAAGGCCATGGTCTCCAGGAACTCAAGAGCTGGTCCGGAAGCCTCTGCCCCCGCATGCATGTTGAAGTCCCCCAGGACCAATAGTCTCGGGGAACCCAGCAATGCCGCGGAGACAAAGTCCACCAGCTCCGGAAGGGAAATGGCTGGGTCGCGGGGAGCACGGTAACCCAGCAAGATCCCAATTCCGTCCCTAGCCCCAATCCACACGTGGAGGGCCTCAAGACCCGGCTTTACCACCGAGGAGCGCCTAACTACCTCTAGGGTAGACTTGTAAACGATAGCTACTCCCCCCCCGTCCCTCTAGTCTACCCTGGTGTTGGACAGCATAACCGGGCGGGCAAATGAGAGCTAGGGGGGGGACCCCCCTCTCCGCCAATCCATGTTTCGGTTATGCAAGCCAGGTCTGCATCTTCCTCCAGAATAAGATCGTAAATTAGCTGGGTTTTATTAGATACAGACCTGGCATTCAACAACACCAGGCGTAGAGTAGAGGGCTGGCTGGTCTGGCTACCTCGGTACTGGGGGTTGGTCTCCGTCTCAGAACAAGGAACAGCCTTTAAACATCTGTTCATAGTTCTTCTAACACGAGTAGGGACGGAGCCAAAGCCATATCGCCCTCTACCCGTAATCACAGAGATGTTTTGTGGCCCCTCGCTGGGAAGGCAGGCCCTCCATTCCATGACGAAAGGAAAAATAGAAGAAAAGGAAAGAGAAAAACTAATAACTTAATACAATTTAACAAATCAAAATTTTTACAATACAAAGACTAACTAAATACACCATTAGCTTAGTCTAAAAAGGTATTTTTTAAAACCACAGCACAATAAATATTAAAAAGTTTAATAAGGCAGTTAAAATATGCACCTTCACACCCTACCTAGAACTAGTGAGAGTCAGGGGAAATGGTTGTAACTTGCAGGGTGGCATATTCCAGAGTCTGAGAGCAACACAAGAGAAAGCTGTCTTCCACACACCTGTTGTTCTTCTTGTTGCTCTTGATTATTTCCCTCATTTTGGAGTTGAATAGTTTTGCAATGCTGACTGATCTCCTATGAATGTACATGGGCAAACACTTGTGTGCCATGTTCAGAGGGGAAAAATCATTTTTTAAAAAATACACATATATGCATTTTTGAAATGGATGTATTTCACACCCACACACGTCCAATCCCAGGTAGAGGGTACTCAGAAGTGGTTTACCATTCCCTTCTTCTGGGGGCACCCTAGGCCTTTGCAGCTTGCCCAAGGCCATGCAGGCTGGCTCTACCTGCATGAGCCACAGTAGGGCGTTGACTTACAAGTCTTTTTCCTCACCTTCACGGACAGTCAGTGCGAGAAGCTTCTTCACTGTCTTTTCAAATTTACCTTTCTAGTGTTTTGATCTTGGGCAAGGATAAATTAGTACAGCGAAATATTAGATACGTTATTTGTTGTATATAAGGCATTGAAATGTAAATTTCTAACGGCATGGCTATGCAGACATTTTTGTGAAAACTTTAAAAGCATTCAAGAATTAATATGAATCTAGTGGGAACCTCCCCACACATTGTTAAGAGATACAAGACTGGTAGCAGGAACAGATTGATTACTGTGTTACTGAACAATGGCAGATTCATTAAAAAATGCAACTGTACAGATGATGAAATTGAATAATTGCAATAGGAAAGGAGCCATTGGTAGAGATTTTAAGCAAGAAGGCAACCATGCTTTGGGATCCATTGTGGGGGGAGGCAGCCATTCTGTCACTGGGATCAGGGGAGGATGATTTTCCTGCCCACTGCAGCCTCTCATGCCCCCCCCCCCAGTTTAGAGTGCTGAGAAATCATCAGGAACCAGCTTTCAGGTGATGCTGAGGGGGATGGCAGCCAGGGAAAGGGAGGAGAAGAGGTGACAGCCCATCATGCTGATGCTGCAGAATAAGTAGCACACTGGGTCTAGAGACCTTTGTGTTCGTCTTTTTTAAAAAGAATGTGATGTCTAAGGAAGAATTTGTTCAGTTGGAAAATTTGTTTTCTACCACCCTTGAAACTTCCGACCCCCATATGGTAAAACAGGGAGAGGTATTCCAATATAGCCTTTTTTCCTCATGTACCAGTTTTTTTTGGGGGGGGGTTTGCAATATTTTTAATAAACAAGAAGAATTTTGCTGGGGGAAAGCCCCCCCCAATATTTTCATAATTGAAATCCACCCCTCAAAGAATGACCAAAATTAAAATTAACAACAGAAGACTGAAGTTTTCCTAAAGCAAGACTTCCCCCCCCCAAAAAACTCCCCATGAAATCCAAAAGGGGGAGTTGAATTCACTCCATACACCTCAGTATAGCCTAAACATTAGCTTCATCAGCTTACAAGGAAGTAGGCCTTGCTTATTCCCAGCTAAATTAAAAGAAAACAGTTTCCCATTTTCTATAATCCTATTTTCTAAATCCCTATGTCCAACATTCCATTGTTATTTATATAGTAAAGTTTTCTGCCCAGATAAAAAGCCAGGAAGTCAAACAGATATATTTTGGAAAGGAAAGAAAAAGAGAGAGAGAGAGAGAGAGATAGCAATTAAACACAGCAGTTGCCTTTTGCTTCCAGCAGTCTAAAAATGTATAAACTAAAATGTCAAGTCCTTGCAGTTACAGGTTACAGCTAATATCTATTTTAAAAGTAGCACTGGACAGGTTTATGATGATATAGTCCAGGTTCTGGACTATATCATCATACATGTATACTAGAATAATTCATAAATTTGTGTGAACAGCTAATCAGATAATCCTAGTAGCATTACATACCCTCTTTGCTTTTTCTTGAATGTCGTGTACTCAAAGAGTACATTAATCTAAAGTTGGGCTTATGTCTGTGAAGAGTTGTAATGAATAATCAAATTTTTTTCATCTGCAATGAAAAAAACATCTCAACAATATAAAAAAGGCAGCCACAGTTTCACACCTGTACATGAATGAAAAAGAACAGTCCCTTTTTCATCATCAATATTATTAACAAAACAAATGAATGAGAAAGAAAAAAAAATGAAAACTATCCAACAGCTCTCAAAATATACTTTTCATTTCACGTACAGTTTAATTGGCAGGTAAAGCTTTTCCTTATAAGGACTGATACCTTCCATTTCCCTTTCTGTGCTGTGGAATCAATCTCATCTCTTTTTCACTGGAACATTTTAAATCCCACCAATGCCAGATTTATCATGAAGGATATGAGAGGAGGTGTCACTCCCCTCCCTGGAGTGCCCCTTGGTCACCACAGAGAAGCACAAACAGCCACGATCCCGTTAGTGTTTTGGCATTTAGCCAAACACAGTGTGCAACCCTAATATTTAGGATTTCAGTCTCTTTAGTTTTAAATAAGCCCAATCAGTTGCACATTTCCCAATCTCTCGTTTATAACACTGCAGCCGGACTAGCCTGTGAGTAATTTTTTAAATGAAACATTTAAATGACTAATAACATGCAAACAAGCACTCATTTAAAACTCCACAGGTATAATTCATACCATCTGGTGAAACACCGAGTCATTCCTGTTCAGCTGTTCCATAACATTGCTGAAGTAAAATCACCTCCTGACTATGTACACATATAGATTACATCATGACATCTCATTTCAATGAAAGTAGAATCTACAGGGACCATCCATATGGGGTAACAGTATCCCCCCTACAGGACTATTTAGTCATAGAATTCCTTCCTTCCCATTCTTCTATTTGTTTCGGCTTCTGCCTTGCTGTCATTCTTAATATTCAATGAATGTAGGGGAAAATCTGTGGGGGGGGGGAAATGGGGAGGAAGAGGAAAGGATCTCCATCTGCTTTTACTGCTTTTATAATAGTACATTATTATGATCCTGGAGACCTTGATATGTGGGCAGAATATTGCAATGCTTTTCCAAGGCGATGAAAATTGACAGGACAAATGCCTTACAATCTGAATTCAAAGCATTTAACTCCTAGCGCAATGTGCTACAAAGCTAAGGAGAAGGACAAATCAGAAGTCACCCCATAACCTAAGTTATAAAGAACTGACCCTAACATTAAATAGAGGATGTAGTTGCCACTTTTTGTTTTCATGAAAGAACAAACTGCAAATGTTCTATTTAATTTCTTGCTATTGTTTTGGAGAGAGGCATTTGAGGAATTGTATGCTTTGTACCAACACAATGTGGTTGGCTGTAAGTTGGGTTCTTTTTGCCAGTCATGCCTTATTGATGTTTGGGCAGTCATAGCATTTACTGTTCTGTCTAAAACAGAATGGGCTGACTGAGAGCCTAACAACAGCATCAAATACCATGGGATTTGCTCCACTTATAAAATGGGTGCATTTGAAGTAATTTCTGCCCACATGGTGCAAAGGCTGAACCCATTTTAAACCCAAAACAGCCCAGCTCATTTGCTTGCAAAGCAGCTGTTTTTTCTCCTGCTTAGGGACTTCTAGTTTTTTCTTGCCAGAAGGATTCACAACTTTTTGTGTGTGTGGACAGGGGAGGACAGCTTGTTTGTAGGGGGGGGGGGTGAATGGAAGGAGAAACACCAGCTATGAGAAGAGTCAGAGCATGAGAGAGGGAGGCAATGAAAGAGAGCAGGGGCTGCTATGTGTGTATGTTTCTGTGAGGGGAAAAGTGGGGGGGAGGGGAAGAGTGAGTACACACAGACACATATAAGCAGTGCCAGTACTCACTTCTCTCTGCAAAGCCTTTCCTCCCGTAAGCTGCCACTTCTTTTTTAAAACAGCTCTCCCACTACAAGCAGTCCTGTTTATTCATTCATTCATTTATGTTTAACAGCTTCAGGAACTTTCTAACTGGCAAGATAAGACATGGAAATGGATTGTGAGGTTGAAAAGCCTGGCTTTGAATGGTACCACCATAGATGCTACAAATGGAACTGCAAGTAGAAGGGTTTTTTTCCTGTGGCCACTTATATCGGAGAGAACCAAATACCTCAGTGCATCTTCACATTGAAAGAATAAGGAGAATGCAAATTCACATTGAAAGAATAAGGAGAATGCAAATTAACTGACATTCTGCCTCAGACAGAATCAGAAAGCAAGGCTATGCCACCCTGTTGCTGATATATCAAGCAATGTTCACATCGGGGGTACCTGAAATATTTATTCGATAATAAGTGTGCCTGCTTACCTGGAAAGAGCATGCTAAATGAAACCACTAGAGCTTGAGAGCAGAGCTGTAAAAAGTCACTCTTGAGGCCCACAACTACCAAATATCCCAGCCAGCATAGCCACAGATACAGCTGGTGAATGTGGCCAGTGGCCAAGATGGAAGGGTTGCCATGTTTTGCATTTGGTGGGATTTTATCTGGATTTTTGGTGTGCCACCAAATACCTGTTCAGCTAATCAGCTGACCTGGATTCAAGGCTTTCATTTTAAAAGATAGGACTCTGGATCCCCAGCTAGGACTTCCTTTCCATGAGGAAGGAAGAATTTGGAAAAACAAGATGAAGAGGTTGAGGAGAGATTATTAACTGCTGATGCTGCTTCTCAAGTTTATGTTGCTGTTATTCTTAAACCTCTGCAAACAGCTTTCAAACAATGGTGAAGAAATTATCAAGTCATTTTAAAGAACTAATTCTACATATATTTGTCATGGTATGACTCTTTGAATGACTTATTTAGATATATGCTGTGCTCTATTAAGAGAAATGGATCTCACACCTCAGGAAATTCACATAGGAGTGTAATATATCTAGGGAACAAAGATTGGTAAAAGTATTTCTCTAGACCGCACCCCTCCCCCCCCACGAACATTGTCAAATACTATTCTGGCTGAGAGTTTCTGGATGGTGTCATCCAGAAATTGTCCAAACACTGCTCTAATATAACTCACAACAAAGAAACCGACAAAAATCTCCTGGGAGTGGGGTTTAAGAAAGATTTATACTGAGAAAAAGTGGAAATAAAATATCGAATGTGCTGCATTGTATTGGGACTTGCCTTGATTTGTACTTATGTGTGTAGTGATGAAAAGTCAGAACGCGGCAAAATAATTCATGTTCTGTATTTGGGAGGGATGATCCGTTCTTCTTGTGAGGCTGGGCCTCTAGTGTCTTTGCAGACAGGTTTGGAATTCTTACACCCTGCCACATGAGACCAAAAGGCTACATAGTACCTTGTGATTGCCCCTCACACATACACACAGAGGTTGCTCGCTTGAAATGTGTAAAGTTGATGTTACCTGGCACTTCTGGGTTCCAATTGTTCCAGCAAGGAAATCAGGATAAGACGCAAGGCAGCTGAACCATAGGCCAGATATTATTAAGGGTTAGAGGAAAAATAGGTTAGCCGGGCCTCCTCTTAAAGCATAGAAGGCTCTGAAGGGAGGTACGTACATACATTTTATAATGATACAAACAAAGAGTAATAAAACACTGCAATTCTATTGGTCATCCATACCCCAACTTTGGATCCAAACCCTGATTGGATCTGAGATGTCCATTTAGCTAATCTATTGGTTAAAAGAAAATATACCTTTCTTTGCCCTCATGTTTCCTTGACCTGGTACCCAGGATGCGCCTCAAAGTCTGGGAGCAGGAGTATCCATTCTCTTATCTTATTGCTATGTTTGTGTATGTTTCTTCCTGGGTTTCAGTGTATGCCCTTCAAGATTCATGGGTACTTGTTACAATAATTATCCCGGCCTTCCTGCCCTCTACATTCCAATGCCAGGCCATCTGGGTTATCTGTTACTGGTGGATGGCAGGTTTGGGCTGAATAGACGGTTCTTTTGTTTTTCTAAATAGGCCATAAATACTATCAGGCAATGCTATAGGCTAGATGTGACCTAGGTGTGAATGGCTTGTGAGTTTCCAAAGTTGAGGCCTAAGACATTTGGTGTTTGTAAAATACATTGACATTAGAAAAATACAAGAGAAGTACCAGAGATACATGGAAAAATATAGTAAAGGCAACATTTAAAATATAGTTTCATCCTCCTCCTGTATCACTCCTCCCTTTTAAAATTCTGACAATAATAAAATGGCGGAATTTAAACTCTCACCCAATGAACTGTAGTAGCAACATTTTTCGTTTTAGCTGTGGGGGTGGAGAAAGACAACAAAAAGACTTAGCAGCTTCTAGAACACGTTAAGTTCATAATTTGGCTCATTCACTAGGTAGAAGCAATCAGTTATGCCAAAGTAAAAGTCAGATTAATGTTTTTATCTGATGAGCATAAACAGATATTCTTCATATTCTAGTCACCTGAGGTTGATGTGAAGAATTCCCATGAGTGTCTTGTAGATAGTGCTGTGTGTGGCCATTAATGATGCCTTATGTAGTCCAGAAAGAACAAGGAAAAGGCAGTGTAGTCTGCAAGAGTTGGTGATACATTTTATTAGACCACTAAATAAATTAAACACTTTTAATGGATGAAATCCACTTCCTCAGATTAAGCTCACCTCCTTCATGGGTAGTGCAGAGGATTGGAGACAAGAATCCAAAACTGCTGTTACATGTCTGTGAAAGATGATCAGGTCTTTCACATTGCAACAAAATGCTCTTAATTACAGCAACATATTTAAACAACTCCAAAGGAAATTCAACCTTGTTTTTTTCCCCATTGAGTGCATTCTCTTCCCCCTGCATTTCCCCCTAAAAACCAGATGACTGTGTCTCTTGTGGAAATTCCTGTGGTATTCTCATTCCAGGTAGGGGTGGGGATTGCCATCTGTTAAGCCTGTTTATAAAAAGTGACAGTCATCACATGGCAACATCACTAGGTTCCCTGTGTGTGGCAAAATGACATCATTTCATTACTTCTATATACATCAGTGATGTAAGTGGTGGTTTAATACGGTTAGTCCAATGACACAAAATGAGTTTTGGGACTAAGCAGAGATTTGAACTTGTCAAATATATATAATTAATGTGTTCAATCTGCATCCCTTGTATGATAAGCCATTTAGGATATCCACTAAACTGTCTGTCTTTTCCAAGTCAAAGGTCCAAGTGGATCCGTACAACTTAGATTTACTGTAATAGCTTTAGCTGTTTGTGTAATATTCCTTTTTCTTCTTGTTGTTGTTTAGTCGTTTAGTTGTGTTTGACTCTTCCTGACCCCATAGACCAGAGCACGCCAGGCCCTCCTGTCTTCCACTGCCTCCCGGAGTTGGGTCAAATTCATATTGGTCGCTTTGATGACACTGTCCAATCATCTCATCCTCTGTCATCCCCTTCTCCTCTTGCCCTCACACTTTTCCAACATCAGGCTCTTTTCCAGGGAGTCTTCTCTTCTCATGAGATGGCCAAAGTATTGGAGCCTGAGCTTCAGGATCTGTCCTTCCAGTGAACACTCAGGGTTGATTTCTTTCAAAATGGATAGGTTTGTTCTCCTTGCAGTCCAGGGGACTCTCAAGAGCCTCCTCCAGCACCACAATTCAAAAGCATCAATTCTTCAGCAGTCAGCTTCCTTTACGTCCAACTCTCACTTCCATACATCACCACTGGAAAAACCATAGCTTTGACTATGCAGACCTTTGTCAGCAAAGTGATGTCTCTGCTTTTTAAGATGCTGTCTAGGTTTGTCATCACTTTCCTCCCAAGAAGCAGGTGTCTTTTAATTTCATGGCACATTTGCTCAAATCCTGTTGTGCAGTTAATATACCAGAATTGAATTAAGGTGGAAGCAAATTAAGAAATTTCCATTGCCCTTATGTGACGCATATTGAGTTATATGACAGAGTACAACAGATAATGTTTACAGAGATTTCTTAAATTATGACAATTTCCTTCTAAAAGTTACACTGTTTGCATAACTTCAGAACAAGATTTCAGTCATTGTGTTACAAAAAATGCAGATGTTTGCAAATTGCAGATATGACTGCAAAATATTTGAACTCTTCATTTTGAACTTTGTAGAACTTTGTAAGGGAGATGGACAGGAATTGTTTTAATTGTATTTTTCTATTTAGATGAAAGAAGTTGTGTGTGCATGTGTGTGTACATAGAGACAGAAAGTATTTTAAATGTATTAAACAATGATTTAGACAAGTTTTGAATCCACAAAGGATGTAGTTAATTACTTATAACATATACATTTTCAAATGACTGGGAAAACAGGAATATAAAATATTATAGCAACACATTTTGGCCTTCATCTTCTTCAGCGACTTTGTGGTGTGTGTGTGTGTGTGTGTGTGTGTGTGTGTGTGTGTGTGTGTGTGTGTGTGTGTGTGTGTGTGTGTGTGTGTGTGTGTGTGTGTGTGTAAACATAGACCCACCCACAGAGATATGTGAGTATTCTTTTAGGGACTACAAAAGTTGGATATCGCCCCCATTGTACTTTGTAGAAAAGCCAGCCTGTATGACTTTGGGCAAGCTGCACAGTCCCAGGTTGCTGCCAGAAGAAGGGAATGAATAAGTCAGGTTTGAGTACTCTATCCTTAGGAAAGCCTAGAATGAGTTGGCATAAGTAGAAATTGACTTGACATAAAATTCTGCTTTTGCAGTGCAGCATAGATGTCAATATTGTTAAGCCCTAGTACCCTTCAGAATAAACTGTTCCTACCTGTGCTCATTTATTTTGCCCGTCTGGTCAGGTCCTCAGTTTTTGTTGGGCTAACTGGATGATTTTAAGTTCTTGGAACTTTTTTCTATATGAATCGTAATCCCAATCAAGTCTAATTTCCAAGAAGCTTTGAGCCAGAATATGAACACCCCTAAAGATGGAAAGGGTGGACCACCCTTCATTATGGAGAAGACTTGGGCCTCACCCCTAGTGACTCTAGGAGAAGAACCGAAAGGGTTAATCCTGGAGAAAGAAGAACATGAAAACCCGGGAAAGGAAAATCTAATAGAGTGGGCTATTTGGGCAGGAAAGGAGGAAGGTATAAAGGAAAGTGACGTGAGGGCAGGAGGGCAGTTAGAAGAAAGTGCATAAGAAGAAGCATGGTGGTATGTTGAAAATCAAGAAAAGAAAAAGGACGAAGAAAGTTGGGAGTTGATTGTGAAAGAGGACCCTTGGACAGGTGAATGGGAAGAGTTGAGTAGTGGAACAGGAGTGGTGAGAGAAAGTCTGTTAGAAACCTCCATACTGGGGACAGACTGCAGAAAGAGAAGAAAGGAAAATGGAAAAAAGCCAGGCTAGCCAGAGAAGCCCAAAATGGAGAGTATGCAACATGTTGTGAATGCCTGGGAGATCTCATGGGATGAGCCCCTTTCAAGCCCCAGTCCAGCAAACCTCCAGGATAAAAGTATGAGAACCCTTTGGGGGATGGGTGTATTATCATCCAAATCAATAGAACCCAAGAATGTTCCTGAGAAGCTGGGCCTATTGCCTAGCTGAACTTTACAAGAGACTAGTTTGACTCCCATGCTGGTTGCTGGGTTATTTATGGTTCTGTAAAGAAGACAGAAAAGGATGACCCCCTGAAGCAAGACATGACCAAAAGGAGAGACCCCATCATGGCTAAATTGTTAGAAATAAAGGACTTACTGTTTGACCAAGAACAGGCATTGGGGTCTCCTATGGTTGGGGAAATGAAAGAGGAGGTGGGGAGTGTTGTGGCCAATCACAGATACCCAGTAAAAACAAATTCACGTCATCTACTTAAAGACTGATTTTTCATTTAGTAAATGCCTTCAGGCTCATATATGTTATTATAGAACAGTTTCAAAAGAATGCTAAATATATGCCAGGTCTAAGAATCAGGGTCCTCATATGATGACTATTCTCCCCCTCCACTAATTAATAATCATTCACAATCAGTGTCTTCATTAACTGGGTCATATGCTTCTTTTATCATTTCCCAATCTAAAAATATATGTGAACAGCACCACCAACAAAATTCAAGCACAAAAATTACTCTCAAGGGATGGGGAAAATCCAAAACACAGAAAACTATCTTGCAATTTTCTTCCATCATACAAAACACTAAGATATGGAGGCATGTTCACAGAACAGCATATTGTATGAATGGCTCCAGAGTGTTTCTAAAAGCTCAATGTTCTATGAAAGTGAACAATTCTTCAAGAAACCTCCAGTTATTGCATGTGGGATATTGTCCTTCTGTACCCAGGGTTTAAAAAGCCAGGAAATGGCCCAATATTGCTGTGTACTTTTGTGCCTGTGATGCCAGCAGGAAAAGGGATGCCAAACTATACATAGGAAAAGGCAGTCTAAATGTAGTAGCAATCAAGATGGTCCACAGGACCCCTTCTTCTGCTCACTATTATTCAAAAGAGACACAACACAAGGGAAAATCTGAGACGCTGACTCCTTTTTTCATCAGTTAACCACTTATTGCCTAAACACAAAGCAATTGTCAGGACTGTTTTCAACAAGTGTGAATGGTGGTTTTACTTTTTAAAAAGTCTCAAAATCATAATTTTTTTTGTTTAGGATCCCCCTAGTTTTTGAATTGCCTTATGGAATGCTGAATTGGGCTGTCACACAAGGGATGCCAGTGTTGCAAATGATTGCACACCTACATCAGGAGAGGATTATGAAGCCTGGTACATTAAGAATGGACACTGGATATGAACAAGCGTATTTCAACTTGCTCTCCTTGATTATAGCAAATATCTCCAGCAGACACAAGGTGAATCTACCTCCTGTGGATGGGGAGATGTTGCCACTAAGTAATATTTTCAGTTGTTCAGGAGTTACCTTTGTATCTAATACCGAAGCTAGCTGGTGATTATCTTAATCCAAACTGAGTATTTATATTAAACCTATAAAGTTTTCTGGCACTTACATCAACGAGGACTGTTCTTTATATGTCCATGTTGGTTTGTTACATTTATCTATTCATTCGTTTGTTTATTCATTCAGTCAGTCATAAAAATATTTTTGCCCAAAGGAGTAAGCTATTTTGAGTTTACTTCTTAGCAAGAAAAATTTCTATGCACAGTGCTTCTTTATCACTTTATTTCACTGAAATGTGTAAATTCTGGAGGCAAGGTAAGTTGTTTTTTTTTAAAAGGGTGCTGAAAAAGATCAAAACACTGTTGTTGTTGTTATTGTTGTTTTCAATTTTTACCAAATCCAAAGAAATTCTTTTCCATCCTTACTAAGACTGCAGTCTAACTGAAGTTACTGATTGGTAACAAAAACCTGTTGCACAGACATACACAGTAATTACATTATCTAATGGGTTATTTATTCAAAGGTTTTTTTTTACCTCTTATAAATTGTGACAGTAACTAAACGAAAAAGAAATGCATATTTGTGTTTGCCAGAGAGCAGTGTGAGAAGTCTTACACAAAGACAACACAGCTGTTCTTGTAGGTGAATATGTCTGCTGAAGTCATGTTATTAATGACAGATAGCTACTAATTAAATCTGAGAGGCCATGTAGTGCAGTGGCTACTATTTGGATTGAAAGAGAACATTTGTGGAGGCCGTATGTTGCACACACACACACACACACACACATACACACACACACACAGAGAGAGAGAGAGAGAGAGAGAGAGAGAGAGAGAGGAGAGAGAAACACACACACACACAAACAAATGAGAACCTGAGAGGGCAGCAATTGGTGACATACCTCTGCTTCTATCAGTAGAGACAGGACAAGGTGAAGCCTCTTTCTCCTGTACTCCCCCTGGTGCACCCTAAAACCTGTTCCAGGCAACTGGGAAACTGTCCAGCTCAGGATTTCGATCCTACAGAGTGTTGCAGGAAGTAAAGGGGAAAGAAAGAAGGAAAGTCTAGATTCCACTGATGGAAATAGTGGGATCCAGGGTTCTCAATCCTAATATTTCTAGCCAAAACTCTGTATAGTAATTTCTAGGAAGAGCTTCTGTGACTTTAGCGTGTCCCTGTTTGATCACATTTCTTGAAAAAAATAGAATAAACAGAAAAACTCATATGACTGTGGTACAGCAAGCTGAAATATGCACAGAAGCAAATGTCGAAGTGCAGCTATCAACATAAATTGCTTCAATTGTTGTTTCGGATTCATATTGAGCTCTGTCTGTGACAGAATTTGACTGCCTTCCAACATTCATCCACAGTCTGATGCAGATGAAGAGGATGTAATTACAGCTATAAACAGATCGTTTGATTAAGTTGTCAAGATATTTTAAAACGACAAATGTCTTGTAAAATTGCTGGTGGCAGGGTGGAATCTGCTCAAAACAAAATCTTTGCAGACCATGGCTTCCCAACAAAATTTTGCTTAGAACTATGAATCAAATTCCTCTCATGTTTTCCTTGTTGTTGATGCCACTAGAGAGAGGGGCACTAGGGAGAGGGCCCGACGTTCCTCCCTCAGAAAGACTTTCCAGGGTCTGAGCTGTGTGTGTCTAGAACACTGAGGCAACTGGGTCATATACATACAACATCCTGAAATCTAATATTTTTTGCCCCAATTGGACAGGATTTATTTATTTTATTTATTTATTTATTGGATTTTTACCCCACCCCTCTAGACAATGTCTACTCGGGGCAGCTTACAAATAAAACAGGGCAATATATACATATGTAAAATCATTTAAAAAAATTCAGTTATTTACAATTATAATTACAATTTAAGTAATTGATTACATAAGCATTGCCAAGATGAGAAAGAAAAAGTAAAAATGGGGATAGAAATCACTTAATTGACTGGAGGGAAGGCCTGTTTAAATAGCCATGTGAGGTTGCCAGCTGAATTTCAGTTGGACAAGTGTTCCACAGCTGAGGGGCCACCACCGAGAAGGCCCGGTTCCTTATTTTTTCCTTTCGGGCCTCCCTTGGCGTCAGGCCCCTCAGCCGTCCCTGCTGGCTATGGCGGGTGATTCGGGTAGATCTGGGTGGGAGAAGGTGATCTGCGAAATATTGAGGTCCCAAACCGTTTAGGGCTTTATCACAAGCACTTTAAAGTCAACGTGGAAATGGATGGGCAACCAGTGCAAAGCAGCCAGCGTGGGGGAGATATGCTAATATTTTCTCACCCCACTTAAAGGCGTGGCTGCCGCATTCTGGACCCTTTGAAGTGTCTGCGTCAACCTCAAAGGTATCCTCATGTAGAGTGCATTACAATGGTCTAATCTTGAGATTACGAGCGCATGGACTAGAGTAGTGGCCCATTCAGTTGTTACAGGCCTGGCTGCTTTGATTAACCAGGCCGAGCAAGGGTCGAGAGAAGAGGTGGTGGCCCGACAGCAATCAAGCACCTTGTCCACCAAATCTGGTGTCACAGGCTGAAAGGAGTCAAGAATTACCGGGCAAGGCGGAGCGCTGGACATCTCTGCTCGATCCATTGTATTTTAAAAAGGAGAAAGGTCATGGCGGATGGCCTCCACTTTTGATTTAAAAATGCTGCAAATTGGTCAGGTGAGATGCTAGTGGGAGGCCCTTCACCCAGACCAATTTCGGGTAGATCGTGAACTATATGGAAAAGTTCCGCCTGTTGGTTGGAAGCTTCGCTTATACAGTTAGTGATGTGAGATCTTCTCGCAGCCTTTACCTTGGCCAGGTAACGGTTAGTTGCGATCCTGACAGCAATCTTATTATAACCTGTCGGTTCCCTTCTCCAAGTGCATTCTAGCCATCTCCTTATTCGCTTCTTTGCTCGTAGATCCTGACTATATCAGGGTCCTGGACGAGCTCTGCTCCTGAGAGGGCGTTTGGGAGCGATCGTGTCTACGGCTCTAGCAGCGGCGGAGAACCGACTGTCCACCAGAACTTCGACAGGAGCGCCAGACAGTACCGCTGGAATCTCTCTCATGGTATCCTGGAATCTCATTGGATCCAGTAACCTTCGAGGGTGGACCATTAAAATAGGTCCCTGATCTCTGTAGGGAGGAAGCGCCATTGCGAGGTAACATTTTATTAGGTGATGGCCTGACCATGACAAGGGGACTGGCATGAGGTCAGTCACCACCAGACCACGCTCACTACACTCGGTGGAAAAGACCAGATCAAGCTTATGGCCACCCATGTGTGTGGGGCCGTTGACATGTTGGGACAAGTTCAAGAAAGCCATGGTTTCCAAGAACTCAAGAGCTGGACCGGATACCTCCGCCTCCGCATGGATATTGAAGTCACCCAGGACCAAAAGTCTCGGGGACTCCAACAGTGCCGCATAGATGAAGTCCGCCAGCTCTGGTAGGGAGGTGACTGGATCGCGGGGAGCACAGTGACCCAGCAAGATCCCAATACCATTCCTGGTCCCAATCCACGCATGAAGGGCCAAGGAGCGCCTTGTAACCTCTAGCGATTTTCTATAAACAATAGCAACTCCCCCACGCCCCTCCAGTCTTCCCTGGTGCTGGACTGCCTAACCCGGAGGACATGAAAGAGTCAGAGGAACCCCTCCTTCCCCACCCATCCAGGTCTCAGTTATGCATGCCAGGTCTGCATCCTCCTTCAGGATAAGATCGTGTATGAACTGGGATTTATTGGATATAGACCTGGCATTCAACAGCACCAGCCTCAAAAATACCTCATAACCTTGAAGAGAGACTGCTATTTAAAGTCTGGGTTCTTCTAGGCCTATTTCAGGCCATAAATATTATTTAAGAAAAGAAGAAGTCAGATATGATATTCTATTTATTTTTTTAAAAGTCTGCTTTGGACCCAAAACACCCTTTGCCATTTTTCAATTCATTTCCCCCCGTATCCTAGGGTGTTGGTCTTCATGTCCTGGGGAAGGTGAAACAATGGTCCCAGGTTCTCAGGAGTTGCACACCCTTAATGTAAAATGCAGCCATATGTTAGACAGAAACAGAAAGTAACAGGAGCCTGGAAATATTAACATTAGTGCCTAAATGTTTAATGAAAATTAATGTGTTATTGACATCCTATTACCACACTAATTTAATTAAAAAAATTGTAATAAAAATGCCACAGTTTATTCTTAAAAATAATTAATCTTTACTCATACATTTCACATCATTGACATTTAATGATGAAAATAATAAATTTAAAAATTGTTGAAAGTGTTGAAAAGTTGTAATGAATTAAGAATTGCAAATTAGGGTTAATTTATTTTTAATTTCCCAAGTTCTTATATAAGTGGTCAGACAGACAGACAGATGATAGACAGATAAATAAATATATAGCTAGAGGTGTTATAAATGTAGGTAGAGGTATCAGTGAGATGTGGATAAATATTTCATCTTATGAAATGCAATTTAGTCTTCCAAAGCTTATGTTTATAGTAGACTTTCAAGGTGTCAAATTTCTGTCTCTGGTTTAAATGTTTGCTGGAACATATTACCTGATCAGCTACCCCTCTGGAAAAGGAGTCAAATCAGTAATTATGATGGGAAAGGAACTAGATGTTTGACATATTTGGTGCAGAAAGAAATGAATTTTTAAGAAATGTCCAGCTGTTATCAATATTTCAGCCACCTAATACTTCCCGTCGTTGTGAGCTGGCATTGGCAACTCAGAGTTTTTCAGATTGTTTGATGAGGAAATGGAAAACATTACAAAGTAACATCATTTAGCTATGAATAGAAGATGAGGATTGCTTTATAACCTACTTTTTAAAAAGACACTGATCTCACCACAAGCTGTTCTTCAGACTGGTGAAAGTTAGTTTTTAAGTACAACAATATACTTTGGTGAGATAAATGTTGCAGTCCTTACCAGCATTTAAATGCCCCTTTTGACAATTCCCAACAGCTGAAACAAGGAAAGTCTAGAATCTAAGGTGTTTGTCAGGGAATTTTATCAATGGCTCCTTCTCAAACTGGGACGAAGTAACAAGTGGTCTACCACAAGGCTCAATCCTGCGCCCAGTACTATTTGACATTTTTATTAAGGACTTGGCTCAGGGAGTGCAGGGAATATTTATCAAATTTGTGAATGACACAAAATTGGGTAGAATGGCTAATACCTTGGAGGACTGAAACCAAATTCTTGAAGGCTTGAGCATTGGGCTGAAAACAACAGAATGAAGTTTCATGGGGATATGTGCAAAGTTCACCTAGGGGGAAAAAACCCAAACATGCAGTTACAATATGGGGGATACTTGGTTCAGTAATACTACAAGTGCAAAGGATCTTAGAATTGTTGTAAGTCACAAGCTCAATATGAACCAGCAATGTGATGTGGTTGCAAACAAAGCTGATGCTATTTTAGGCTGCATTAACAGAAATATAGTCTCCAAATCCCATTAGGTACTAGTCTCCTTCTATTCAGCACTGGTAAACCTCCTGTCCTGGACACCACACTTTAAGAGGGATGCCAAGAAACTGGAACATATTCAGAGGAGAGCAACAAGGATGATCAGAGGACTGGAAACCAAGCCTTGTGAGGAACGACTGAAAGAACTGTCATGTTTAGTCTTGAAAAAAGAAGACTGAAGGGAGATATGATTACACTTTTCAAATACTTAAGCGGTTATTATAAAGAGGAGGTGCATATCAGACAAAAACAAAACAAAACAAAAAAAATTGAAAAAAGAAAAATTGTGTGGTACCTTAAAGACTAACTGCTATATTTTAATGTGAGTTTTTGTGTACAAGTCTACTTCTTCAGTCTTCAGGAAAAATGCCTTAGTTGTTACAGCAGGACAACAATGGAACCAATTGCCTTGGCAAGTGGTGAGCGCTCTGATGCTGGAGGCATTCAAGAGAATGAAATTTCTATTATCATCTATAATTCTCTTCCTTAGATCATTCATTTTTATACTGAAGATGAAAAGTAATCATCATGGAGAACATTTTTATTTCAGTAAAATCAGAGTTCAGTAGGAGCTGATCCATTAATGGAGGTTAACTTTTGTTCAGTGATGTGGTATTCTTCATTTCTGATGTCTAGTCTAAAACAGCAACTAATCTACTTTCTTTGCAATTATACATTTAGGAACCAGCTGGTTTGAACTGGGTAGCCCATTACAAAAATAAGTTTATGTTTTGTAGAGGAGCCATAGCCCAGTTGCAAAGCACATGCTTTTTATATTGAAGGTCCAGGTTCACCTGCCTGTATCTTCAGGTGCAGCTGGAATCTTGGCTGGATTCTAGAAGATCCCTGGTGTTAACAATACTGAGCTAGATGGACAAATAGTGTGAGCATGAGGCATCTTCTTAGGAAGGTATATTGAAGAACAAAAAGGTGGAGATGCTGTAGGGAGCAATGTTGAATTCAATCAGAATACAGTGGTGCCCCTCATAGCGAGGTTAATCCGTTCCGGATTAACTTTCACTATGGGGAAACATCGCTAAACGGAACGGAAAAGCCCATTGTTTCAAATGGGCCCAAAACTCACCGTTCTGCGATGTTTCCCCATCCGGCCGTGGCCATTTTGGGTGTTCCGGTGGCCCTTTTGGGTGTTCCGGTGGCCCTTTTGGGTGTTCCGGTGGCCATTTTGGGTGTTCCGGCGGGCCTTTTGGAACCGCTGAACAGCTGTTCCCCCATCGCAATGCGAAGAAACAGCGGTATGCAATCACATTAGCGATCGCAAAATCCGCATCACTATGCGGATTCATCGTTAAACAGTGCGCTCGTTATGCGAGGCACCACTGTATAGGATTTTGACATTGAATTCAACCAAGATAGGGCAGTCACTGAGAAGTTTAGATAGTTTATTTCACTAATCTTTGCTTCTATGAATTGTGGATTGGATGCTGGAAATATCTGGTAAAAAGACTGACACCCTGGCAAGTGGGGGAGTAAATTTAGTGGTGAGTTGTTTTCACGTAGTCATTTGGATGCTGTACTAAGATACTAATTCATGAACAGACATCTGTTTTCTTGTCCCCACACGTTTTAATTTTGAAAAATGACTATAATAAAGGACTAAGCAGAATTCAAATGTCCTTTTCATTGAGAAAAGTACAATAATCATTCCAATATTTTACTGAACAAACCCATCTGTGTGTTGGTTTTTCTCCCTTTCACATCATACTGAGACCCACCATCATCTAACAAAAAATGATGGGAGATCCAGGAGGGGCAAACATTTCTTTGCAAAGAACTTAGTTAAACTGCATAATTCTGATTATTAAAACCCCAATGGTGTGGCAATGGTGAACAAATCAGAAGGCTGAAAAAAGGCATTATATAAACTGATAAAACATGTCTCTGAGTAAGTGTTACTGAAGAATGACAAAGGTGGGGGCTATCATTATTTCCTGCTTGTGAGTTTACTTAGGCATCTGTCAAATTATTAGGAAAAACCAACAGGACAAATGATTCACTAGATAAGTCTTTTGACTAACGCAGTAGGATTCTTTTGATATTCTTCCAGTTTCAGTTTTTTTTGTTCTAAATTCTACTAATTCAGTTATTTTAAAATGTTTTTCTGAATCAGTTTCCTCAGATTCTCTGTCCTTGTTAACTACAAAATTTGCACCACTACTGGCATTTTAAGTTTAAAAACCCAAACTGAATTACTTCTGACTGTCCAGTTAGGGGACACTTCTACCACACAGGCATGGAATTTGAATTAATATGCTCCAGTAGCTGGAAGAAGGTATTCTACAAATCCAACTGAATCCTTGCAGTAGAAGAAACTCATTCAGAGGCATCAATGGAGGGAACAAAGTAGGTATTGTGTTTATATTGTTGTAGAACAAAAATAAAGAAATATGTTGTTCCAAAAGGCCATCTCTCACACAGTAAAGGGAGGAGCTGAGGACAACCTGCAAGAATCAGATTTCAGTGGCATTTGTGAAAAACATCTCAAGGAATAACTTGATAATGAGAAGATAGGATTTATACTGCCTATCTCATAAATGCAGTGGGCTAAGAAGATTTACACACAGAGTTCTAGTCCTTCCCCATACAGTAATTAATTGTTTGGATTTTATCTATACCTTACTCTTCTACAAGTTCAGAAGGCAGCTTACAAAAGTTAAAATTGGAGTAAAACAAATTAAAAATATAATTGGAACACCAAGATCCAGTATCAATTTCCTTTTACAGGTTTTTATACTATTAAGGACCAGGCTATACATCCGTCTTCCCTGATATGAAGATGTATGTATTTGTTACAGTTATTGTTTAGATTCTACCCTTTGTCCAGTCAAAGCAAAAAGCAAAGTGTGCTGCTTATATACCGCCCCATAGTGTTTCAAGCACTCTCTGGGTGGTTTACAAGTTAATGATGCAGGCTACACATTGCCCCCCCCCCAGCAAGCTGGGTACTCATTTTACCAACCTCAGAAGGATAGAAGGCTGAGTCAACCTTGAGCCGCTACCTGGGATTGAACCCCATGTCATGAGCACAGCTTTGGCTGCAGTACAGCAGTTTAACCTCTGGCTTTCATTTTCCACACTTTAGCTTCACAGCAAATCAATGAAGTAGATCAAGCTGAAAGAGTGCCTTGTCCATGAGAACCTAGTGAGATTCATAACCATGTAGGGATTTGAACCCAGCTCTCCCAAGACTTGTTCTCTCATCATTCCAAGCCAGTATAGCCAATGGTCTTGCCAACTGGGATTTATAGCCCAAGGTATCTGAAGGGCAACAACTTGAGGAAGATTGGTTAGGACTTTGAAAATAAATCTGGATTCATAATAGCTGTATATGGTTTGGGTCTAGGCCAGCAATGGCAAACCTATGGTGTTGGGTTCAGGCAATGAGCAGGCTGATGGGCTTTGTGGTGATCACCAGATAATGGATAGCAAAGAGTCTCTTAGCAATAGATTAAAGAAGTCAGCCACACACACAGATGGATGTCTGCCAGCAGTACTCCTGGTGGGCGACTCAGCAAGGAAGCAGAATGAGAAGTCTTCTGACTCTCTCCTCTGTCTGTCTCGGTCTCTCTCTCCCCTGCCCCCAGGAGACTGTCCTTTTATTAACATTACAAGGTCACAGGTAGTGACAGCATTACAGATAGTAGACAGAGTTCAGATAGGACAATGGTTACATCATGTTATTAGGGTTGGTCTGGAGAAAGGCAATTAATCAAGCCCTCTGATTGGCCTAAGGGAAGGCCTCTATAGCAAGCTCTTTATGATAATGAGAAAGAGGAGGAATGGTGGCAGCTCCTCCCCTCAGAAGCAGCCACAGGATGCTAGGAGAGTTTTCCCTCACTAGAACACCCATGTGGCTTGGCAACCTTGGGAATGGTACCCCCACACTATGGCACATGTGCCACAGCTGGCCCTTTCTGCTAGCACACGAGCCATAAGTCGCTGTATCGCTACTCCTCTCCCGCAGCCAAACCTGAGCAGGTGGCTGCAACCACAGTGCTGGTGCCCGGACAGGCGACGGGTCAGGATCCGGAGCAGCTGGTGCTGGCAGTGGATCTGGAGTGGGGTCTCGAGGCACCTCTGCGCCCAGGATTCCCCCCTTTCGCTGCCACTTCCAGATCTGCCACTGCTGTGGCACACTGCCCTGCCTCCCCCCCAATTTTGGGCACACAAGCTCAAAAAGGTCCACCACCACTGGTCTAGGCTATCTGAAGGACTTTATTGCTCTTTATAAGCCATCCAACCCCATAAGATCGCAAGAAGAGACCATTTCCTTGGTCCTGTTTCCATCACAGGTGTGTTTGATGGAGATCCATGAAAGGGTGTTCTTTGTGGTTGCTCCCAGCTTTAGAATGCTCTGTCTTGGAAGGTTATGTTAGCCTCCTCCATTTTATCCTTCTGCCAAGAGTTGAACATCCATCTCTTTAGGCAGGTTTTTAATAACTATGCCTGAGTCTTTGAATACTGGTGGGGTTTTTTGTTTGTTTTTATAAGTTTGTTTTTAAAGTTTTCAATGTTTTGGTTAATTAATGAATTTTTAATTATTAGTGCAGTTTAATTGCTTTTTAATCTGTAAGTGATTGTGTTTTTAGTTGTACTTAGCACTGGCTGAAATGAAATGGAATAAATTGCCTGAATCCTAGTACTTCTATCCATCTCCTTGGTCCCTTGATATAAATCTCACCTGCCACAAGATATAGCCCAAGGCCTATATTGCTGTGTACCAGTTGTGCAAGGCAAATACTTATGCTGACATGTTCACTTGCAGCGGTCAGCTGATGGCCAGATGTTAGTGGATGTTTTTAGCCAAATTACGGCTGCAAAGGCACCCTCCATTCTGCTGTGTCATAGTTGGATTTATTAACAGATACACCTCTTGCTATTTTTTATTTTTTATTTTTTGTAGAAGGTAATACCACCCTTGCAAGTACTGACAAAGGAAGTTATGTAGATCCTGGGTTTTATTAGGGACTCTTAACTAAAGGGACTAGCCACGTCAGGGAAATCACAGATTTTGAAGGCAGAACTTCCTGTAATCCAGCCAATGGCTGTTGCAGTCTATTGATTATAGGATTTTTACATTATGCCTTGAAAGAATTCCCTTGGCTCTGTTCTTAAAAAAAATGTACAGCTTGAGAACTGGGTCATTACTACATGAGGGTTTAGTCAGTCGCAATAAACATTCTCATACTGCTGTCACTTTTGGGTTTTATCTTTGCCTACCAGAACTGCATGGCTATATGCAAATCTTTTATCTGAGAAATGATACATAATGGTTAATGATCTTTCACAAAAATTTGACAAGTTATTCTGTTATGAAATATGCAAGTTATGTTTTCCACATTACCTGATCACAGAAATGTCCAGCCTGTTTATTAGAATATTGCAATTCCTACAAGAAGTCTCTACATGCTAAATTTTGTTCAGTCTGCAAAGGTGTTAATCATAACTCTTTTGATGTCAATGACTATCTTTCAGTTTCCCCTGGAGACATCATAAAGGGAACTGTAAGGGTAAATTTTTTCCCATTGCCAAGCCCAAAATACCAATATAAGCACCTACTAACTGCAGTTTTTATGTGTAATTTTCTGCATGCAGAACACTTGTGTTCAAAGAAAGAATCCAGGTATGTTTTAGTGTTTAATGTCATGCCAATAATTTGTTTGTCAAATACACCAATAGCTCCATCATAAAGCAGATGAACACACATATAATACAGTTATCACTATCTTAGTGAGACTCTGGTTTTTATATTGTTGCTTCTTCTACATTTGGGAAATAATTAAAACGTAATTATTTCACATCAATAGTTTTGTATTCAGTAGACAAGAATGCCTACAGGCATTTTTCCCCCAGACAACAAGAACAAATAATCATAGTGGAATGTTAGCTGAATTTGAGCACACAGTACTTCTCACTAAACACACTAACTGCATGCTAGGCCTCTAAACTGGCACTTCATTGATTAACCTCAATTAGCCATCAAAAATTTCATGACTGTGCTATTGCACACTGAAAAACTCCACAGGATTTTGCCCAATGTGTCTGTCTATGTATGTAATAATAAGTGAACAAAAGTTTGAGTTGGCTGGCAAGTGACTCTCCTCCACTTCCCCAATGGATGTGTGTGTGTGTGTGTGTGTGTGTGTGTGTGTGCGTGTGTGTGCGTGTGTGTGTGTTTAGAGCATTGATCTCTAGACTGTATGTATGTATGTATGTATGTATGTATGTATGTATGTATGTATGTATGTATGTATGTATGTATGTATGTAATATACTACCCCATTAGTGCAAAGCACTATTCTGGGTGGTTTATAAATAAAATCAAATGGCAACAAATAAAATACTCCAATAATAAAAACAAGACAAACAAAGTGGCAAAAAAAGGCAAATAAACCTTGGGCACAACATTTCCAAAAAGGCAGCAGGGCAATAACATACAGTCATGCCCCGCTTAACAATTGCCCTGCATTACGATGAACCCGCGTCATGATAATGTTTTTGTGATCACAAAATGATGTTTTAAGTGGGTTTTTTCGCTTTGCGAAGATTGGTTCCCTCCTTCGGGAACCGATTCTTTGCATTGCGACGATCAAAACAGCTGATCGTCGGGTTTTCAAAATGGCTGCCGGGTGCTTAAAATGGCTCCCCGCTGTGCTTAGGGACAGATTCCTCGCTATACAGGCACCCAAAACAGCCACCGTATGGAGGATCTTCGCTGGACAGTGAGTTTTTAGCCCATTGGAATGCATTAACCGGGTTTTAATGCGTTTCGATGGGTTTTTAATTTTTGCTTTATGACATTTTCGCTCTACAGCAATTTCGCTGGAACGAATTAACGTCGTTAAGTGAGGCACCACTGTAATGTTTAATTTGCCACCAAGTTTTTATGCTATTTAATGTCTTGTGTTATATTCCACTACATCTTCCACTGATTTTATGGCATTTTATTTTGCACTTTTTAATTTATTGATGATGTTATATTTTGTTATTCTATTGTGCCTCTGTTCAGTTGTTGTAAACCGCTCAGAGTGGCCTTGGCTGCCAGATGGGTGGTATATTAATAAAATTAATAAATAAGGGCAGGAGGTTGAAATTCAAGTGTGGCTGCCTTCAAAGACCTCGAAAGTGAAGTGTCTTCAGCAGCCTCTTAAATATGGGGAGGGAGAGGGCCAGACACAGCTTGGGCATGCAAAGGCCTGACAGCTTGTTGAATATTTAGTGGCCTCCTTTGGAGTAGCCACCCAGAGGAGTATAAGAATATTGGAACACACAAGAATGCAAGGAGATATTTTCCAAGCATGGTATGCATAGAGTGGGAAATCCAGTTGTCCAGGAAGACCCACTGGTGGGCATAGCCAATCCATGGCCTAAAAATACTTCACTAGTAAGCTGCCATTATATCCATTGTTTGATAATATTGTTGCAATGTTTTAGGATTCATAGAACATGGTTTTAAAAATGAGGAATGGGCCAAAGGCACCTTTACGCTGTAAACCCTCCAGAACCTTCCTGTGCATGCACAATCAGAGGTTGTTGTTGTTGTTGTTGTTGTTGTTGTTGTTGTTGTTGTTGTTGTTGTTGTTGTTGTTGTTGTTGTTGTCGTCATTCCTCAAATCACAAAATCCCTGTCACAAAGATAGTATCAGTAAAATATAAATGATCATAAAACATAGCTGCAAGGAGAATTTACAGTAATAATTTTAAAAAATGAAACAACAACAACACACATCAAGATTGGAAGGAGGGGATCAGAAATAGCACAAAGCCAGTCTTTAGAGATGCACCAATTGGGTGGGGGGAGAAGCACAGAGACCTAGCAGTTCCTTGCGTACACAAAGAAAAAATGGGAACAGGGAGTATTGGTGAGAGTGGACAGAATCCTAAATTGCCTGGGCATATGCTATGGTCTGATGTGATGACATCTCTGCAATCATATTTTTAAAATAGTGACAATCAGTTTAAAATGACAGGGAGGAAACATGACTGTGGGGAGTGAATGCAAAGGAGGTTTTTTAAAAAATGAAAAAATGTCATAAGTAAGTAGCACGGAGAAAGGATTCATATTGCATCTAATGAATGCAAACGTTTGGCAAGATGAGATTAGCTGTCTCACTCTCCACCTCCAGTAATTAGTTCAGCTCTATCAAATATAACAGTTTCGAAAAGTATGCCAAAATGAATGCCCCATTTGGCACAGCCTCAGAAAGGATGAACAATCAATTCAGGGTCATGATTCGGCAATATCACAGCCGTTGTGTCCATTATGTTTTGTGGATAGATGAGAGATAAAAATTTTTTTAAAAAATGCAGTTTGGATAGGCTGTCCAAACAGTAACAACCCACTCTCGAACTTAAAGCATGAGGTAGGGAATGCTTTCCAGAGACAGAGTGCCTGGCACCACTGAAAAAATGTTCACTTTGCCCTGTAAAGGGAACAGTTTTGCTCTGAAGAAAATCTGTAAGCTTTTAAAGGTGGGTGGGTGTGGGAAATATAACATACTGAATGCTTTACTTGTAAATTCTGTATTTTTCTGTATTTTACTCCATATATCTGAAGAAGTGGATTTGTTCACAAAAAGCTCATATTAAAATATGAATTAGACTTTTTAAAAAAGCAGCTTACTGCATATATACTGCTCCATAGTGTTTGAAGCATTCTCTGAGTGGTTTACAATTTTTTAATTATACAGACTACATATGGACCCCTCCCCGCCAGCAAGCTGGATACTCCTTTTACCGACCTCTGAAAAATGGAAGGCTGGGTCAACCGAGAGCCCGTGGTCAGATCCTTTGGTATTGAATGGTGACCATGAGCACAGTTTTGGCTACAATACTACAGTTTAACCACAGCACCATTGGGCTCTTTGAGGTGCCATGTTTTTGGACTTTTTTTTTGTCTTTTGTCTTTTAATTTGTTTTTGCGTAACATACACACTTATTTTTCCTGGGTGCATGACAGGTATTGCACATGAAATCACCAGTGTGATGCCTCACACCCAAATACTGGAGGTTTGATCATGATGACTGATGGCTGCTGGGAGTTGTGGCCTAAAGAAATACCTCAGAGCTGATCTATGTAATATCTCTAACCATGGATTAGCATTTGAAGGAGCTTTTTCTTGTAGTATAGCAACTCTTCAGATCCGTTTGTCAGATTGGCTGGTGGGAAAGAGAACTGCAGCAAGAGGACTGGTTCAGTATGGATAGAGAGGTGTGAAAATGCCAAATGTATGTAAGAAGAAACAAGTGTAGAGTGATGTGTCCTGGGGCAAAAAAAAACAAATACTACTTCACTGATGAGAGTCTGACATGAAATGAGTCTCAGAATTAGAGTGGAATTACATCACAGCACAAACTTGGTGGTTATGCAAAACAGAAATTCTAGTTTGGAGGAAAGGAACTGAAGAGATATTTATATACATCCATGATGCACTGCACAGTTCTGGTTACAAGTCTATAAAAAGAGCTGGAAAAGTTGCAGGAAAGGGCAATGAAAAAGTCACATTTTTGTGGGGTAGCCAGGCTAATCTAGTGCAGCAAAAACAAGAAAAAACAAGAGAAAAGTTTACATAACAAAAGTGTGCATGTATGGAGGTAAGGAACAGTTTGTGACATCTTTAAGATGGATAAATTTATTTCAGTATTAGCTTTTGTGGATTCAAAGAAGGATGAACATGCATCATTTTAAAGAATAACGTGTTTTATTGGGCATAAGCTTTGAGGGATTGCAGGATTCTTCATCCATGCGTCTGAAGCTCATGCCATCTGAAGTGTCACAACACTCCCCAGAATGACCAAGAGGTTGAAAATATGGTGATATGATGAGGAGTTAACATCTGAGCATGTTTAGACTGTTGAACAGCAATTAAGGGGAGCAGTGCATGGTGCAGAGAAAATGGAGAAGTGATTTGCTTCATCATATCTCATAATATATCTTAATATTTAAACCCAGGATCGCCTACTGAAGCTGAATGATGGGACATAAGGGGAGGACAAAAGGAAGCCCACCATTCCACTATTACATTTACTACTAAGAGACATTGCAGTAAACATTGGTCTGGATGGCTTTAAAACAAAACATGGCTTTAAAGAGACTTATCCTGGAAGATAAGAATTCCTGAAGAGTATCAATGGCCACCATTCAGCATGGCTACCATCCAGTAACAGAAGCAATGAAAGCCAGTGTGATGTATTGGATAGAGTGATGGACTAAGACTCAGGAGAACTGGGTTCATATTCCCACTCAGCCACAGAAACTCCTGGTCAGGGTGAGAAGGGGGCAGCAATGGTCAACCACTCCTTCAATATCTCATGTACCTTGAAAGCCCTATGATGGTCACCGTAAGCCAGACTCAACCGGACATCACATAATACACATATCTGAGGCAGTAGATCCCTCACTATCACTTGTGTGGGGAAAAGTGCAAGGCCCTGCTTGGTGCTTGCTGTAGGCATGGGTTGGCTAGTAGGCAAATCAGGAGGATGGACGAATACATTGGTCTCATCCAGTGCAGCTCTGTAAAACTGCCTTTGCTTGCTCCCTTCGTTATTACTATTTTTAAAAGTGGACAATGCTTGCCTCCACTGAGGAAGGAATCTGACCAAATAACTATAAAGCCTGTTTTATAAAACTAAATTTATTTCTGGGCCCAATAGGGCATCTGTTGTCTAAAAAGGGTGGGAGGGCAGAGGAAGAAAGTATGCAGATGGTGACACATTTGTGACTCATAGGTGATGGTTGTGATTTATATGAGTAACTATTTCCTTCAAGCAAATAAACCAGAGGTCATGTCATTCTTTATGGCAGCTGCCTAAGAACAGTCACCATTCCTTAAAACCGTTAGTAATCTTACATGAGCCACAACTTTGACTCTGGAAGGATATGCCTGTCTAGTGTTCTTCTTCTTTTTCTTTTTTAGGTCAATTAACTCCAGGCTTCCTGAGTGAGCACATTTCCTAAGGATGCAAAAAGGTGGTCTGTTTAGGTCAGACTTCTTAAATTTTATACTGTAATTCTGCAGAAGGCTTCTCAGATATTCTTGTGCCCCCTTCGCCCATGTTGCTTGAATAAAACACATGATCTTGTATTTTCAGCTATCCTGAATTTTCTCAGGTTTGCATTTTCGTAAATGGCGTCAGTAGGCATTGCAGTTAAACAAATAGCATTGGTGGAAAAAAAAGCCAAACTTATCTAACTTAGTAAGACATGCAAATACTGAATGAAATAATTTTGCATTCAGCTTTAGTTCGTCTGATGATTCTATGTGGTGTCACTGGCAATGTATACACTAAAAATTTATCTCAATGTAACATAACATGTATTTTCCTGGTTTCAAAATAATGCATCATCCACTCCAAGAATTTTATCTTAGCTGGGAGAAAGCACAGTGGTGCCTTGCATAGTGATTGCTTCATATAATGATGAAATCGCTTTGCAATGAAGATTTTGCGATCGCTTTTGCGATCGCTTTCCGATGTTCCCTATGGGGGAATTTCGCTTTGCGATGATTGGTTCACTGCTTGGGGAACTGATCATGGCAAAGCAATGCTTTTTAAACAGCTGATCGGCGCCGCAAGCAAGGCTTTTTAAGCAGCTGATCGGCGCCGCACTACGCACCCCAGAGCTCCTGCATAAATAGGGGACAGTGGGAGGGGAGGAGCGGGGGCGCTCTGGATTGGCACCTCGGGAGGAGGGAGGGAAGGAGAGGCGAAGGGCCTGGCCCCGATCCCCGCGCACACCCCTGGGGCACCGAGCCAGAGAGCAGTCACGGCGGGAGGCGCTGCAAAGGAGGAGGCGCCCACCAGGGACCAAGGTCAGGTTGGCAGCGGCTGGAGGGCGTGGCGTGCCAGAGGCCCCCCTTGCCCCATCTGCGTCCCGCCAAGGAGACCGGGTGTCTGGGGTTGGTTGGCTGGTGGTGGGTGCCACGCCTCTTCCCGCCCCAGGTGGCTGCCTGCCTCCAAGCCTGCCACTCACTGCCAAGGAGGCCAGGTGTCTCCCTGGCTGGCTGGTGAGCGGCGGGTGGGTAACACACCCCTTCCTGCCCCAGGCGGCTGCCTCTGAGCCTCACTCACCAGAAAAAGACCATCTGGCCCACCCATCTGCGCCCCGGGACAGCTCCGCCAAGGAGGCCAGCCGTCGTCTGGGGCTGGCTGGCTGGCTGGAGGTGCTTTGCCATGATCAGTTCCTCATGGCAAAGCAATGCTTTTTTAACAGCTGATTGGTGGTTTCAAAATGGCCACCCACTGTTTTCTGGGATGAATTCCTCGCTTAACAGGCAGCGAAAATGGCTGCGCTATGGAGGACCTTCGCTGAACGGTGAGTTTGAATCCCATAGGAACGCATTAATCGCGTTTTAATTCGTTTCTATGGGCTTTTTTGTTCCGCATAGCGACAAATCCGTATAGCAACAATTTTTCCAGAACAGATTATCGTCGTTATGTGGGGCACCACTGTAATGACATTTAATAAAGAACCGAAGCTAGATTTATAGATCAAGATCCCTCACAGCTGTTCTCTCTTCTACCATAGTAGCTGGTTGCCCATGTCATGATCATATATATGTAGTTTAAAACATGCAATGTAGATGGTTTATGTAGTCATGAGAAAATGTAAAATGGATTTAGAATGGTTCTGTGTGAAGCTAATTTTGAACGTTGGGAAGATTGTCAGAAGAGAGAGCGAGAAAAGTTTCTTCTACCCAGAACAAGGACCAGATAAAGTAGTGAAGTCAAAACATTCCAACTTAATTGGGACCAAGATCGGAAGAAATAAATAACACCTGGACACCCTTCCATTCCCATGAGAACAGAGAACATAATGAGGATGGACAGACCTAAATCATCACTGATCAACTCCTCGAAATATCATGAAGAAGGGTGGTGCTTAGAGAGTACAAAATGGAGGTTTTGCTATGTGAACGGTTCCCTTGTTTTTAGAGAGGCTTGGGATCCATTTTTGCTTTTTTCTCTTATCTATGAGTAAGAGCTTAGGTATGTGAGGAGCAAGAGAAAGAAAGAGGGGGGTGCTTTGAACCTCTTACCTACCCCAAGGAAAGCTTTTAGAGATTTTGAATGTTTTTTAGACAATTGGGAAGTAGTTGTTCTTATTTAAACTGCAATAATGTTTTAGTGCTATGCTTATGCATCAAACTGACTTTTTTCTGTAAAACGTTATTTTTTCAATAAAAAAGAATAATTATAAAATCTTATGATTTGGTCTCTTGAACAGCAAACCTGTTGAAGCTTATTCCCAGAGGGGGTGGCAAGGCCACAGATTGCTACAGTGTTCTATCCTGTTGAGCTTTGATAGGTCTTGAGGGACAACAAAGCCCAAATGGTTGTACTTGCTTAAGTTGAGTGAGTGCAGGAGGGATCCTTTCAGATCAGACTTGCGGGAAAGGGTCTTTGTTACACCCTGGCTGAGGTCAATAGGACTCTACCCAGCTGGAAAGGGGTAGTCAGATGCCTGAACGCTCTCTGGTCAAGGGCACAGCACTCCTTAGTGGGAGGCTGGGTCACAACAGTCCGCATTACTGATTTTCTTCCTTAGGTGCTTCTCTAATGAATTATATTGTTATTCAAATGGTAAAGTGATGGAACTACAATTATTTAGAATTAGGATGCAAATCATTTATTTCATTCTTGCAAGTGAGAATTAAGAATATCAAAAGCTTTATGTGCATTTTTCATATTTCAGAGTGTGTGGGTTCCCCCCCCCAAAAAAATTAACAAGAGCAGCTTTGTGCAAAAAAAGAAATGTATTTGCACAAAAGATATGATGTTTTGCACAAAATACATGGGTTTGGGTTCTGTTTTTTTCTTAATGCTTCTTCTAATGGAAGAAAAGTGCTGGTTGTTTTACTCATACATGACAAAAAAAAACCCTTCATAGTTGGCTACATTTTTCCCCTAGGGGGTATTTAGACTCTACTCTTTTTGCAGGAGATGAAAAAAAAATTAGCAAATATTTGTTACACACATAATCTAAACACACTCTTCACTTGATTAGTTCACCAATTTTACAAAGGATCTATAATGATAAAGTAGGCTCCTAGGGATGGAAATAAAGTGATGTTAATGATTTAAACAATATCCAGACGTTCTCAATTATGAAGTATGAAGGAGCCATGACTTTTGTCTTTCACACTCACCACTCCACCTCTAACCCCCTTATGAGAAAACTGTCTAATTTTGTTCTGCCAAACATACTTACCCAGATTTATGTGACTGAACACCCTACCTTATCAGGTCCTCCAGTAGTGTGGAAGATTTTTACCATATTGAGTTGAACATGATCAGAAAAAGTCTATCAAGATCTGCCTTAGTAATATGGGGAGTTTGGCAAAGAACGATGGCAAGGCTCAGCATCATTCCCTCTCCACACCTGTAGTTTAGAACAGCAGTCCCCCTTTTTGGGACCGTGAACCGGTTGGGGGGTGGGCTCTATGCATGGAGGTAGGGGCGTGTCACGCTCATGTGGGGTGTCATGCTTGCACACATGTGCATGAGCATGACACACCCCCTGCACAAATGCAACACGCCCCTTGCACAAGTGCGACACCCCCCTGCACAAGCACGACATGCCCCCATGTGAGTGTGATATGCCCCCTGCACAAGCATGACATGCTCACCATCCATCTCCGTCGCCCAGTTCCACAAAGCCCATGGACTTGCACCAGGCCACAGACCAGGGGTTGAGGACCCCTGGTTTAGAATATTTGGAAAAAAAAGTTTAACATCACAGTTTTCATCAAATATGTTCATAATATTCCTCAAATATTAATTTCAAAAATTAATTTCTTAAATTCTTTGGTGACAGTAATGTGTTAGACACTTCTTTGGAACATGTTTATATTCTTTCAGTGACTCATTTCCTTAACATGAGTACATCTGTTTTTGGGGGGGGGGAGAAATGGGAAATGTTTGCCTTTCTTGAACATGCCTCTCTTTGAATCAGAACATAATATAATCCCCAACTGATCTAAGTCCTAAGAAACAATAGTTTCTTATAAATTCATTTCATTGCTTATACATTCGGCAAAGCGCAACTGAAACTCATTTGTTGGATCAAACAAACAAGTCTGTACAAATAAATGCATGTGCAGCAGTAACCTCTTTTTTAAACAGTCAGAGCAATAAAATTTTCATTATATCCTTTAAAAAAAGCTTCAACAGGTTGAAGCTCTTCAGTTGTGGTCATTGATATATATTACCATGAGAAATTCACCAAACACGAGATTTTACATAACTCGGAGAAAGGGTACAAATTCTGGCCTGATTTATCTTCACATGACAAGCTTATTTTTTCCCCTCCTAAAAACAAATGGCTTTTTTTCTGCCCTTGAAGAAATGGTCACATTTTTATGTTTGGTTTGCTCATTTCATACAAAATGAGCAAATATGTGATAATGCTTGCCTTGGAGTAAAAGTAGCTGCATTGACTGTGTAGTGCGAATTACGACATGTTCAGCAACATTGCATTTAAAATAACCAATGGGAAGCTAAATACCAAAAGGTATTTGTCCATCTCAACTTTGATCAAGGATCCATTTCTCCCTGGGTCATGCCCCCCTTCTTCGACAATTTTTTCCTTTCTTCATTTTTGTAGACAATGAAAGGTGCGCTGTGAGAGCACCTTTGTGCTGGTCCTCAAGGCATGCACGCCCAGAAGGCAGCCTCTGGCACCTTCTGCAGTCAGATCTGTGTTTTATCCTGTTGTATCTTGAACCAATTTCTTGGAACAATCAATGTGAGTATTTTTATCTTTTATCATCTCCAGCGTGATTAATTAATTTTTAGCCATAAATTCATATTACTAGACTGCTAAACTCTGCTAACATAATTACCATAGATGTTGGTGGTTTGTGTGGTTTGTGATCAATGATCTTCTCTTCTTTTGCTTGGATGCTTAGTTTCAGAAAGGAAAACAAGGCCTTAGTTTTGCACAGGAATAAAAGTTTTGCACAAATTGCAGGATATTTTTCACAAAACATGGAATCCACAATAAAGAGGTTTCATTTTTGTGCTGTTGGTGAGCTCTGCTGAAAAAGCTGGCAGATCCTCAGTTTGTTGCCCCACCTTTCTAGGACAGTCAGTCTTGACTACAATTTCAGCAATAGTTACTTTTTTTCACATCCCTTGCCTCAAATAATTCAAAATTCTGAAGGGACTCCAAAAAGGGCTTGACAGACGTTCATTCATTGGTCTCGCCAACACTATTGAAGTTGTAGCATTTATATTGGAAGTCTAATAAACTTGTTTTAGCAGATTACCATGATCCAGATATACTTAAAAGCTAGCTGATGTACTGACATGGAATCAATGCATTGGAATACTTCTGATGAAGGGTAGGGGTGGAGTATTTGGAACCTAGCTCAAAAGAACCATTTAGTATGGGGTCAATAGGCCAATTTCTGTATCCTTGACTTGAGATCCATGATTTTAAGCTTAATGTTCTGCTATCCAAACTTATGGGTTACAGTCACAATCTTCCTATAATTTCCTTAAAAATTAATTAATATATCATCCTATGGATATAGGATGGGTCATGCCGTCTTGTCAGTGCTAAAGCAACAAGGAAAAAAGAAAAGGAGAAATAAATGAAAACATCTCATTCAACAGGTTCAAACAGAGTTACGAAATTATATCTGTCATATTTACATTAACCATTTTGACAGGTCATTACAGATTCACATCCACTGGGTATTGAAGTATTTGTATTTTTTTTTACTCTGAGGAATTCTTTTGAACATATAGAAGATCTAGTATCTAATTGTATCATCCATATCTGAAGGAGCAATTTAACTAAATAGAGGAAATCCGTTATTCTTCTGAATTATGCCATTAAAAAGAGCATTTCCATAATACATTCACATTACTGCATTAATGGGAAAAATCTCATAGCTACTTAAAAAACTGTCCGTCATAAATAATACAGTGGTACCTCAGTTTGCAAATTTAATGCATTCTCCGTGATGTTTTGTAATGCAAAAAATGTGCAAACTGAAAGGCGGTTTCCTATAGGAATGCATACACGGGGCGGCGCTATAAACTTCCCAGGTGTAATGCAAACTTGTGGAAAAAGATAGTAAACCAAGGCATTATTTTCAATGGATTTTCCTTCATAAACCAAAAATTATGTTAACCGAGGCAATTGTAAACTGAGGTACCACTGTATCACATAAATCACATTACAATGTTTCTTTCATGAGCAAAGTGGTCGAGAGGGTGGTGGCCGATCAGCTCGAAGCCCACTTAGATGAGACAGATGCTCTGGATCCGTTTCAGTCAGGCTTCAGGCTGTGCCACGGTACAGAGACGGCATTGGTCACCTGTACGATGACCTGCTGAGGGAGGCCGACAGGGGCAAAATGTCTCTGCTGGTCCTTCTCAACATCTCGGTGGCCTTTGATACAGTTGACCATGGTATCCTCCTGGGGAGGCTCTCTGAGTTGGGAACTGGTGGCTCGGCACTCACCTGGCTCCGTTCCTTCTTGCAGGACCGTCCCCAGAGAGTACAGCTTGGGGAGAGTGTCTCCGCCCCGTGGAGTCTCAAATGTGGGGTTCCACAGGGGTTGATGATCTCCCCAATGCTGTTTAACATCTATATGAGGCCGCTGGGTGGGGACATCAGGGGATGTGGGGCTTCGTGTCATCAATATGCCGATGACACCCAGCTCTATATCTCCTTATCACCAACAGCAGGTGATGCTGTCCTGCCCCTTCAGCACTGCCTGGGGGCCATACTGCAATGGATGCAGGAGAACGGGCTGAGGCTGAACCCGGACAAGACGGAAGTTCTGAGGGTGGGTGCCCCTGTGGTAGGTGGCTTGGGTGACTCTCTCACATTGGGGGGGGGTCGCCCTGGCCGTGAAGAGTGGGGTCCGCAGCCTGGGCATACATTTGGACCCGACGCTCACCATGGAAACGCAGGTGGTGTCGGTAGTCCGGAATGCCTTTTTCCATCTTTGGCGGATTGCCCGGCTGCAACCCTACCTCGACACGGGGGTGGTCACTACCTTGGTACATGCGCTCGTAATCTCAAGATTAGACCACTGTAATGCGCTCTACGTGGGGCTGCCTTTGAGGCTGATGTGGAAACTTCAGGTGGTGCAGAATGTGGCGGCCAGACTCCTCACTGGAGTGAGAAAATACCAACCCATTTCTCCAACTCTGGCTGCATTGCATTGGCTGCCCATTTGTTTCCGCGTCAACTTCAAAGTTTTAATGCTTACTTACAAGACCCTAAACGGTTTAGGACCTCGATATTTGGCAGATCGTCTGCTTCCACCAAGGTCTACCCAGATCACCCGCGCGAGTCAGGAGGTGAGGCTGAGGAGCCTGATGCCAAGAGAGGCCTGGAAGGAGAAGACTCGCCTCTGGAACAATCTCCCTCCAGAGATTCACACGGCCCCTACACTGGGCATCTTTAAAACCCAATTGAAAACATGGTTGTTCATTCAAAGAACATGAGAGATACCGCCTTCCCTCCAACCAACTCTTGATTTTTTTCCTTATTTTTCCCTATTCTTTATTTTACTCTAGCTGTTACTGAATCATCATGTACGTACATATCTGTGTTTTATTGTCTGATTTTATTGTCTGATTTTGTATTGGAAGCTGCCTAGAGTGGTCTGGTAGTCCAGATAGGTGGGGTATAAATCAAATCAAATCAATAAATAAATACATCATCACTAGTACAACTCTGTTGCAGCCAAAAAAATTAAGAGTGTTAAGGTACTTTGAAGATTAATCCATTTCATAAGTTTTTCTGGAAATGGCTATCCTAAGACATGGTGCTGCTGATGTGGAGCAGCCATTGTCTATTTTGCTCATGCAAGTCAAGGAACATATTGTTCAAAGACAGCCATGTTATTCTGGCTCATGAGATAGAAAAATCTCACAAGCTTCTCTCTCTCTCTCTCTCCATGGCTGGTATTAAAAACATAGGAGTAACAAACAAACAAACAAAAACCTACCAATTTTCTATCCTTCTGTGACGACTAAACTCTGCTTCTGAAGCAGCCTCCTCATTCTGTCTAATGGTGGGGCTGGCCCTGTTCATGATCCAGCAGTGCTTACAATTGCTGCATAACTATCAGTCTCAAACATTTCACTACCATTTAAGAATGGTCTATCATCCCTTTGTACTAGGGAGATCATGATCATAGGGCATTATACCTAACTATTGATCACTCTTTGCTGGTACTGTTGACCCGGATAGACCAGATTGTGTGCAGCAGGATTCTGACACCTGTGTTGTACTTTATGAGAACATTCTGGGAGGCAGGAATGTGGTGGGACTCATTGACAGCCTTGGAGAATAAAGAAACTTTGTTGGACACTTCTTTACACAACTCCTGTAAAGTTTTTGTTGGTGCACTGCACTTAAGGAACTACATAGATATGTACTATTCAACAAAAAGTTTATTTAGTGCCACACTGCTCCAAATGTGTATTTTCTTAGTACTTGGATGGGAGGCTACCAGGAAATATCAGAAGTCTCTGGGTAGGGCTAGGAAAGTATTTTCCTGAAGAGACATTGCCATCAGAGATGACAATATTCCTGAGTTTGTGCTGCTGCTTTCTTGCCTACTTTAAAGTTTATTATTTGCAAGGACTGAATATGCATTTAAAACAATTATTACCTTCCTAAAATGCAAGAGAGAGGTGCATTAGCTCTTCTTGAAAGATGCACAATAAGGTAACAAAATGGTTCCCTTATACTGAGCTACTTCAGTCTAATGAAAGCATTTGGCAAAGTACTTTTTTTAAAAAAATCATTATCATTTACGTTTTCGGCACCCTTCACACCCACAGTCTGGTTCTGATACGTGGATGACACCTTCACAATTTGAAGCCACTGTGAAGAAAAACTGGAAGAATTTTTAAAACATCTTAATAGCATCCACCCAAATATACAATTCACCATGGAAAAGGAAATAGAGGGCCAACTCCCTTTCTTAGATGTCATCGTCATACACAAAACTGACCTCCTACTGGGACACAAGGTCTACAGAAAACCCACCCACACAGACCGGTACCTACACAAAAACTCCAACCACCACCCACGACAAAAAAGAGGCATAATCAAAACACTGGTAGACCATGCAAATCGGAACTGTGAAGCTCAATTTCTCAGCACCGAACTTAACCATCTGAATTGGGACATACAGGCAAATGGCTATTCTAAGAATGAAATGAAAAGAGCCATCAAACCAAGAAAACAACACCAAACTGAAGAGGAAAAACAGCGGCATATAAATTGAATAAATAAATAAATAAATAAATAAAGTATTTCTGCCATACATCAAAGGGGTTACGGACCGCATGGGGAAACTTGAAAAAACACAACCTACAAACAGTATTCAAGCCCACCACAAAAATACAACAAATGTTTCAGTCAGCAGAGGACAAAGGGGACCCCCTCACCACTGCAGGAGTATACCGGACACCTTGCAGTTGTGGACAGGTATATATTGGAACCACAAAACACAGCATTCACACCAGAATCAAAGAACATGAGAGATACCACAGACTAAAACAACCGGAAAAATCAGCAGTAGCTGAACATGCCCTAAAACAAGCTGGACATGAAATTCTATTTCAAAATACTGAGGTACTGGACAACACCAGCAATCATTTTGTTAGACTGCACAAGGAAGCCTTTGAAATCCATAAACACCAGCAGAGCTTCAACTAAAAAGAGGAAAGGCTAAAACTTAACAAGGCCTGGCTCCAAGCACTGAAAAATACAGCCTGCAAAAGGTCAACAAACTCTACCCAGCCACAAGCACCAGGGATCATTGCACAAAAGAGACCAGCTAAAGACACCCATCAATTGCAGTGACAGATAATTTCTCCCCCTTATTACAACAATACATCCACAACAAAAACACGCTAATCACCATCATCACCCTATCTCTTGAAAAGGACAAAAGCTGTTTCCACAGCTATAAATACTCAACTATCCAACAAACTGCAACAGAACATGGACAAAATTCCTACTCCAGTCCTCTGAAGATGCCGGCCACAGAGATTAGCGAAACGTCAGGAAGAACAACCTTCAGAACACGGACAAAGAGCCTGAAAAAACCACAACAACCATCAAATCCCAGCCGTGAAAGCCTTCGAGAATACATTTACATTTTTTTTGAGTTTTTTAAAAAAGTAATTACCTAAACCTTTGATTTGGTCTGTCTAACTGAATATACACAGTTCTGAAATTAATGCAATCTTCACTGCAGTTAAATGGTATAATGCTACATGTCTTCCTCATTATGCTTCATCATATCCAGAAAAAAATGCATTGTTTCTTAGAAAAATGTCATTGAGAAAATTCCTCTCCTTCCAATACACTCACACACACACACACACACACACACACACACACACACACACACACACACACACACACACACACACACACACACATACATACATACATACATACATACATACATACATACATACATACATACATGATATTTTCCCCCACACCCCTCAACTATAATGCAGAATGATCCCCTACCCACACTCTTTTAAAAAATCTCCATATAGTATACGCACCAATTTAGAAACCTCATTTACCTTCTGGTTTTCAATCTTCTTATGAAATATAGCAAGACATGGTACACATGTAGGAGTTGGTCTTATTTAGTTTTACAAAATACATACATTTATATTCTAATTAAAAGGATAAAGTCTTTAGAGTGAATAAAAAGTAATAATCCTTTGAAATGAGCCTGTGATTGTTATCTGCCTCAAAGTCAGAGCTTGAAGGAAAACCCTGTATGCATGATACAACTTTAATGAAGAATATTTCTATGATTAAAGACAGCCTGATCCTCAAAGTAGTCTGCTGGCCCAGATCCCAGAGGAGGCTGTGTGGGGAACTGTGAAATATTCAATTCTGTTCCTGGAGGAAGAACAGGAAAAAGTTTGTACATAAGATGTTTGGGATGGAAGTCTTTCCTTGTATCAACAGATTGTCTGAATTTGATTTGTTACCCCCTTGCTGGTAACCTAAACTGAAAAGCCTTTAGAAAGCACTGTGATTCTTCTTTGCTCCAAAGAACCAACTTAAGACACTATTCAATTCTGCAGAAAACCTCTGGTTTATGACTGCAGGGTATTGTGTTTCTCTACCCATGATTCAAAACACCAGGAATTGGTTCGATATTGCTGCACAATATCATACTCCATTGCCAGCATGAAAAAAGGACAGCAAGCTTTACATAGCAAAGGGAAGCTTGAATGTTGACAACAGCAATTACAACAATCAAGACTGTCTACAGGATACCCTCTTGCGCTCACTATAATTCACAAAGTGACGCCTAACAAGGGAAAATCCTAGAAGCTGACACTTTTTTCATCAATTAAACACTTCTCATCCAAACACAAAGTACACTGTTTTTCAACAAGTGAGAATGATACTAGAGCAAAAATGAGTAAATTGAGACTACCTTACAATGCACATACTGTGAGAAGCTGTGTACACATACCTCCTCTCCTAATGCCTGCACTTTCGAACACTTTCAATTTGTTTTAGAGCTGATATAGACCAAACAAGGGTACAGAGCATATAAAGAAGCTCGATTCAATATCTAATATATGGTTTTGTATTATGCCCAGCTCCTGAAGAAGGCTTCACTAAAACGCATTGAGCCAGAGCTTTTTAATGACTCAAGAAATACAGAATAAAGAGCTTGTTTCTACTTTCTACATCCTGAGACTCTGTCTCTCATTTATAATCTGGACTTTTGTGGATGTACCAGTTCCTTTTGTTTTATTTTCTTTTTGATGCAAGACATACTATCGTTCTGTATTAGGACTGATCCCTCTGTTCTTCTGGAAGCCACAAGCCTACAAGCTTCCTTTTGTTTGTCCGTTAGTTCATTTGTTTGCTCGTTTATTCGTTCGTTCATTCATTATTTTTTTGGTTCATCCCTTTCTGCTCTTTTCCAGTTATAGACATTGCCGGTTCTTCTATTCTTGCTGTCTTGGAATTAAGATCGGACTCATAGTTGGCTTGTGACTGGGAGAGGTGGAACTCACCATACATTTTGGCAAAAGGTGTATTTCATTTCATGAGCTGCTCCTAATGTTAGCAAAAGGGCATCATCTGGGAATGGCAATGCAACCATCTTATGTTAGCCTCGAAGGAATACATATAACAAGCTTTCTGTCTTACTCATCACCTTCAAATGAGTGGCAAGACAACATCTCCCTTGCACTGTAATTCAATATACTTCTATTGACCGACTTCCAGCCAACATCTTAGTATGATGTGGGCATCAATAATGAAAATAAAAGGAAATAGGCATAGAGAGATAACTCTGTAACCCCGACACTTACTGTGTCAGGAAGAGGAGTGACAATTCAGATCAAATGAAACTTCATCCCAATCATCCAAAAGGTTTTACTGGGGGGGAAAAATCAGCACAACACAGATCTGGATCAGAAGTAATCAAGTGTTGCTTGTTACTAGATCATGATACTGACTTTTTGCAAAGGAATTAAAAATAAAGTGAGATTACTACTACTACTACTACTACTACTACTACTACTACTACTACTACTACTACTACTACTACTACTACTACTACTACTACTACAATTTCAAATGAAAACCAGAATACTGATCCCCCCCAGGCAGCATATTGAAATTAAATGCTGGCTTCCCTATTAGATACCTGGCGGAACGCCTTCTCCCACCAAGTTCTACCCGGGTCACATGGGCGAGCCAGGAGGTGAGGCTGAGGAGCTTAACGCCGAGGGAGGCCCGAAAAGAGAAAACAAGAAATAGGGCCTTCTCGGCTGTGGCTCCTCGCCTGTGGAATAATTTACCTCCTGGTATTCGCGGAGCTCCCTCGCTGGGCACCTTTAAGAATCTACTAAAGACCTGGATGTTTCGGCAGGCCTTCTCACCAGATTACTTTTGATTTTCTTTCTCTTATTGTCTTTTTACCTTTAATTGTTTTGTAATTTGCTGTTTTATTTTTATAGTATTTTATCTCTGTTGTAAGCCGCCTAGAGTAGTCCACCGCGACTAGATAGGCGGGATATAAATTAAATAAAAATAAAAATAAAAATAAAAATAAAAATAAAGAGATGTTAAATTCATCAGAGGCAAAGACATATTTAGTTTGCCTCTGAAACTGAAAGATATAGGAATAAATCTGTTTTCCTGTACAGTGGGCCCTTGACTTACAAACGGCCCTAGTTACGAACCTTTTGGGTTACGAACCCGATCTCATTGCAAGTAGTAAACCCTACTTGCGAACGCAGATTGGGTTACGAACCCAAAAGGCAGGGAGAAAGGGCGGGAAATTGGAATTTCCTGCCCTTCCTCCCTGCCTTTGGATCTTTCAAAAGGCTTCCTCCGACATCGGAGGAAGCCTTCTAAAACCTCCGAAGCTAAAAAGGCAGGGAGAAAGTGCGGGAAGTTCGAACTTCCCGCGCTTTCTCCCTGCCTTTTTGGCTTCGGAAGCAAGCCGGGCGGCCGGGGAGAAATCAGTTCCCTCCTTCCACCCAATGGTGAGTCCCCTTCGCGCCAGCTGAGCTCAGCCCGGTGCAAAGGGGACTCACCATCGGGTGGAAGGAGGGAGCCGATTTCTCCCCGGCCACCCAGCTTGCTTCTTGTTTGGAAAAGCAAGCTGGCCGGCCAGGGAGAAATCGGCTCCCTCCTTTCACCCAATGCTGAGTCCTCTTCGCACTGGGCTGAGCTCAGCCAACACGAAGGGGACTCAGTGTCGGGTGAAAGGAGGGAGCTGATTTCTCCCCAGCAGCCCGGCTTGCTTCCGAAGCCAAAAAGACAGGGAGAAAGCGCGGGAAGTTTAAACTTCCCGCACTTTCTCCCTGCCTTTTTGGCTTCAGAGAGCTCCAAAGCTGCCCATTGCGGCGGCGGAGACCCCCAGGGAGGTCTCCCAGGGCTTGCACGCCACCATGGGAGACCTCCCTAGGGGTCCTTGCCGCCACGATCGGTGCCTTCGGAGGTTTCAAAGGGCTTTCCCCAACTTTGGAGGAAGCCCTTTGAAAGCTCCAAAGGCAGCGGAGCCAGCGGAGTGCTGGGCAGCTAGAGCAGGCCGGGTGCCTGGCCGCTCGCCCCCGGCCGTGCGGAGCCAGCGGAGCGCCGGGAGGCTTTGGACTGGTAAGTCCTTTTTAAAAAAACCTTTTGTGTGTGGGTTTTGGAGGGTGGGTTCGGACTGGGGGTTTATGTTTCTGTGGTTTGTGTGTGTGTGTGTGTGTGTGTGTGTGTGTGTGTGTGTGTGTGTGTGTGTGTGTGTGTGTGTGTGTGTGTGTGTGTGTGTGCGCAGTCCCAACGTGGGACTTGCTCTTTTTATTTTTATTTTTGTTTTTTGTTTTTTTGTTTTTTGTTTTGAAATGCTGGAACGGATTAATTCCATTCCCATGCATTTCAATGGGAAATGGTAGGTCGATTTATGAACTTTCCGAGGTATGAATGTCCTCCCAGAATGGATTAAGTTCGTAAGTCGAGGGCCCACTGTACAGTATCTTCTGTTTTAATTGTGTTGCTGTTGGGTTTTGTTTTAGTTGTGCCTCCTCTTTTTTCAGTTCTGCCTCAAGTTCTTTATGTTTTTTGTTTCTTTCTCTCTTTTTTGCTACTGTAATTCTTATAGCCATGCCCTGAAACACCACTTTGCTGGCTTCCCAAATGGTCTGTGATGACATTCTTTGAAAGTAGTCCTTCATCTCTTTCCTAATTGTCTTCAATACTTCCACATTTCTCAGTATATTAGTATTCAATCTCCATTGTGATGGTTTTTTATAGGTCTGGATCTTCAGTGTCTGTGCAGTGATCTGAAACAGTCTTGCCTTCTCACAATGTGCCCAAAGTATGTCACCTTGACAAAGTATGTCATTTTTGCCTCCAGAGAAAGCTCAGGCTTGATTTAATCTAAGAATCACTTCTTTGTCTTTCTAACAGTACATGGTATCCATTAAGTTCTTATTGAGCACCATATTTTGGACTAATCAATCCCCACTGCCTTTGGCTCTCTTCTCTGCCTACCTTTCACAGCTCTATATAGTAACTGGAAATGAAATACTGTTGATGATCTTGACTTTGTTCTCCAGTGACATATCTTTATACTTGATTATCTTTTCTAGTTTCTTCATAGTTGCTCTTTGAAATCTCAGTTTTCTTCTGATTTCTTGGCTTGATGACTAAACCAAGGCACTACAGTCTTTCAGTATTTCAATTTTTTCATTGTCAGCATTAAAGGTATATAGTTCTTCTGGATTCAGAATATTTTTGTCTTCTTGATGTTCAGTTACAATCTTGCTTTTGCACTTTCTTCTTTTTGCACTTTCATCAAGAGTCCTTTCAAGTCATTGCTACTTTCTACCAGTAATACAGTGCCTTCAGCATATCTTAAATTATTGGTGTTTCTTCCACCAGTATTCATTTCTCTTTATTCTAATACAGATTTAGGACATATCCTGCATATACACTGAACAGATGTGGAGATAAAAAAACTCTTGTCTTTGCTTATGGAAAACTATTATATCTTTCCATTTTCTGTAGCTTCTTGTCCAGAGTACACATTATCCAATAGGACAATAAAATGTAATTCTGACTCTATATCGGTTAACTTTTACTTTTGCTTCTTATCTGTCGTTAACGATTTAAGTGTTTCTTTTTTTTTAAAAAAATGTAATTCTTAATATTTTCCTTATTGTTTCTTATTTTAATATTGGTGTCACTTACCCCAGACTTTCTATGAAGAGGAGTAATTTAAAAAGTTAAGACCAGATATCAGCCTCAGAATACACTCTGATTTATTTATTTATTGTTTAACTTTTCTTGACAATCTTTGGAAAAACAACAACAATAATAGGGATTATCATACAAGACCTATAACCTGCTGTGGATTGGGAAAGAGGGAGAGTTATGAGTGGAGAACAGTGTCATTTGAAATTCCTAGAAAATTCAGTAATAGAGGAAAAGCCATGACATGATAAATGCTTTTCTCTACCACTCTTTGCAGCTGAAATAAACGAATTAAACAATTTAGTCTGTGGGAGGAGAGACACTCAAGAAGTTCTATGAGTTTGCTCTGGAGTTTATGTAAAGAGATTGCATCAGAGACTTGAAACAAGAAATGTTTTGAAGATCTCCTATCATTTTATATCATTAGAATGTGTCTACAGTTTTTGCTGTAGTTCTGTCTAGCAGGAGTTGGGGAATTATTCCACAGCAGCAGGCACTTATCCCACAGACATTCGCAGTTCCTCCACAATTTGATGATCTGAATTTTTTCCTTCATTGCCTGGTTTGGAATGTCCAATCCCTTGTTCGCATGACAGATCTTTAGTTGAACTATTTAATTGGTCAATTTATATCAGTTACTTTTATTTCATGGATTGCTCAGGATGAATCAGTAGCTCTAGCCATCTTTTCTACAGGAGGCTACATCTGCTCCCTAGCATGGCATGGGGGAGGGGGTGCAGTAGTCTTCAAGTCACCTTTTGCCAGCAAGCAGATTCCTTAGCTGGGAACCAACATCTTTGCCTCCTTCGAGGTTCGTTCTGTTTCTTCAGTGCATCCTGTAGTGAGACTAGTGTGCAGTTATTGCCTTCCAAACTGAGCTTTGGAAATAGACTTCCTGGAGGAATGTATTCGCGAAGGCTTTCACAGCCGGGATCTAATAGTTGTTGTGGGTTTTTCGGGCTCTTTGGCCATGTTTTGAAGGCTGTTCTTCCTGACGTTTCACCAGTCTCTGTGGCCGGCATCTTCAGAGGACTGGAAGAATGTTCAATCTGGCTTTTTGAATATAAAGGGGACTTAAAATCTGTCAAGAATCTAAATCATAGGAGGACTGCTGGATAGCTCACTCTGGCTGCAAGTTGGCAGTTCATTTCCCCAGTGTGCTTTCTTGAGAATGGCTGAACTCAATGATCCACCGCTTCACACATGCTCTCGAGAGTGCATGCACACCTGCGGGGGGGCCACCTTCCTCGGAGGCTCAGCCGGCCCGCGGTCCTGAAAAAGTTGGGGACCGCTGCCCTAGCTGATTGTTTTTTCAGAAAACTTTGAAAATTTGCTTGCTTATTTTTTAGCAGATTGGAGTGTTCCTTGTTCCTTTTCTTCCTCTGAGGACCACTTTGAATTTTCCTGAGTGTCAGAAGAGCAGGTTTCTGCAATTCCATCTTCCTTTCCCCTAACTATTCCTTCTAGTGATCTTTTTCCTTCTTTATTCTACTACAGATCCTTCTCTTTTGCCTTTGGTGAACTATTCACTCACTACTGGTGAATACCCAAGTTCCTATAAGTAGGCGTTTGTCCTTCCTTCATTAAAAAAAACCTTTCCTTCCACCTTCAGTTTGTGCTAATTATTGACCTCTTTCTCTAATTCCTTTTGTTTCTAAAATTTTGGAAAGAGTAGCCCTTTCTCAACTAGCCCTATTCAGATAATAAAAAAATCCATTTCAATTTGGATTTTAGCTGGACGTTCAACAGAGAGCACTCTCTTGAGTTTTGGATGACATCCTAGTGGCCAAGACTCAACATGGTTAATCAGTTTTGATCTGGCTCAATTTGTCAGCAGCATTTGATGGACTTTATTACCAGATTCTTCTAGCAAGTCTGGCCTCTGGGATTTCTGGAAATGCTTGTTCTTGGTTTTCTTCTTATTTTTTAAAAATTTATTCTTTTTTCAGCTTCTAAAGCCTCTCCATCTTTCCCCCTCACTGTTGGCATTCCACAAGGCTCACTATTTGCCTCAGTTCTTTTTTTATCTATAGACACTTCAAAGCTTCTTATCCATATCCTGGTGGTTTCATGCCTGGATTACTGTAACAGCCTTTTGGCAGGTCCTTCTTCTTCACTTCATCCTATTACTCTGGTACAGAATTGTACGGTATGAGTGATTTTAAATTTCCCATATTTCCCATCATCACAAGGTATTGTGTTGGCTGCTTAGCAGGTCAAAGACATATTCTTAAATTCTTGTCCAGACATTTAAAGCCTTACAATTTACTTGCCCTGATTATTTAGCAAAGCTGGCATATTCCTCATAAGAAGACTCAGTCAGCATATTCCAGACTCCCATTGGTCCTGTGGACTAAAGTGGCTTTGGGCATTTTCCCACTTAGCTCTGAAGCTGTTGAATTCTCTTCTTCAAATTTGTCTAACTCTGGTTCGTATGGAATCAGAATGTGTGCGTTCCTTTGGCCTTTGAAAATATATTATGTGACCCTCACTGTGAAAAGTTTGGAGACTCCTGATATAGTCCATTAACACATGCATTCTTTCAAACTTAAAAGACCACAGACCCGGTACTCTAGTTGATGTCTCAAAATGTATTCCTCTCTGTTTAATTCCAGACCAAAAACCAACAAAGGATGCCAATTTTTACTAAAAATTATTTTCTTTTATTTCTCCTCTAAGCAATCTAACAATTAGTCAATTTCTCCATCACTGCTGTTGCACATATGCTATCCAAATATATTTGGAAGGAAAGTCTTTGAGCATTTTCCCAAGTACAGGCAATTTCAGTTCTTGCAGCCCCTACAAGAATCGCTATTAATTGTTTATCAGAGTATAAAAACTTTATACTTAAAAATTATACATTAGAGGTGCAAAGCTGGCATATACATTTGAAGAAAATGCCTGTAATGAAGAACTGGCACTTTTAGAAAGTAAAGTGAAATCCTCTCTCAAAGCAGTTGGAAGAAATAATTCAACAGGAGTAGATAAGATGTCTAACAAATATGCCAAAAATATAGGAGAAAAAACACAATGCCCCTTAGTCTTGAAATGTTCAGTATACATTCCAATAACAAAGAAAGGAAACACCAAAGAGTTCAGTAACTGTAGGACTGTTGCAGTCATTTCCTATGCAAGCAAAGTAATTGCTCAAAGTTTTGCAACTAATATTTTACCATGTAGGGAGTGAGAAATGCAAAATGCTCAAACTAGTTACAGAAAAGAAAGAGAAAAGAGAAAGAGAAAACACAGATTCTATAGAATATACCAATTTTTTTAAGGAAAATAACCAGTCAATGCATTTGATTGTGTGGACCATAAAATGCTATGTTCATCCTAAAAGAAATTGTTGTGGCACAATATTTGAATATCCAATGCAAGAGATTCATAATATCTAGAAACAGAATGGAGTTCCAGTGGCAAACTTGATAGATAAAGGTGTATTTTCTGTTTATATATAGAACATATCATATGGAAAGCTGTATAAGAGTCATATGAAAGAGAAGTGAATATTCGTGGTGGAAGCATCAGTAATTTAAGATCATGGTTGAAGGATACATCCAAGAAATCAGAAGACAGAGACTTAGAAGGGCAGCTACAGATGATCTGCAAAAGGTCATTAAGGGTGTGTCACTGGAGACCAATGCCAAGATCATCTATATTATGGTACTCCTGATACTGGCCAAAGTCTTGTTGCTTAGTGTTGTAAATCACAATAGATCTGGTCCACATGAATCAATAGAATTTACAGAGGAACTGACTCACTAAATCCCCATTGATTCAGTGGGCCTTCTTTAGTGCAATTTATCATACTAAGCAACAGGATTTTGCCCATTGTGTATGAGTATGAATGCTGGACAGTGTAGAAAGTTATAAGGGAAGAATGATTCATTGAAAATGTGGTGTTTGAGGAGACCTTAATGGATACTATGGACCTCTAGAAAGACAAATATATAGGTGCTAGATCAGTTCAAGCCCGAATTCTCCCTAGAAGCTAAAATGTAACTACACTTAAAGGCTTTTGTTCTTTGGAAATATTATGAGAAGGCAAAACTCACTGGAAAAGATAGTATGTAATGCTGGAAAAGTTGAAGGCATGAGGAAGAAAGGAAGACTAGACCTGAAATATACTGACTCAGTACAGGAAGACATGGCCTTTAGTTTGCAAGACCTGAGCAGAGCTGTTAATGCCAAGATTTTGTGAAGGTCATTAATTCACTGATCACCATACATCAGAAATTACTTGACAGCACACACCACTCACAACATGTCTAAACTGGCATGCTTCCTAGTACAGTGGTGCCCCGCTAGACGCTTACCCCGCATGATGTCAAAATGGCTTAATGATGACATTTTTGCGATCGCTATTGCGATCGCAAAACAATGGTTCCAATGGTTTTTTTTCGCATTATATTGATTAGGAGCCTGCTTTGCGAACCATTTGTTTGCTATATGATGATATTTCCGGTTCCGCAAACTGGCTACCCTCCTCAAAGTGGAAACCCTCCCTTTGCAAAATGGCTGCTTTACGGACCCCTGCTTTGGAAGACAGCGATTTTAAACACCTGATCGGCAGTTCTCTATGGGCGATCTTCGCTGGACGATGAGGTATTTCCCCATTGGAACGCATTGACCAGTTTTCAGTATATTCCAACAGTTTTTTTTTTCACTTGACGATGATTTTGCTTGCCAGCAATTTTCCTGGAATGGATTATTGTCGTCAAGCAGGGCACCACTGTATATCTGAAAGTATTGGATAACAGCCCTCTCCTTTTCTTGCAATCCTGTTCTAATATGTTTATTCGATGTATATTAGTATATATCTAACCCTGTAAGGGTTATATCTATAAGGGTTATAACCTGTAAGGGTTAGATATACATTATTTTATTTTATATACATAATTTTTGTCTTTGTGAAATTGTTTTGGAAGATATGGTAGTTATAAATAGTATTGGGGGTGGGACAGGAATTTAATTGGGAGTTTGGTGTTGAAAGTAAACATTTAGAAGTACTACAGTGACTGATCACCTTCTTGACAATATTTTGTAATGTGGTTATTGTTGGCAACAACAAAAAAAAACCATGTCAAAGGAACTGCATTCCTATTTTACCACATGTTCAATAACCCTAGTGGGGGATGTACCAAAAACAGCATGGGAAAAAAATCTCCAGAATCATAAATCAAAAAATTTGGGACTCAGTTCTTTTGATTTGTTCCAAACACATTGACATCTGCAAAAACAAAGGAAAACAATGTCAAAGTCGTAAACAACTGGTACCCAATGTCCTTCACTTTGCACAGGGTTTTATGAAACAGGTAATCCATGTGACTGGGGAGAATATGGAGCAAAAGACACATATTCCCATCTGTGGATCTGTGAGAAAAAGGAAAATATGGGGGATCTGTGAGAAAATGAGAACATTCTGGCAAAAAAAAAAATTCCAAGAAATTATTGATACAGCTATTCACTCTGATCCTAAATTGACTTGCTCTCATTTTCATGGGAACAAAGGAAGAACTTTGCTGTCCTCCCATAAGCAAGAAAAGACCTTTCTCTGCAGGCAAGCTTTCCCTCAGTGACTGGCTGCCTCAGTAGGATTTTTCAATGGATTGTTGTACCTTACTGCTTTGATTGTGTATTTTGTATTGCTTTTGTTTATCATATCTCAGAGTGGTACAGTAGTGTCTTGACTTATGAACGCCGCTACCTATGAACATTTTAACTTACAAACAGCTCGGCTCACAAAATTTTGCTTCGATTTGCAAGCGGAGCTTTGACGTAAGAACAGAAAAAGGCAGGGGGGAAAAGGCAGGAAATTCAAACCGCTGGTGGCGAAGAGGCTGCTTCTTTGTAGCTCTTTCTCCCCAATGGTTAGAGCAGGGGTCAGGGAACTTTTTTACTCCTGTGGCGCAGGAGGAGGAAGGAGAGGCAGGTGCGGCTCCAGATCGCCGCCAGGCACAGGAAGCCAGTGCGCTCCCTGCCCATCCCTGGTGCAGGTCTGCTCACAAGTAAGGCCCACCAAAGGTGTGGGTCTACTCATGAGTAAGGGCCACCAAACGCCCTGGGCTGGGGAGTGCAGGTTGGAGGGACTTCTCTGTGGATGGGAAGTGCGGTGGTGGTGCAGGAGGAGGAAGGAGAAGCCGGGTGGCTCCAGTTCGCCGACAGACACAGGAAGCCGGTGCGCTCCCTGCCCATTCCTGGTGTGTGTCTACTCATGAGTAAGGGCCCGGCGGCAGCAGCCAGGGCCTGTTGCCGGCCGCCATCTGCCGGGGGAGTGAGTGCCATCAGAGGAGGCTTCAGTCTGCCTGGTAAAGTGTTGCTTTTTGCTTTCTAGAAACTTCTGGCTGGGTTTTGCAGGGTGGGTTTTGGCTGAGGGGGGTTATGTTTCTGTGCTGTGCTGTTTGTTTTTGGTGATTTTTTTGCAGCCTTCGGGGCTTGCTCTGTTTATTTTTGGTTGTTGTTGTTTTTTAAGCCTCAGCGCCTTCCGATTGGGCTTTCTGTGTGCTTTTTTTCATATTTTTTTGAAATGCTGGAACGGATTAATCCCATTCCCATGCATTTCAATGGGAAATGGTGCTTCAACTGAGGAGTATTTTGACCTACGAACACCATTCCAGAATGGATTACGTTCGTAAGTCGAAGCACCACTGTATTTGTTTGATCTTTTTTGTATTTGTATATTTACAAATCAAGATCTCACTTTGCAACCCTGGTACACTTTGCCGTTTCAGTGACAGAGAACTAAAACAGAGTCTTCCTGGGCTATTTGGTACTAATTTGTATGATACATTAAACTAGATAGGCATACAATAGGACCCCTTATCCACAGGATAAGAATCCACTGATTCATTTATCCATGGCCTGAAAATATTAAAGATATTAAAAGGAAAAAAATCCAGAAAAAAGTATTTTCTCATGTATTACCAGAACCATGCTATGAATACTTGTACGAGAAGAACACATAACATAGTTTCTAATTCTGATAATGCCTGTGAAAATATTTTTTCTGTTTTTTTCCAGTATCCATGGGGGATAGGATATGGGGGTCCTACTGTATTCCCATATGTACAGGAACTGTGAGCAAATAGAAACATTCTAGCAAAAAATATTCTAGCAAATTATTAATATGGCTGCTCCATTTGACCCTAATTGTCTTACTATCATTTTTATTGGTTCAAAAAAAAAGCTGATTTTAAGCCATAAATGGCTTGGGTCCAAGCTATCTAAAAGACCGGATCTCCCTCTATGAGCCTGCCTGGGATTTAAGATCATCAGGGGAGGCCTTTCTCTTGGCCCCATCATCCTCCCATGCTTGATGGGTACATGGGAGAGGGCCTTCTCTCTCGCTGATCCAGACTCAGGAACTCCCTCCCACAGGAAGCTAAGCTGGCTCCATCTTTGCTGTCCTTTCATAGGCAGGCAAAGACCTTTCTCTGCAGGCAGGCTTTTCTTTAATGACTGGTGGTCTCAGAAGGGTTTTAAATGGACTGCTGTGCTCTGCTGTTTAAAATGTGTTTTATTATTGATCTTAGTTACCCTTTTAATATAGTACTTGTTTAATTCTTTTCTAATATTTGTATACTTAATGTTTTTAGCTTTTAAACATGTTTTAATGATGTAAGCTGCCTTGGGTCCTTTTGGGGAGAAAGGCGGGATAGAAATATTTAAAATAAAGAAAGAAAATAAAGGCTACTGAGTAAACAGATGCCTTATGGGAGAGGGCAGACAAAAGAGGACCTTCAAATTCACATGGTAAACTATGGAAAGACATATTCTCAGATGACCTACATGAAACAACAAATGTAAAAGCTAAAAACTGAATGAGTGAAGGGCTTTCTTTATTATAGTCAACTGGTAAATTATTTTGGAAAATAGATTATAGTTACAGGTGAACCACTTTCTGAATGAATTATACTCACGTTATGCACTGGTCCTCCAGCTTGTTTTACAAGAAACTTTTGCTTCATCAGGGTATAAATATGCCATGATCCTTTTCTGTTGGTGCACTTTCTCAGTTTAGAAAAAAGATACTTTAAAGGTAAAGCCTTTTTTTAATTAAAAAAACCTATGGTGACAGCCTTTATCAAAAATCAAAATAATTTAAAAATTCAACATGCAAATTAGCCTTTCTGGCCCACTCTTCACCCTGAAGCCTCTTGTCCTTGAGAGAAGAGCCCTTGGGCTACTAGCAAATCAGAAAAATGGCCATTTGCCCTGCTGAACCTGCCAACCCATACTATTAACTATAGTGAAATATAATTTTAAAACTTAATTATTTTAGTACCCGGTCTTCTGCTTGGATGCACATATTTAAGCTATCCTATGATTAGAAGGAAGTGCCTATCCTTATTTACTACTCTTTATTTATTTAGCATATGTGTCTTGCCAGATCTCTATTTTCTCATTCAAAACCAGAATTCTTTTGCTACGAGATTTCCAGAATTCTCAATATGGAATGTTCACCTTAGTCTTGCTAAGAGTTGTTCAATAACATACTAACATACTAACACATTTGGGCAAACTGTAAAATATAACCAATTCCAGCTCCACTGTCATTGGCGATTTACACTTAAAATGTTGGTTGATTCAACATGGTCCTTTGCAATACGTTCCAGTGGTTAGTCCATTTTCATAGGTTGCAAAACTATGCATGCTTCTTGAAAATGAACTGTACTGAGCTGAACTCAGACAGACTATAAGATGTGTTGTCTTTTTTTTTTTAATTGATTGATTGATTCACAGAAACAAGAGGAAATACTTCATTCTTAGACTTCTCATTCTCCTTATACTGGCATTCACATCTGAAGACCTGGGAGTGTTGGCTTGAAGATTTATGTAAATACATCTTTGTAAATTTAACTGCAAAAATTTATTTGGAACCAAGCAGCCTTTATTTCCCATAAAGGCCCGAATCTCTTTCTCACCAGCATTTTTCAGGTAGGATCACCATGGCCTTTGAATTGTTTTCAATGGCATACAAGGTTTCTATGTCCATTTCTGTTACTGGGGGTGGGCGAAGGGTTTAGTAAATAAAGCCAAAAGTATTATCCTTGGATAGTCTCAAAAGCTTTAAACTTGTCACAGGCCTAGAATTAAAATGCAATTTCAGAATTTTTGTCCACCTTGCATATAAGCCTTTTCAGATTGTCAAAGTATGTTTAAAAGAAAAGATAAAGTTGCTACAAAGCTTCTAAATAAGAAAAAAATGTTTCCACAGGTTGTTTGGAAATCCAAAGGTCTTTCATGAATTATTGGCTTGACAGAAAATGCTTAACCTGAGCAACACATTCAGCTAACAGGAGTCAGTCGTATTAGCAAGTAAATAAGAGAAGTGAAGTATGAACTTCTTAATTAGAATAAGGTTTAATATCTGGAGAGAGGCATGTATCTACACTACCCAGTTATAGCAATCTGATTCCACTTTATTTATTTATTTATTTATTTATTGGACTTATATACCGCCCCATAGCTCTACAAGCACTCTCCGGGCGGTTTACAATTTTTAATTATACAGGCTACACATTGCCCCCCCCTGCAAGCTGGGTACTCATTTTACCGACCTCGGAAGGATGGAAGGCTGAGTCAACCTTGAGCCGGCTACCTGGGATTTGAACCCCAGGTCGTGAGCACAGTTTTAGCTGCAGTACAGCGTTTTAACCACTGCGCCACGAGGCACTTTAACTGTTGTGGCTCCATTTTGCAGAATACTGGTTGCAAAGAGGGCAGAGCCATGGATGACCCTGTTGGTGAGCCACCACACTCTGACCCAGGGTCAGTGCACACCACCCAGTCTCTTGCTGAGTGGCCAGTAGTGTTTCCCACATGGGAACCCAAAGAAGATGTGGCCATCTGTCACTCCCATGTGAGTGGGATCCAAACTGAGGCCTTTGTGGTTTTGTTGGCTCTGGGAACTGGAGGGAGAAAAAGGAGGGAGCTATTTAACCTGGCACAAGGCAGATACTGTGTAAGGGCTGCTCTGCCACTAGAGGGAGATACCCACTGAGACTCTTATAAGGGTGAAGAAAGGTTGTAAAATGGACCTTAAGAAGAGAGAGGGCCTGCTAAGGAGGAGTCAAAGTCCCCAGTGGAGTACCTGGAGAAAGACCCAGTGGCAGGCCCTGGTACAGATGAAGATTCCCAAGGGGAAAAGGAAAAAGCATGAATACAGCAAGCTCCCTTGCCCCATTTCACCAGGGAATACATGAGAGGAAGGTAGTGCTGGAGTCAGGATAGCCCACTTGACTGCAACACTGACACAGGAAGAGGCAGTGACAGCACCAGCACCAAGGAGAAGAATTTGGGGAACTGAGACAGGCACAGGGTCCACCCCCATTGCTAGGAGCAGTCAGGAGACAAGTGAGCCCTCAGAGATTTTCTTACCAAGGAGTCCAATGATGGGAACTGGACTCACAGGACAGATGTCTCCCCTCCTGGTGATAGGAACCATGGAGAGAGAAACTGAGACTTTGCTCATACACCAATGCCTCAAACCTGGGCCAAGACTGTGAATTTAATTGTACCCCTTTTGAACCCTCCCCCCTTCCAAGATATAAGAAACCCAGTTGACTTGGAACAACCGTGTGGTGCTTTTATGGATCACAGAGTGGCAGAGGGACAGAAGGGCTGGCGGAGCTCACACTGGGATTTCTAGTTTGATAAAGTACCTAGACTTCTCTGCCAGAGAAAATTTCAGTGCTGTGGTTATGGGACTAGAGCTCTCCAGCAAATCTTACCTTGGCAAGTTACAAATCACAGGGTTGTTTAGATTAGCTATGACCATTAAAGTGTTTTCAAACCATTTTAACTGGGTAGTGCAGGTACACTGCAGTTTGAAGGAAAAGAAAGCCTTGCCATCCCAGGGACACTGGTACATTCAAGCAGGACTCGGGAAAGGGATAAGATAAAGAACAGATGCTGCTATGCATATCGCCAATGCTTGCCTGCCTGCCCCATCCATAGTATTCATGTTTTCTCTAATTGCTGTTTCTGGTGGAATAAAAAGAGCCAGTGACTTATAGAGACAAGACCATTTCATAACAGACAGATGTGGCGCGCCACTGGTAGCAAAAGATTTCCCACTGTGCAGGAAGCCCAATAGCCTTTGTGTGAATCTGATTCTCTACAACATGTTAATTGAAAAGACTTGAAACACACTCTAGTAATTATTAAGAGATGGGCATGAACACTTGCTGACACGATTATGAAGTTTCAGATTGTTGTCATCTGTTATTCTGATGACAGTTCCATTAAATCATGTTAAATTGTTGTACTGCCATTGTTCTTCCATAACTTGTAGGGCCTTGTGATTTTCCCTTGGCCTTTAATGTTGGTTAGGGCTGATTCTGGATAATTTGAAAGCAATATGAGGAACAAGAAATGTGTTTCCTGCCAACCATCACACTTTACCGCATGTACCACTTGCCCTAGGTGAACATTTCAAACTCTAGAAACAAAGATGCTGGCATGGGGGAAGGATGTACACTCATATAACACTACCTCTGGTGCAGAAAACAAAGTCTGAAGACAGAAAAGTGAAGCATTCACTTGCCAGGCTGTCACAATAAGCAGGTGTACCCATATGCACTGTTGATTCTTATTATGTCTTCCCTCTACCACCAACCACCTCCTGTCTTCCACTAGGTAGGACTAAGAATGGAAAATAAGTTTGTTAGAGTTGACTGTCTCAACCAAAGTAGCACCTCCCAAGATTGTTTGAGAGGACATTTTGGAACAATTAGGTGTGAACAAGATATAAATGTGCTCTAAATGAACATTTGAGGGGAAAATACATTAAAAATACATGTCAACACAGGAAGAAAAAACAAAGTCTTGCAACCCAGTAAGTCTTGCAACAAAGTGAGAAGAAGTTGTAGATGGGATATAGAAAGACACAGTATCCTTGAGACTGAGAGATTTTCACATCCTTAGGAACTGAGAGCCAGCATGTTGCAGTAGACAAGAGTGTTGGACTGGGACTCAGGAAAGCTGGGTTCAAGTCTCTGCTTGGCCATGGAAATGCACTGCAGAGTAGCAATGGTCAACCACTCCTTGAAAATCTCACATACCTGCAAAAGCCCTTTTAGAAAAGGACTTTGATGACCTGATAGTGCATAAGACACACTCTGTTAGGTATCTTTCTCAACAATCACTATTCAGTGGCAGCAGCCTTCTTCCGCCTGTCATCTTCCATTGCGCCACATTACCAGGTGTTATTGTTTCCTTTTTTGTGTGTGGAATGTACTTTGGCTCTTGGCATGAGAACTATGGTTTCTTTCCTCTGCAGGTATATTCCTTTAATATCCTTGTAGTGTGAATTGTGTTGGCTGAGCTGTAAGGAGAACCTGTGAGGGATCATCCTGCCTATGGTTGGGAGAGACATCTTTTGGGCCCTTCCAGCTGTAAGATGGTGAGAAATATGAACAATGCAAATATCTAGCTGATGAAATGGGATGGAAATGAAGCCACTCCACTGACACTACCAGGCAGAAAAGTTACACATATATAGCACTATGTGCAGTATTGTTATCTATGGAGAGAGAACATGCTTAGCGTACTTTTGCCAGGAAGGGGAGGGAGAAAGGAAGACACAGTGTTGATGTACATAGATCCATAAACATGGCTGCAGTTAGTTACTCTGGGAACTTTGTTCCCCATCTTCTGTGAACAGGGGAATTACTGAGTGTGCCTGGCTACTCCTACCTCTTTCTAGAAAGATTTTTCTGTTCACCATTAGTTACAGTGATGATAAAAGAGAACATCTCTAACTACATAGTTGTACAATTTTTATATCCTACCATATTTCTAAAGAATTCTTGGTGGCGGCTCACAACATGGAAATATTTGAACCATTGAAAATGTTATTGCCGTTCCTAACACAATTGTCAATATCCTACTTCTCCACTGGAGAGTAGAACCTTTGACTGAAATGATTTTGTTAACATAGTAAGTCACACTAAAATAGAATGATTGAATCAGTGACGTTTTGGCATGTTATCTCCTCCATAAGTTCCATTAGTTCAAATAAGCCCACCTAGTTCCAACTTACTTTAGCATAGTAAGCCACAACTACAGTAGAGTAGTTGTGAATCAATGGAACTTATGGAGGAGTTGACTCATTGAATCCCTATATATTCCATGGGCCTGCTCTTGCGCAATGTTATTTTATTTATTTATTTATTTATTAAATTTATATCCCACCCATCTAGACTGAAGTCTACTCTGGGTAGCTAACAATAATAGATAAAATGAAAACAATATAAACAAAAAGATTTCAGTCTTGGAATCAATTGCTGAATGGTAGATCAATAGGGAATTGGTGGCGCTGCGGGTTAAACTGCAGAAGCCTCTGTGCTGCAAGGTCAGAAGACTTGCAGTCGTAAGATCAAATCCACGCGACGGAGTGAGCTCTCCTGACTTGTCCCAGCTCCTGCCAACCTAGCAGTTCAAAAGCATGTAAAAATGCAAGTAGATAAATAGGTACCACCACGGGGGGGGGGGGAGCTAATGGTGTTCCGTGTCTAGTCGCGCTGACCACGTGACCAAGGAAACTGTCTTCAAACAAAGGCTGGCTCTATGGCTTGGAAATGGGGATGAGCACCACGTGGTAGAGTCAGACACCACTGGACTAAATGTCAAGGGGAACCTTTACCTTTACCTTACCAGATCAATACTAATTTAAGTCCCATTGAGTCCACTGGTCTACTTGACCTAGACTAGTAATCAGATGCTAGCCCATATGGAGTTGCAAAACATCAGCAGAGAAACACAATGGACCAATAACAATTACAATATTTATTTGCTAAAATTGTGTGCTTGGTTACTGTTGTTGCTAATGAAGTATAAACATGAAAGGAGGTCATGGTTAAATTCTATACTTACAATAAAAGTGAGGAGATAATGGACTGAAGGGGAAAGTTTGCACTTTTTCAAGGCATTTTTGTGATATTTCTAATGTGTTATCTAAAATATGATACTAATTTGTAAAGATTTATAAACACGTAAAGGGATTAATAGAAGATTGCTGAGATGAGATCATCCACGTTCTTGCGAAAGGTGGACAGTTCAAAAAGCCAACAAGAAAAACAAAATCCGTTTGAAATGTGGTGCTAGAGGAGAGCTTTGTGGATTCCCTGGACTGCCAGAAAGGCAAACAAGTGGGTCCTTGATCAAATCAACTACCTCTGGAGGCAAAAATGTTGAAACTGAGGCTGTCCTACTTTGGACACATCATGAGAAGACAGGACTCTCTGGAAAAGACAATAAAGCTGGGAAAGGTGGAATGCAGCAGGAAAAGAGGAAGATCAAATATGAGATGGGCTGACTCCCTAAAGGAAGCCATAGGCTTGAGTCTACCTGAGCGTTGTGGCTGAGGATGAGACATTTTGGAGAGTGCCCATTCACAGGGTCGCAATAAATCAGAAGCAACTTGACAGCACATAACAATAACAACAGGGATCCAGGAGTCATTTTGTTGCTCCTTTTCATGGGCTTTCAACTGCAACTTGTGACCTCTGACTGCACCCCCAATGCATTTTCCCTTTTCTAGGTCAATAAAGTCTAGAGAGTCCCCTGGACTGCAAGGAGAACAAACCTATCAATTCTGAAGGAAATCAACCCTGAGTGCTCACTGGAAGGACAGATCCTGAAGCTGAGGCTCCAGTACTTTGGCCATTTCATGAGAAGAGAAGACTCCTTGGAAAAGACCTTGATGTTGGGAAAGTGTGAAGGCAAGAGGAGAAAGGGACGACAGAAGATGAGATGGTTGGACAGTGTCATCGAAGCGACCAACATGAATTTGACACAGCTCTGGGAGGCGGTGGAAGATAGGAGGGCCTGGCATGCTCTGGTCCATAGGGTCACGAAGAGTCGGACACAACTAAACAATGACGAAAGTCTAGAGGGGGAGATTACATAGAGAAAGCAAATAATGCAATATTTCTGGCAGATGATTTAGTATCAATAGAAGAGGTGCTGGGGCCACAATGGGAGAACTTGGAGGCCATATGCTGTCCATTGGCCATATGATATGATACAAAAATATAGAAGATAGTGAAGAACCTCAGAGTGATAATAATTGAGGCAGTACTTGGTCATCACAGGACTGGGTTTAGAAAAATATTTTGGTAGTTCTCTTAAAGGGAGATAACTCAATTTGCAAACATTTAAGGTAGAATGAGTTTGAAAACAATTAAAATCAACATTCTATAAATATAGGCGAAGATATTTATGGATTTACATTTTACTCAGAGAAGCATGCAGTTAGAACAGAGAGAGTCAATATTTTATTGTTTTAATAAAACTACATCTGGAACACAATACACTATTTTGCATATCAGAAACATAAAATAAACAACACACTGGAAAGACATTAAAAAAACCCGACTTGTCACTTGATGGATGAAGTGACATTCTACATATGTCCAACAGTTTGTTAAAATGGAAATATAAAAGCTAAAATGGGCAGAAGAAGATAGTCCGGATGTTTTTTAAAAAATTATTTTTAATTTTATTCCATTTGCAATCAATGGCTGGAGATTACAGAAGATGAATCCAAACATCTGGACACTGAGAACAGAAACAGACATTAGGAAGAGCCTGTTATGAGAGCTGGTACCACAATAATGTTGTGGAGAGGTGGCTGAGGATGAAAACTACATGGAGATTTGGTCTGCTCTGGAGATGGGCTGGTTTGGTCATTTTCTTGGAGACCACATTAGAGAAGTGCCAGAACAAAGCAGCTCATCCCTAGAGTGTTCCTACTTGCCTCTTTTTTGGTCCTTGTCAGGGGCTACTCTTTTTAGGTACAGGTATGATCACTTCATTTTGGTTCAGTTCCAGCATGTGTGGTTGCTTGCTGCTTTCAGTTTCCCAATATTATTAAGTGGCTCAAGCAGACAGCATATTGGGAAATTAAAAGCTGCAATTGAAAACTTCCTCTGCTTCTCCGTGGAGGAGGTAAGAGGAAAAAAAATGCTGTTCTGTGTGTGTGTGTTTAAGGTAGCTAGCTGGATAGCTTAATAGTTTAGGTATCTGGCTGTGAAGCCAAAGTTTGGGGATTAGATTCAAATTTCTAGTGTATTCTTAGAAAAGAGTTTTCTTTTTTCCCCCCACAATGCTCTTGTAAAACTACCCAAATACCCAACAACTTCCTGTAATTCCAACTTTGATCATATTAAATTATTAGGCTGACATTTGATATCCAACATATGTCTCATTTGATTAGCTATATAACCTTCCTAATTTTTGAGACTTAGAGAGGACCTGTTTTTATTAATCCTTGCTCTTTTATTGCCATTGCAAAATTCATTCATCATATTTTGCCAAACTCTCAGCTCTTCTTTTGATATCTTTATAAGTAGCATCATAAACAAGAAATTAATCTTGTCTAGAATCTTAATTTTACATACTGCTATTCTACCAATACTTTGGCTCCAATACTTTGGCCATTTCATGAGAAGAGAAGACTCCTTGGAAAAGACCCTGATGATGGGAAAATGCGAAAGCAAGAGGAGAAGGGGACGACAGAGGATGAGATGGTTGGACAGTGTCATCGAAGCTACCAACATGAATGTGACCCAACTATGGGGGAGGCAGTGGAAAACAGGAGGGCCTGGCGTGCTCTGGTCCATGGGGTCATGAAGAGTCCGACACGACTTAACAACTAAACAACAACATTCTACCAAACCATGATAATTCAGTCTTCCTAAATACATTTATCTTTTATTTCTTTTTTCAAGTTGTCGAAGTATTCCTTTTTAAACATTGCAGATTTTTTGTAATATTTATCCCTTAATAGAATTATATATTTTAATATCAAATTTGTTCCTAATCATCTTTTTCTCCTCTTTTTCATAATTAAACTTAATCTCAGATTTATTCAAATTTATCTGTTAACCCATAATTTGTCCAAAATGTTTCAAATGTAATTTTACCTAATCCATAAACCTTAAGTGGGTTCTCTATTTCTAATACTGTGTCATCAACAAATAAACTAATCTTAACTTTGTCTTTAAACCCTATACAGTGGGGTCTTGCCTTGAGAACTTAATCCGTATTGGAAGGCGGTTCTCAAGTCAAAATGTTCTCAAGTCAAATCTGCATTTCCCATAGGAATGCATTGAAAACCATTTGATCCGTATCTGCTCTTTTCCCTCCATAGAAACTAATGGGAAGCTGCTATTCCGCCTCCGACCACTAGAGGGGGATATTTTGTTTCTTTTTTTCTTAGGTCAAGAAAGGTTCAGGGAAGGCAGGGAAAATACAGTCCAGGTAGTACAGTACCAGGCAGTCTGAAGACTGTCTCCCAATCCACTCTCTAAACGCTGGGAGGAGTGAGGAAGCAGACAGGCACCCTTTTCACTGGCCAACAGTTAACTGAAAGTTCAAATTTTGCACTTTCCCTGCCTTCCACGTGGTTTTTTTCAGTTCTTAACTCAAATCTAAGTACTTCAGTCAAGTCAATATTTTCCTATGAGAGCGGTTCTTAAGTCAAAATGTTCTTAACTCAAGCCGTTCTTAAGTCAAGACCCCACTGTACTCCTTATTAACTTATCTCATACGTTAAGTGGCCTGGCTGTCAGATGGTGTGGGGCACTGATGGTGAATCTTTGGCACGTGTGCCACAGCTGGCACACGAAGCCCTTTCTTCTGGCACGTGGCAAACCTTTTGAAGTGGCTGCAGCTGGGATTCCCCCTTTCTCTTCCTGTTCTGGGTCCTTTAACTTCCTGTCCATCCCCATGATTCCCCCTTTAACTTCCTATCCGTCCCCATGATTCCCCCTTTAACTTCCTGTCCGTCCCCATGATTCCTCCTGAAACTGCCATTTCCTGTTCCAATTCTGGTCTTCCGGGAGGCACGGCAGCCACTTGTTTCTTCCCCACCCCCTCATTTTGGTATCGGCCCAATAATTTATATAATCGAGCTGGAAAAGGTTTGCCTCCACTGGTGTGGGAAATAATAAATGAATGAATGAATGAATGAATGAATGAATGAATGAATGAATGAATGAATGAATAAATAAATAAATAAATAAATAAATAAATAAATAAATAAATAAATAAATAAATAAATAAATAAATAAATAAATTTGCCAGCACTTCTGCAACTAAAGCAAACAATATCAGGGAAAGGGGACATCCCTGTCTAGTACCTCAGCCTACAGGTTCCATTATGCCATCATTCACTAACACATTTGTGGTATTTTCTGAATGTAATTGATTTATCATGCTTTTAAACCATTATCCAAAGTCTAATATGTCTTTTGACATTTTTAATGCTGGCCATTCCGCAGAATGAAATGCTTTAAGAATATATAATGTAATTAGTCCTGCTCTCAATGTTTGTTTACCAATAACATCTATTATATTCATTATTCTTCAAGTCAAATCTGCTATTTGTCTCCCTACTACAAAACCACTTCCATCCTCCTTTATATATTTAGCAATAAAATCATTCATTCTCTTTGCTAATAATGCCGTAAATATCGTAGCATCTTGATTTATTAAAGGAATAAGATTATTAGCATCTGGGTCTGTTAGATCTTTATTATGTTTTGAAATTAATACTATTAATGCTTCCTCCTTCCATTATTTTATTAAACAAAAACTTCAACTTTGATATCAACATCTTTAAAAAAATTAATAGTACTTAAGTCCTAAGTTTATTAATAATACTCTAGTTCTATCTCTTAATCTATGACGGGATGTTCCATCAAATCTCTATCCATATCTGGAAGTTTGTTCACCCACATTTTCTCTACATATGTTTTAATATTGTCCAAAGAAAGCTTTCCACCTCTGTATAACTTATTTTAAAAAACTATAAAACACTTCCAATTTTTCTTTCACACTTTTTGCCATTTTCATCTTTAACTAATTAAATTCTTGGCTTTTCTTCTCCTTCTGTGGCCCTGTCTAACATTCTCAACATTTTATTATAAAATTCAAAATAATCTCTTTTCAAATACTGTATATTATATCCCTCTGAATTTTTCCCATTTCAATCTTCTGCAACTCTTTGCTCCTAGCTTGTATTTCTGAGAAAAAAAAATTATCTCTATCTTTTATATTGTTCATCTCCAACATTCTTATTTCCTCTTCAAACATTTTCACATGTTTAACCTATGCAACCTTAAGTTGGTTGGTCATCTAGCAACCCCAGAAGCATTCTTTTTGGGTTTCTACAACTGGGTGTCAAAGAAATCCAGTGCGTAAATCCTGGATACTCATCCCTAAACCATGCAAATTAATTTATATAATCAGAGAGCTGAGATGAGCTTCAACCACTCACATTTTAAAAATTCCCTCTTTCAGAAATTAGCTACCTCCAGATGTTTCTGGCCTCCCTGTGTATATTCACAGTTGAATTAGCTGGTTCCCTAACTGGAGTTAAAAGTAAAGCACTCAAATACACTCAAGCATGCAACATACAGTAGATGGTTTATTATAAGTAAGGTGAGGGTTTCTGTGATATTTCACATTATATCTGCAACCTTCATTTGAACTCTTAAGCAAGTTCAAACATGCTTATGAGTAATCTGGCCTTTGTAATCAGATTGCTAATAAATATGGTGAAAACCACCTATAAGCTCCAAGATAGGTTGCAGAAAAAAATATGACGTCATAGAAATCCTCCCCCTCATTACAAGATATTTGTTATGAAGAAGACTGAGGCAAGGCTATGGTTCTACTCACACATGATCAAATCCATGTTCCTCAACATGCTTAGGAAAATAATCTAGCTTTTTTTTTCTTCCATTGTTGCTTTTTTCATGTGATCTGAGTCTTAATAGGAGAGGTTTTGTGCTTATGTGTAAACTCTACATATAATTTATTTATTTTTATTTATTTATTCTATTTATATCCTGCCAATCTGGTCATTATGACCAGTCTAGGTGGCTTACAAAATCGTAATAATAATAATAATAATAATAATAATAATAATAATAATAATAATAATAATAATAATAATAATAATAATAATAATAATAATAATAATAATAATAATAATAATAATAATGAGATTTCATTAAATAATCAAAGATGGGGAAGAAAATGAAAGGTAAACCACAAAGAAAAACAAAGAGAAACAGATATTAACTGGAGGGGAAGGCCTGCCTGAACATCCACGTTTTTAGTTGGTTTTTAAAAATACCCAGCAAGGGGGCCGCGTAAATCTCTGGAGGGAAATTGTTCCAGAGGCGATATAAGCAAGAACCCTGAAAAATCTAGGAAATCAGTCCATGAATTTCAACATTAATGTCACTAACAGATGCTTATTACAACTGACAAATAAGGAAGAATAGTGACTTTATAACTTCTGTAAATATGATAAATTTACAAGGAGTCATTAAATCATGACAGGAAATTAAAGAAGAGGGAAGGATACAATGGTTAATTTACTTTCAGATTGCCTCAAGACTAAAATAAGATTTCAGTACCAGAAAAAGAGACAGAATTTGAAAGGATTGTCCTACGTCCTAATCTACTAAGACAAATATATCAATTATTTCTTCAGTTTGATACTGAGGAAGAACAAATAAAAATAGGTATGGTGAAATAGATTTAACATTTCGACAAAGAAATGTCACCACAATGTTTGGAAAATCTAAGAGCCTTAAATTTTCCAAGAGAAAATTGGTATAAGATGTTCTATGGGTAATATATTATCCCAAGATTTCTTGAAAAGATGGCAAAAAATTACAGAGGGGCTTGCTGGAAGTGTAAAATGACAGATAGCACTTTCTACCATATGTGGTGAACTTGTATAAAGACAAAGAGATACTGAGTAAAACATTTCAAAAATCAAACTTCCAGTGGATCCTGAGACTTACGGTATGTTGTTGGGAATCTTACCAGATAATATAGAGAGAATCTCACAAGAACTGCTTAGATATATGTTAATGGCAGCTAGAGTAGCCTTTGCAATTTGTCCACTCTAGCTGCCTAGAGTGGACGAATAGTCCAGATCGGTGGGGTAAAAATCAAATAAATAAATAAATAAATAAACAAACAAACAAACAAACAAACAAACAAACAAACAAATGGAAGGCAGAAGAGTCACCAACAATAGAAAGCTGAAATTAAAAATTAGCTGAGTATGCAATAATGGCAAAGTTAACAAACTATGTAAATAAAAACGATGTAAATAAAAAACTATTCAAAGAATATCATTCAAAATTGCAAGTTTATTATCTAGACCTTGGAAATAATTAAGATGCCCAATACAATATAATATATAGAGAATTCAAAATATAATTTTATAAGTTAAAAATGGTTGCGGTAAATACTTAGTATGTCTTTAACCTCCCCCCTTGCTCTTGTTCTGTTCTGTTTTGTTTTTGCTTTTAATGTCCTTCCCTACCACTACATAGAAATGAGGAGTCAAAGTTTATGCCAAGTTCAATTCCAATCCAATATGTGTAATATCTTGTAAAATTTTTTATTATACTTATAGATCCTGGCATAACTAAAATAAGCATCTTAGAAGAGCAGATATTATATTATGTGCTGTTAAGTTGAGTAATATAAGCTGCAATAATATAATCAAGAAGTTGAAAACAAAAAAGGGGAGCATTTTGGAACATTAGAATTATACAACTGCTCATTTTTGTTATTTGTTTCTCTGCTTTTGCTTTTTGTTAATGTATACAACTATATGACATCTGACATTTTAAGCATCCAAATTCCCTCTGCCTATTTTCCTTTCTGAATTCCCTATTCTTTATGAGAATTTTTTTAAAAAAATTAAAAAGAGAAAATCAAGGAAATGTTGTGTATTCCTGAAACTTTTTCTTGATGTCTTCTTCTGTTAGGTCCCTACCATTTTTGTCCTTTATCATGTCCATCTTTGCACAAAATGTTCCTCATCCAGGTGGATCGCGTTTAGTCAGAACTCCACTATGACCTGTCCATTTTGGATGTCCCTGCACAGCATCGCCCATAGCTTCTCTGAATTACTCAAGCCCCTTCACTACGACAAGGCAGCAATCCGTGAAGGGGAGAATGGAATTTAAGTTCAACTAAATCAGTTAAACATTTTATTAATTACTGCCTGGCATTCAGTCCCTCCTCCCTCCCCCCCACACTGTGAAATGAAATGCCCACATCTGGTCATTGTTTCTGAATGAGTTGTCAGATATTTTCTCTGTTTCAAAACAAGAAATTGTTAGACATACTTTGTTGTGGTGATCAGTTTTCACAAAGAAAAGGGGATGTTAAAGGATCTCTTCTCACATGTCCCACATGCATTCCTAATTACATCTCCTTTTGACGCAGAACAAGTCCAACAGCTGTTCTTAAATGATACCAGAGCACATGTGGAGGACACAGGATTCTTCCACATTTTCCTTCACAATACAGATGGATATACGTATTATTAGGACTGAATTACAAATATGGATAAATTCACCTCTCTCTCTCTCTCTCTCTCTCTCTCTCTCTGATCTGTGAGACCGATGGGACAGCTTTGAAAAACAGGAATGGATGAGGCTCTCAGGTTTGTGGTCAATGAGGTGGGGTTAGGATTTCCACAGTTGCCCATACGTGAACAACATTTTTGGAACACCTCACCCCTGGAGATCAGATTGGCACCTTCACTGGAAATTTTTAAAAACAAGTTGAAGACTTGGTTCTTCCGGCAGGCCTTCACCCCTCCCATTACATAGCTTCCTTATCCCATTTTTTGATCCTGTTTCTTTATTGATCTTTATTGCTTTATTGAACAAATATATTTGAATGCAGTTTTTATCTTTATATTCTGTAGGCCGTCCAGAGTAGATTCCCGAATCTAGATGGGCAGGGTAAAAATAGAACAAAGAAACAAACAAAGAAACAAACAAACAAACAAAGAAACAAATAAATAAATAAATAAATAAATTTTCTCTGCCAGGTATATACCATGCAATAGCCTCCATTTTCAAAAATCTGTGGTAAACATGTGTGGTCAAAAGCCAAATCAGAACTAATATTTCCATTGCAGCTATTTTTCCTTTAAGAAGAAGAAGAAGAAGAAGAAGAAGAAGAAGAAGAAGAAGAAGAAGAAGAAGAAGAAGAAGAAGAAGAAGAAGAAGAAGAAGAAGAAGAAGAAGAAGACAACCTTAATTGGAACCAAATGAGAGAGGTTGTTTTTTTCGTCCAATGTTGTCCTTGTATATTGTACCTCCCACTCATCTCTATATGAGTGGGGGGCTGGGGGGATGCTGAAACAAAAACCAGCACAGGTGCAGGGAGACTCCTTCACCCATACTCTTGTCTTGATATGGATTGGGGGCATCATTATAGAGAATAAAAGGGGGGAAATGGGGAAAAATCCATGATACACATTTAAGATTGCTAGGCCCCAGCTCAATTTATATGTCTTTTGTTTAACCCTCTGATGATCGCTAATCCCATTCCCATATGTGCAGTCACTGGTCTCCATCTGAATGTCCATCCAAATAAGCAAATCTGTATTCCTGGTACACTTACTAGGAAGGTGTTAACACTCATTGAATTCTGAGCATTTCCTTCTGTGTAACTGTGATGGTCCAGGAAGACAGCCCAAAACTATTTTATCCTGGATTCCTCCTTCAGTCTGGGGAGCTGAAAATTCTGCATTCTGATGGTCATAACTAATGTGCACAATTAATGGAGCTGTGGTTATGTGCTATAAAAACCCTACTTGAGAAGCCATATTATGTGGATTGCACCTACAGTATATGATCTCATACAGTAAATTGTGAAAATCACTTCTTGGAATTTTCATTGTTTTTCCCCTCTCTTCGGACACTTTTGTTCACATATCATATTGAACTGCCAAAAAGATTCACCTTTTGAAGTTTGGGAAAGTGGATGAAAAGTAGTCAAATGTTCAGCTAGATATATTGGTTTTTCTCTGCTGAGGAGGTTTGGTCTGTGTTCCAACTTAGTGAGAAGTGAAAAAAAAAATAACTTCCACATCTGACTATCATAATTCCCTGTATTTCTGATGTTCTAACTGTGAGGACCCTCACTTGTGCAGCTACAGTGGAAGCTCCCATGTGCCAACAGGAGGCATCAGGAGGAAAGGGAATCCAAAATCTTGTCGAAATTGCCCCCAAAACAAAAACCTTGGAAAACGGCACTTAGGGCAGGGAATTACCTGAACAGCCCAGTTAGGATAGCTCATGTTTAGTGATCATGGAATGCTACCTGGAAAAGTATCGTTAGAAGCAGAGCATTGGGACACAATAGGACAACATTTCCTTGCAGGTGCCACTCTAAGATTTTTGAGCAACCTGCAACATTTAATCTTGGCTTTTACAGCAAATCAAATGGTTTGTGCTTTGATATGTTTACAATGCCATGAAAAGGCTGCTAATGCCAGACCTCAAGAGCTCTCATAGAAATAGGGCAAGGAAAATTCCAGTAGTCACTACAGTACAGAGAGGTCAAAGGGTGCAGCGAGTGCAATTCCACTGCCTCTCCAACTCTAAAAATACAGAGACAGCCTTATGGTCTAGATTAGACAGCCCTGGGCACCTAGACTCATGAAAACTATCTTTTAATTGATATTTTGGTCCAGTTCCATTATCTTACCTATGAGCACATTCTTTAAGCATGGTCATGTAAGCAAACTGTCGCTTTGGATCCCCACTAGGGAAGAAAGGTAAACTAAAAATCAGTCAGTCAACCAACCAACCAACCAAACAAACAAACAAAGAAACAGCTCAATGATTTAATGCAAGATTCATTCAGATCATCTTTGCAATGGTAAAGAATCATTTAAAAATGGCAGCTGTTTTCAGTTTTTTAGTCACTGCATCCTTTTCAGAAGTGGCAATAAGAAAGAGAAGGTATTTGTTCCACCTTAGTTTCAGTTTGATGGGTGTTAACATCCTCTTTCATGTTTATCTAAAGACCTACAGCCTGTGTTTGTCTTCTCATTATTTCCTTCCTTGTATAAGAAAGGAACTGAGGTAATTCCTTAGACTGGCACATTAATAATCACAACGAACCACTGCTTTTCTAAAGATAAGCTAAAGCTATTCTCAAAGTCTCCATCCCAGACAGAAGTAAAATGATGAAATCCTTTCAGTGTGAAGGAAAGTTTTCTGACACTATGACATAAGATTTCTCTGTCTCTCAGTCTCCCTGCCTAGAGAAATACAGGTCATTAGATTGCTAGATTGTACATTTTCTGTACATTTAAGGACATGATGGGATACTTTCCCCCATCATACCAGAACCAGGGGACATCCACTCAGATTGAGTGTTGGGAGAGTGAGAACAGACAAAAGAAGATATTTCTTTACCCAGCATGTTGTTAGTCTGTGTAACTCCTTGCCACAGGATGTGGTGATGGCAACTGGCCTACGTATATGCCTTTAAAAGGGGATTGGTCAGATTTCTGGAGGAAAAGTCCATCACAGGTTATAAGTCATGCTGGGGATGTATAATCTCCAGGTTTAAAAGGAAGGTACCTCAAAATGCCAGATGCAGGGGAGGGGTATCAGGAGACAGCTATCTAGTTGTCTCATGTGCTCCCAGAGGCATCCGGTGGGGCCACTGTGAGATACAGAAAGTTGGACTAGATGGGCCTTTGGCCTGATCCAGCAGGGCTCTTCTGTTCTTGTATTCTAGGCAATGCTTTAACAATGCAATTAGCCTTCCTAATTCGTGATATTTTATGGAGGGATCTACATGGCATTGTTTTCTATTTGTAACTCTGTTTTTTCCCATCTCCCATGTTTTCTATCTGTATCAAAATAAAATAAGGAAAAGAAAGCTCAGAGTAGATCTGACAGAACATAGGGTAGAGTTCATAACATGCTGGTAGTGAAAAAAAATCACTTTTCTTCTCTGCCATTGTATCTATGCAGAGTCACCCAGTAGAGCTGTTCTGAATGGTTCAGAGCCTATTACATGCTCATGCATAAAAACATGATGCAGATCACCTAACTGTCTGTTGTGAAGATATCAGTTGTATCTGCTTTTATTTCAGTGCTACATTTTTGTGGTACAACTTTGATCCCTTTGACACTGAATACATTTTAATTGGTTCAGCTTGAGGCAATAGATAGAAGAGCTACCACATGTTTGTTGGATGCTGTCCTTGGATCCAGTAGTTTTCATGAAACTAAGATCCTCTATGAATCCAGCAGCTGTTCTGGAACTGAAGCCATCTTTGGCTCCTGCAAGTCTCATGAAACCATGGCATTGTTCAAATCTTACATTTCTTCCAGTACTGAAGTTATTCTTGGATCCAGAGGCTCTTGTGGAAACAAGGCCATCTTTGGATCCAACACCATGTGGAAACAAAATCATCCTTGGATCCAACACTTTTCATGCAGTCAAGATTCTCTTTGACAGCTCTTCTGATAGCAAAGATCCAAAGGCTCTCATGGAATGAAGACCATCTGCAGATACCACAAGGAGGAAATAATGTGCATTGAGAATCCTCCTTCAGACTTCCCTGCTCATTGTGGGAAAGCTAGAAGGTAGAAGGAAACACACAGGCATAATGAGTTCAGAACACATCTATACCTCTGCTTTCCTTCCACATGTTCTTCACATGTGTAGAAGAATAATGACTGAATGGGGTTAAAGGGTCTTGTGTGCCTCTTACTGTAGGCATGAATTATGACTCACCAAAATCCATCGAAGTTCATGCCAAAACGAACAAACTTTTCTTTAAGATGCCACATGTTTTTTTGCTGTTTCCACCACAGCAGGCTAACACAGCTATCCATCTATAGTTATCCTATATGCTGTCACCATTCAAATGTTACCTGGACAGTTGTCCAGATTGTAATCACTGCCCCATCCTTGAAAAAAAGTTTACAACAACAAATAATAATGCAACAAATATTTAAGAAACACTTACGAAATAAAGGAACAAACAGACAATAACAGAAGGCCAGGCAGGAATTGAGGTAATAGATTTAAGATAAACAGGTCAGCCCCTGTGCATTCATTGTAAGTAGAGATGGGGGTATTTGCATAGGAATACCTCTGCAGAGGTGGACATAATTGCCCACTCACCTTCTGCTGTTGCCGCCGGCTCCACACTCCCTTCCGATCGCTCTGGAGCTCACAGTCTGGGAGTCACTCTTCGGCCTGGCAGCGAGGCTCATCCTGCCGCCTCCTGCCAGGAGTGGCTCGCAGACCGCAAGCTCTGGTAGGAAGGGAGTGCGGAGCCCGCAGCAACAGTAGAAGGTGAGTGGACAGTTTGGCCCCAGGGGGCTGGACCCTCATTATGTCCACCTGTGCAACGGTATTCGTATACAAACACCCCCATCTCTAATTGTAAGTCGTGAACTGAGCTTATCTATAGTCCTGTTCAAGCATTTATTCTTGCATGTAAGGCTCTAAGCTGTTGGAAGGATGGGGCTGAAAACAGTGGCATCTTTTCTCACTTCCCAGTGCCAGCCTGCTCCTCATCCCTGATCTCCCTACATTCACTTGAAAGATTTGGCAGGCTTCTCTGCTAACCTTCATTGGAATATGTGTAGACTTTTTCAAGCAATTGGATAGCTTGCTTTATCAGGGTCCCATATGTTACTGTGATTCTTCAAACCTCCCAGTATCAGGAGGATGGATAATCAAAGGGCTGGTGAGGAGGGAATGCAGGGATAAGTGTCTGTTCTGTATTTCTACTGAAATCATATGCTCTCAAGTGCAATTGCTACTTGAATAGGCCCTGATCAATGTTAGCAGCAGTTTGGCAAATAATGACAATATTTTGTGTGCATGTCTTCCACATGTTGTCTCTTAAAATCCTTCATATTGATCTGATTCCTTTGCCCAGGAGCACGCTAGTGAATGGAAATACAAGAATGTCTGAAGAACTACATTGTTTCCTCACTGTATGGTCAATATCATATCTATGTAACAGGGTCTCGTGCTCTCATTTAGGCTGCCAGACTCTGCCAAATTATTTTTGGGAACAGTCTTCGTAAGGCAATTGATGTTGCCTCAAACTTTTGCTGTTTGGTGAAGTACTTTGAGACTCAGACTTTTGTGTTATCCCACAGAACAGGTAAAGCATATCTGCTAGCTGCTCTTCCACTATAGAGTCACAGCTCCTCTTCCATCCACATGTGTGGCTCCCTTGATGGATCTGTTGTCTTGGTAGTAGGCCATTTTTGTATTAATGTATGAGTAATTTGATTTCTGTTGGCTCACTAAAGAAATGAGTCAAGATGAGAAGATTTGTTATTGTTCTTAGGCACGTCACACTTCACACTTCGTATACAGGTCCAGGGTGTTAGGCAGTTTTCATTTACTGTCACTCATAGTAATGACCTTCACAGGTGTGAGAGATATAAACCCTAAATGATGCTTTAAAAAACTGTAAATGAATAGTTCTGAAGAACTGCACTCTGGCAATTTTTAACTCTTTCCACCCATGCCCTGTCCCTAACCTAAATTGCCTGCCTCTTGCTGATAGCTGCTGCCAGATAAACAGCAAAAGAAAAACTGTTAGGGATCCCAACTAATAAAATAGGTAAAGGAAAAGGTTCCCCTTGACATTTAGTCCAGTCGTGTGCGACTCTAGGGCGCGGTGCTCATCCCCATCTCCAAGCCATAGAGCCAGCGTTTGTCTGAAGACAGTTTCTGTGGTCACGTGGCCAGCGCGACTAGACACGGAACACTGTTACCTTCCCACCGTGGTGGTACCTATTTATCTACTTGCATTTGCATGCTTTCGAACTGCTAGGTTGGCAGGAGCTGGGACAAGTGACGGGAGCTAACTCCGTCGCATGGATTCGATCTTACGACTGCTGTTCTTCTGACCTTGCATCACAGAGGCATCTGCTGTTTAACCCGCAGCGCCACCATGTCCCTAACTAATACAATACCTTGTGGAAATGCAAGGTTTTCAGGCCTTTCTCACCTATATGTCTCACCATCTGTTTCCAGCCTTTGAAAGGAATCAGTGTATGGAACTGCTTAACTACTTCTGGTAGTTTTCTTTTTTAAACATACTAGTACAAAAGCATTCTAACACCATGAACTGTGTTCTATGTTCTTTCCGTTGAGGTTGCTGTTTCAAATTATCAAAAGTGAAAAATACAAATGAGCTGCAGCTTCCATCCTCCTCTAATGTGGTAAAATAAGAGACACTTTTTAAGGCACTTCTGGCAGATCCACCTTCCATGACCTTTTTTTGTTCATAGGCTAGGATACGCACATCTCCACATCCTCAAAAAATTAAGTTAGGAAAATATTTAATGTTTGGGCCGTTCTCAGAGGAATAGCAGCATTGTTCCACCTACCACACTGATCAGGATGCATGTTGTTCAAAAACCTTCATAAATCTTTTGTCTAAGATGCAAAAAGAAACTGCTTGGTAAATGATTCCTCAGTTGATGTGCTACAGCAGCTGCCTGGTATACTTTCTTTGAGATGGATTAGGAAGCATGGGACCATCTCTAAGGTTACTGGCATATTTTGGTCATTTATGGAATTTGCAAATCCTAAAAAATCTCTTCTACTTGTAATCATAGGCCCACTTCAGAGATGGTTCTCTTGAATAGTCAAGTATTACTGGGCCAAGTTCACCATGGGGCCAATTTCAGTTTCCACATCGGGATAATGGACTTTGTCTTTGTGACATATCAGTAAGTCTAGAATATGAGGCAGACTGACATGAGAAGAGTCGTAAACAATGAACATCTGGGCCACCATAGATGTTTTAGTATTGCATCTGACTTTTCCTATTTCTGTTTTACTACATTCATTGTAGAAGAAGGAAAGTTGGGAAGATGTAAATCAACTCTCCCATCAATTTCATTTCATCTCCTACTGTCTTTTTCTGGCCCACAAATAGTAGTTGTACTTTTGGTTATTTCAGGAGGTAAACATATCTAGAGTAGGGTTCCTCCAATGATCGGTTATATATTGGAAAACTTGGGGTGATAATTTTCAGTTGTAATTGTGTGCCATCTTCCTGCTGAGGTAGTCTGCTTCATGATTCTCCACTTCTGACACATGTGTGGCCTGTGGAAATAAGTGCTTCAAAATACGCTATACTCACAACTGTAAGGTTGGTAGCAAGATATATGGATTTTGTTTCTCCTTGCTTGCTGATATAAAATATTTTATTGGCGTTGTCTGTGGCTATCTGAACACCTTTGCCAGTTACAAACTGTTTCAAAGCTTGCGGTGCTTTGAATTCTGCAAGAAGCTCAAGGCAATTGATATACAGTGGTGCCTCGCGTAGCGATCGCTCCATTTAGTGACGAAATCGCTTTGCGATGCATTTTTGTGATCGCAAAAGTGATCGCTTTGCGATGTTCCCACGGAAATAGGGGGACTTTCACTTTGCGATGATCTGTTCCCTGCTTGGGGAACCGATCATCACAAAGTGACCATTTTCGCACAGCTGATTGGCGGTTTCAAAATGGCCACCGGGGAAAAAACATGGCCGCCCACTGTGTTTAGGGACGGATTCTTCGCTTAAGAGGCAGCGAAAATGGCCGCGTTATGGAGGATCTTCGCTGAACTGTGAGTTTTAAGCCCATAGGAACGCATTAACCAGGTTTTAATGCGTTTCTATGGGCTTTTTAAAATTGCATTGTGACGTTTTCATTCTGCAGCGATTTTTGCGGAACGAATTAACGTTGCAATGTGAGGCACCACTGTATCTTTCATTGACTGAACAAGCTGCATGAATATCATGCCTTATGCAGTGAGTTCCTGAATTTGTTGTGTTACCATTTGTTGTCAACATCAGAAACAAGTTGAAAGGGATTACTAATTAGATTTGGTAAGTATTTCCTCCAACGAACATGATAAATTAGTTCTTGTGTTATGTGGTTAAAAGCCGGAGTTTTATACAGTGTTTGGCTCTAAAGAAACTGCTGCATGCAGACTGCCATGTGTTTGGCTAGAGATCTTTTCTTTATTAGATCTTCCTTGAGGTCACTGGTCTTGCTGTTGAATAACCCTTCACCATAAAAGGAAGGTCCTTGTTTCTTTAACTAGAGTCTTCAAATATTTCTGAAAACTTGAGTCAATGGAGCCATATCTTCCACCACAGAATCTGGCATGGAGGCCAAATGGATGGTGAAAATTGCTTATCATCCACCATTCCGCCACATCCGGAAGTGCTGATGTCAATCGTTTTTGTAGCCCTTCTGGACATAAAGGTATCAGTGATCTCTTCTAAAAACCCTGACAATTGCTTTGTGTTTTGGTGAGAAACTGATTTCATTAACTGATTTTTTTTAAAAAGGAGTCAGCTTTTGCTCAATGTCTCCTTGTGAGTGGTAGTGAGCATAAGAGGGTATACTGAAGGCCATCTTGAATGCTGATATTGGTGTCCTCAACACTGGTGTCCTCAACATTGCCTTTTGCTATGTGAAACTGATATCTTTTTTTCCTGCTGGCAATGGGAGCATAACATTTTGCAGCCATATTTGGGCATTTCCTCACTTTTGTGCTTTTCTGGGCAGAAAAGCACAATATCCCACATACATAAACTGGAGGATTATCTTGAAGAATTAAATAAACAATTTCTGAAAGAATTCTACGAAGCGACTGTTTTGGGATCTCTGTTCCAGAACTAGCAAATGTCTAGATTTTATTCTGAACAATCATGTAGGAGTGGGAAGAGAAGCTCCTAGCTCATTCTCTCCCACACACCTTATCTTTCTCTCAAATCAACTGCAACATCATAACCCATCTTCTCTACACTTCCTAATTTTTCTGGTCCATTAGGCAAGATGTCTTAAGTGAAGCCCTTCCTCCTCACTGCTGCCACCTTTTTGCCGTCTTCCTTTATACCTGACCCATAGTACCACACACTCTTTTGCCTTGCTCCTGTCACAGTTTCTTTGGAGACAGGTAGTGGGCCCCTTATTGATGTGTAGACCTAGACAGTTGTCCAATCCTGCCATTTCTTAATGCCAGTCCTGACCTCAAGGAAAGTGTCCATTCCTGAGAATCACACAGCTGCCCCACATCTCAAAGATTTGTCAAGCAGCAGTGGCTCCACGACATATTACTATATGTAGTGGTCATGCATTTGAGTGGCTAGCTTTTGGCCACTGATACATGCTGAACTGGAAAATATTACAAACAGTGTTTGGATCCACTGTTAGTTCTACTTAATTTGTTTATGGGAGAAAATGTAAAACTGTTACATAAAGATTTATCAACATTTTTATTGTTAACAGTAAGACAAGAGATGTCTAGAAAACGGAAGGATGGCAAAAATTTATTTGTAAGTAGTTGGTATGCATGGGTTAGGAATGTGGCTCTTGTCAAGATGGTAACACAAAAAGATCAAAGAGAAGGAAACAAATAGATTTGAAAGAGTATGATTTGACATCATCTCCATTTATAGAGTATGCCCATCAGAAGCAGGAAAATGGGCAGTGGCTTCCAGATCCACATGGAACTCTGTGGAGAGATGTATTGAGTTGACTAAACTGGAAGATGAGAGACCATTTAGAGAAGGTTTTATTGTGGATTTGTCTTTGTATAATGATTCCATATATGTCATTTGTCCCTGACACACATTGCCCACTGTCATGCACTGGACCCCCTAAAGGGCCGCTGGGCAATCAGCCAGAGGGTTTGACAGGCACTTATCTACCACCTTTGCACTAGGGCAAGTCCCAAGACCTCAGCAGTGTGTAGCGTAAGCCCTTTGAACAAGTCTGACCTAAAAAGAACACTTTACACTTGCTTAGCACTTCGCAAGTATAGACACATGGGCTTTGTGATTCCTTAGAACTCACTAAAGCTCAGTTAGGTAGGACTCTTAAATGAAAGCTAGTTTGTGGCCCTCTCCACCTCCTGGATTTAGCCAGACCCTGCTGTTCAAGAGACCAGTCCTTTAGTTGAATTTTTTATAATTAATTTTTATTAGAAAAATAAAGTTTCATTAGAAATCAGTTTATATTGCATAAGCATTAGCATCAAGAACTATTTCCCATTTAAAATAATAAACACTAAAAAGCTGAAACTAAGGTGGGCTATAGTAGGCTAGCCCTGCCTCCTTCTTTCTCCTTACTTAGATCCTCTTTCCTTCATGGAGTCGAATCCATCATACAACAGAATATAATCCACTGAACCAACAGAATCACATTTCCATACTTTCAGTTGGAATATCTCCACATAACCCATCGTCCATTTTCTACTTTCCCAAACTCCTCTCTTCTTCATGACCTTTCTGGCTGTTAACCAATTAAATTAAAGAGGTTGTACTCCCTCTCTCCTTCCCTTATTCCCATGAGAGTCAAGGTGTTGTTTATCTCTTCTCTAACAAGCGTGGAATGTTGAGTCTTCCAAGGGCCTCTCCTTTCAGTCTTCAAAACGCTATCTCGATCCAGACTGTAATGGTCTTCAGGAAAGCACTCTCATGACGCTTAGAAAAACACCTTCCAAAGCCTCTCAAATCATCTCCAAACAGAACCTGCCTGACTTCATTTTATATTTCTCTGACTCAATATCCAATCATTGTGACACATTTCTGGCTACATATCCCATCATTGTGACACCCACAAACATTGTCCTGTATTTATCCTGTGCTTCTTCTTCCATGCTTTTCATTCTCTGAGAACTAGATGGATTTCTGAATTGACATGACCACTTCCTTCATTTTACTCAGATAGATAGATAGATAGATAGATAGATAGATAGATAGATAGATAGATAGATAGATAGATAGATAGATAGATAGACAGACAGACAGACAGACAGACAGACAGACAGACAGACAGACAGATAGATAGATAGATAGATAGATAGATAGATAGATAGATAGATAGATAGATAGATAGATAGATAGATAGATAGATAGATAGATAGATAGATAGATAGATAGATAGATAGATAGATAGATAGATAGATAGATAGATAGATAGATAGAGGGGGGTATCTTACACAAACATTTCAAAATTTTTGTCCACATCATGAGCCATCTATGTTGGGAAACATTCTACTCTTAAGTAATTGTTACTTCCATTTGGTTATAGACAATTGAGGATTACAACATTTCTGATTTCCTGAAGTTTATCTGACTTTGAACAGACAACCTATAGCTTGTCTTTTTCTATGATAAAGTTCATTTCTCTCTCCATCCGTACCCTCTTTTTTCCTTATTACTTGCCTCCTATGTGAAGTGTTGGCTATTAATTAAACCCAGGTGTTCTTTTTTTCAGTTAAACAGGTTAGGCATTTTTATGCAGTTAGAATAGGTATTTTCTTAACCTGGCTGCAATGGCTAGTAAGAAATTAGAGCATAGAGACATGGCATTTATAGAACACAATTAAGTCTGATTACTGTTCCTAGTGAAGAAGTAAACATGCATTACTTTGAAGTATCTGCTCTTTTAAAAGAGCACTCCTTTTGATCTTCTGAGCAATTATCTCTTCAATCTCTTAATCAATGTCATGACTTGAGAGTTATTTGCTAATTTAAAAATTATGTTGTGTGAAGCAGTCTTGCTTGGTGTTTCATATGAAGCAAAATGACATATCATTGAAGGGAAGATGTTTTCATTTCCTGGATGGGAGTAAAATGGACCAAGAATCTGGCATTTATTGATGTTTTTTTAGATTTCTTTTATTAAAGAAGCATTCTACTTTGTAAAATTTTGGATTGGAAAAGTAAGCACTCAGTGATATTAAAATTGCTTACATTGTACAATTAAACCTGTCCACTCAAAGTAATAGATGTTCTTGTAAAATAATAATAAAACTAAGGCAGGCACCTTTGTTTTACATGGCATCTACAGTTATATTCTGTCTTCCATCTTCATAATTATAAAGGCCTCACAGAGTGTAACAATACGTTGAGAAAGGACATACCAGATACACTTAGAATACAATGTCATGAACAGGAAATATAATCAGTAATAACAGACAATAATGGAGTTAGTTGCACTGCTTGGGAAAAAGAAGGCTCTTTTGCTGACAAAGACACCTAACCTGTGCAAAATAAGTGTCCCAAGGGCAGAGTGTGCCGTGCAGAGTAGAAATTATAAACAGGTGTTTGAATTCATAAGACACCAGAAGATGACAACAAAGAGTCAGCAAGAAACAGCTGTAGAAAGCATGCCCTAGATATGATGAGAAAGCAGCCCTTAGAGAAATGCACAGAAACATCAAGGTGTGCCTATCCTTCACACAGCCCTTTATTAACCTGGCCAGACAGCATTAATTTTATGTAAATATGGGTGAATGAATATAAGGAGGTAACTATGAACAACTTTGTATGTTGTGCCAATGGATATAAATATATGTGTATGTGTCAATTAAGAACTTTGGATAGAGGCTCGTAACATTATACAGGAGGCAGCAACAAAAACTATCCCAAAGAAAAGGAAATGCAAGAAAGCAAAGTGGCTGTCCAAGGAAGCCTTACAAATAGCAGAGAGGAGAAGGGAAACAAAATGCAGGGGAGATAGGGAAAGTTACAGAAAATTGAATGCAGACTTCCAAAGAATAGCAAGGAGAGACAAGAGAGCCTTCTTAAATGAACAATGCAAAGAAATAGAGGAAAATAACAGAAAAGGAAAAACCAGAGATCTGTTCAGGAAAATTGGAGATATCAGAGGAACCTTTGGTGCAAGGATGGACATGATAAAGGACAAAAATGGAAGGGACCTCACAGAAGCAGAAGACATCAAGAAGAGGTGGCAAGAATACACAGAGGAATTATATCAGAAAGATGTGGATATCCCGGACAACCCAGACAATGTAGTTGCTGACCTAGAGCCAGACATCCTGGAGAGTGAAGTCAAGTGGGCCTTAGAAAGCCTGGCTAACAACAAGGCCAGTGGAGGTGATGGCATTCCAGCTGAACTATTTAAAATCTTAAAAGATGATGCTGTTAAGGTGCTACATTCAATATGCCAGCAAGTTTGGAAAACTCAACAGTGGCCAGAGGACTGGAAAAGATCATTCTACATCCCAATACCAAAGAAGGGAAGTGCCAAAGAATGCTCCAACTACCGCACAATTGCACTCATTTCACACGCTAGCAAGGTTATGCTCAAAATCCTACAAGGTAGGCTTCAGCAATATGTGGACCGAGAACTCCCAGATGTACAAGCAGGATTCCGAAGGGGCAGAGGAACTCGAGACCAAATTGCTAACCTGCGCTGGATTATGGAGAAAGCCAGAGAGTTCCAGAAAAACATCTACTTCTGCCTCATTGATTATGCAAAAGCCTTTGACTGTGTGGACCACAGCAAACTATGGCAAGTCCTTAAAGAAATGGGAGTGCCTAACCACCTTATCTATCTCCTGAGAAACCTATATGTGGGACAGGAAGCAACAGTTAGAACTGGATATGGAACAACTGATTGGTTCAAAATTGGGAAAGGAGTACGACAAGGCTGTATATTGTCTCCCTGCTTATTTAACTTATATGCAGAGTACATCATGCGGAACGCTGGACTGGAGGAATCCCAAGCTGGAATTAAGATTGCTGGAAGAAATATCAACAACCTCCGATATGCAGATGATACCACTCTGATGGCGGAAAGCGAGGAGGAACTAAAGAACCTTGTAATGACGGTGAAAGAGGAGAGTGCAAAAAACGGTCTTAAACTCAACATCAAAAAAACTAAGATCATGGCCACTGGTCCCATCTCATCCTGGCAAATAGAAGGGGAAGATATGGAGGCAGTGACAGATTTTACCTTCTTGGGCTCCATAATCACTGCAGATGGAGACAGCAGCCACGAAATTAAAAGACGCCTGCTTCTTGGGAGGAAAGCGATGACAAACCTTGACAGCATCTTAAAAAGCAGAGATATCACCTTGCCAACAAAGGTCCGAATAGTCAAAGCTATGGTTTTTCCTGTAGTGATGTATGGAAGTGAGAGCTGGACCATAGAGAAAGCTGACAGCCGAAGAATTGATGCCTTTGAATTGTGGTGCTGGAGGAGACTCTTGAGAGTCCCCTGGACTGCACGGAGAACAAACCTATCAATTCTAAAGGAAATCAACCCTGAGTGCTCACTGGAAGGACAGATCCTGAAGCTGAGGCTCCAATCTCATGAGAAGAGAGGTTCCCTGGAAAAGACCTTAATGTTGGGAAAGTGCGAAGGCAAGAGGAGAAGGAGACGACAGAGGATGAGATGGTTGGACAGTGTCACCGAAGCAACCAACATGAATCTGACACAACTCCGGGAGGCAGTGGAAGATAGGAGGGCCTGGCGTGCTCTGGTCCATGGGGTCACGAAGAGTCGGACACGACTAAACGACTAAACGAAACGAAACGTATGTGTCAATGAATATATTGATGTCATGTACTAAGTACAGTGGTGCCTCTCTTAACGGGTGCCCTGTTTAACACTGAATCCGCATAGCGACAATTTTTTTGTGATCGCATTGCGAAGATTTAAATGGAAAAAATTACTTTGCGATGATCGGTAAGCTGTTTCGCTTACTGATATTCGCATAGCGATGTTTTCCAACAGCTGATCGGCGGTTCCCAAATGGCCGCTGGGTAAAAAAATGGCCGCCCGCTGTGTTTTCACGCTGATTCCTCGCTTACTGGGCAGCGAAAATGGTGGCCGTATGGAGGATTTTCGCTTAAAGGTGAGTTTTTGGCCTGGACAACTCCCTCTCTTTCATGGGGGTGACTAGTACTACCAAGAGTGAGGTTCGCAGCTTGGGTGTACATCTGGACCTGGCACTCACCATGGAGACCCAGGTGTCATCAGTGGTCTGTTCTGCACACTTCTACCTTTGGTGGATTGCCCAGCTGCATCCCTATCTTGATGTGGGGGCACTCAGCAGTTTGGCCCATGCACTTGTAGTCTCAAGATTAGACTACTGTAATGCACTCTACATGGGGCTGCCTTTGAGATTGACGTGGAAACTTCAGATGGTACAAAATGCCGCAGCCAGACTTCTAACTGGGGTAATGTCATGAGTTCAGCTGAAGAAGATCTGGAATCTGAGGGGTTAATTACAGCTGAGGAAAATGCTGGGCAATTAGAAGCACAGACAGATGAATCACCACTAGATTCTCCTCCCCCAATAGCTTTGGCAAAGACGCATGACACGAAGATCGCATGAATGCTTTCCATAGGAACATCAGGTCAACCAGCCCTGAATTTTAGCAGGATGAAGTGTTTAGATGACTGCTGCTGCTATAAAATATGCTCGTATCCATGCTCCTGCTTACCTTGGACCGTGTTTTCTGTACCCTTGGCTTTGGACTCTGACTGCTGACTATGGTTTGTGTTTTGGCTTTGGCATTTTGGTATCTGCTATGCATCTTCTGGACTTCTGATATTGAACTCGTATATTGGATTTTTGCCTGTTGAAACCCCCTGGGAACATGACAGATTGCTTCCACCACACACTCTCTCCACAAGATGGAGGGAGAAGCAAGCAAAGTTTCTGATCAGCTGAATGCTGTGCTTACTCAGGTGCAGTTTCTTACACAAACGGTGGCACAGCTTTAGCAGCAAAAACTGCAGTCTCAGGGCAATGCTGCTGCCCAGGTCAAATGCCCTGTGCTTCCTCCAGATAAGTTTGGAGGAAAGATGGAGGAGTTTCCAGCATTCCTGGCACAGTGTAAACTGTATACTGAGCTGCGTGCCAGAGACTTTCCCACGAACAAAACCAAGGTATTCTTCATTGTCAGCCTTCTCAAGGGACAGGCAGCTAAATGGGCTACTCCTCTACTCCTTGCTCCTTCACCCCTGTTAACCAATTACCAGGGCTTTTGGGACCATATTTCAGCAGTTTTTGCTAATCCCTTGCAAGATGCTACTGCCAACAGGAAGATTCGGGCCTTGAAACAGGGTAATTCCCAGTATTCCACTGAGTTCAGACTCTTGGCCCAAGACTTGCTCTGGAACAAGGCAGCTCTCATGGACCAATATATGGAGGGGTTGGCTGATGATATCCTGGATTTGCTGGCACGTGTAGACTGACCCAACACGCTGCAAGAACTAATCACGCTGTGCCTTCACATTGATGCGAGAGAGTCAACGCCTAGTACGGAGCGGTTCCCATCCCTCGCAGCCACCCTCAATGCCCAATAGCACTAGACAAGAGAATTCCGAGCCCATGCAGTTAGGGTCTGCTCGGCCACACCTCACCCCTGAGGAAAAGACACGATGTCATTCCCAGAATCTCTGCCTGTACTGTCAGGAGCAGGCACTTTGCCTCCGGCTGCTTGGTCAAGTGGCGCACCCCCAGCTCCACGCTACCACTGTCAGTAAAAGATTTGCCCCATGTCTGAGTGGACCCCCAGATGTGGGGCACTTAGCTGGGTCCCCTGAACCCTGTGTTAACATCCAGGGTCCATTCCTTGTGCCAGTGAAACTTTGCTTACCGGATGGGCGCTGGCTGGGGCCCACCGCTGTTTCATTGACACGGCCTTCGTGAAACAATACTGGATCCAACACCATCAGGAGCAACTACAATTCAACGTTGCACATATGCCCCGTTTTCCGCTCATTCTGGGACTTTTCTGGCTCTGAACACATAATCCCCTAGTACACTGGGCAGAAGGGGAGTTGCGCTTCAGGGATCCATGTCCGCATCTGGTTCCACCAGCCACCTTGGCTGCAGCAGGATCAAGAGACAGTCCCATGATACCTTTGGAATACAGGGACTTTCCTGATGTTTCAAGAAAAAGGGGGCTGACCAACTACCCCTGCATCAACCCTATGATTGTGCCATCAATTTGGTGCCAAGGGCACCCCTTCCTGTGACACGGATCTACCCTATGTCTGAACCAGAACTCGCAGCCTTGCAGGCCATTTTTGATAAAAACCTGAAACAGGAATTCTTCTGGCCATCCATGTCACCCCTGTCTGCACCCGTTATCTATGTTAAGAAGAAGGGCGGAGAGCTCCACCCCTGCAATGATTACCGGGCCTTGAATAAAATAACCATCTGGGACCGCTACCCCTGCCATTGATTGGTGAACTCCTGGATCATCTTAAGGGGGGCACGTATCTATACCAAGTTGGACCTCCGTGGCACCTACAATTTGGTGAGAATCCGTGCAGGCAACGAGTGGAAGACAGCTTTCGGGACTCATTCTGGCCAGCATGAATACCTGGTCATACCTTTCGGCCTGACCAATGCTATGGCTGTATTCCAGAGGCTCATGAACGTCATGTTTCAAGACCTGCTTGATCACTGTGTGGTCATTTATTTGAATGACATTTTGATTTACTCCCGAGACCCTGCTCGGCACACAGAACACGTTTGTCAGGTCTTACGACGACTACGAGATAACCAACTCTATGCCAAGCTGGAGAAGTGTGACTTCAACCTACAGGAATTCAAGTTCCTAGGCCACATTGTATCACCCCAAGGGATCCAGATGGACCCAAAGAAAATAGAATCGGTTCTAACCTCGCAGAAGCCCCAGAACCATAAAGATGTGCAGCAGTTTCTCAGCTTCGCGAACTATTACTGCCAGTTTATAGCAGCCTATGTGGACATAACCACACCTCTGACCCATCTCTTCCAGCCCAAAGAGACATTTATTTGGACTCTGGAGGCAGACCATGCCTTCACCACACTGAAAACTCACTTTACAACCAAGCCAATTCTGCATTATTCAGACCCCTGAATACTATTTACTGTGGAAACGGATGCCTCCAGTGTCACCCTGGGTGCATTTCTGTCCCAGCGGGAAAACCTCTCACAGCTACTGTAGCCCTGTGCTTTTTACTCCTGGCAGTTCACACCTTCAGAACGCAACTGCACCATCTGGGAGCAGGAACTCCTGGCCATCAAAACCGCTTTTGAGGTCTGGAGGCATTACCTTGAAGGAGCCCGTCACCCCATCCAGGTTTTGACTGACCACTGGAATCTGGAACACTTGCCGACGGCCTGACACCTCAATCAAAGCCAGATCAGGTTATATATCCCGCAGACTCAGAATCGGAAAGCTGACACCTTGTCCCACAAACCTGAATACGCTGTGTCACCCTCTGAAGAGTCTCCGACTGCACCTATCCCATCACCCTCAGTCTTCGCAGCCACTACAACCCACTTGTCCCTGGCTGAGGAAATTCAGGCCAGCCAATCTCAAGATCCCTGGGCCAAGCAACGCCCTGCTGGAGACTTTGCTCACCACCAGGGTCTCCTATTGCACTGAGGGTGCCTGTATGTTCCCCCAGGGCCCCTCTGAACCATTGTGTTCTATTTGACCCATGATTCCCCTCCTGCAGGACACTTTGGTCAGTATAAGACTCTGCATGTACTCACCTGGGAGTTCTGGTGGCCCTTGGGTTTGCGCTGATGTCGCTCTTTACATCGATTCCTGCGAGGTTTGTTATTGAGCCAAGTAGGTACCGGCCAAATCTCCAGGGCTGCTACATCCACTACCCACACCAGCCGGCCCTTGGAACACAGTATCTCTGGACTTCCATCATTGACCTCCCACGGCCACAAGTGTACACCTGCATTCTGGTAATAGTGGACCTGTTCACCAAAACGGCTCATTTTGTCCTGTGTTCCAAGCCTCCCAAAGCTCCTGAAACAGCTCAGCTCTATCTTCAACATGTTTCCATCTACATGGGCTCCCAACACATTTAATTTTGGATTTTGGCTCCCAATTCACCTCCCAGTTCTGGCAAGCCTTGCACACCATGAGTTCAGCCAAAGAATATCTGGTATCTGCTTTGCATCTTCTGGACTTCTGATATTGGACAGATATATTGGACTTTTGCCTGTTGAAACCCCCTGGGAATGTGACAGGTAAAGAGGCACCAACATATTTCCCCCACGCTGGCCATCTTGCATTGGTTGCCCATTCGTTTCCATGTTGATTCCAAAATTCTTACAATTACTTATAAAGCCCTAAACGGTTTGTGACCTCGATATCTGGCAGAGCACCTTCTCCCACCCAGTTCTGCCAGAGACACTTGTTCTAGCCAGGCCGGGCGACTGAGGGGCCTAACGCCGAGGGAGGCCCAGAAGGAAAGAATGAGGAACCGGGCCCTCTTGGCAGTGGCCCCTCGCCTCTGGAACAACTTGCCCATAGAGATCCGCCTGGCTCCCTCTCTGGGTGTCTTTAGAAATAAACTTAAGACATGGTTATTCAGGCAGGCTTTCCCTCCTGCTGCATCTTAATTTCTACATCTTGGATTTTTTTTTTTTTATTTCTATAACTATAACAAAACCAAAATCATATACATAAAACATATAAACTCAAATACAATAACTGTGTTCCCCACCACCATGTATGGGACCTCTTGCCATATTCTTCTTCTTCTTCTTCTTCTTCTTCTTCTTCTTCTTCTTCTTCTTCTTCTTCTTCTTCTTCTTCTTCTTCTTCTTCTTCTTCTTCTTCTTCTTCTTCTTCTTCTTCTTCTTCTTCTTCTTCTTCTTCTTTTGGCCTCTTCTCCAGAACTGCATAGATTCTTGATTTGGAGCTTTCCCTTTCCCCCTTATTAGCACATATTCCAAAAATTTGCCCCATATTACATAAAAATTGTTCTTTTTCAACTCTCCTTTCTTCATCTTTAAATTACAGGTTAATTTATCATTTATTGCTAAATTCCATATTTCTTTATACCATTCTTCAATTTGTAATTCAGTCTTTAATTTCCATTGCCTAGCAATAATCAATCTAGCTGCTGTTATTAGATTAGTCATCAATTCTTTAGTCGTTTCGTCATATTCCACGTTCTCATATATTGATAACAAAGCAATCTCAGCCTTACATTCTGTATCTTTTCCACACATATAGCTTAATTCTTTGAAGATTTGTTTCCAAAATCTTTGTACCTTTTCACATTCTCACCACATATGAAAGTATGTACCACAGAGCTCACCCCCCGCAACACACAAATACCTTTACTAGTTTCTTCCTATCTCTTGATTTAAAGCATATTTCTGACAGTCTGAATATTGCTGGCACCTATCTATAAATCTTTTCAGTTAGCCCTTCAACTAAATACATACTTTCCCCTGCTCTAAATTTGCGTTTCAGAGGAACACCTGCTACTCTGGTCCTTCCAGAGCTTTGATAGCCTTTGATGAAATTCCACAAAATGCAATGAATCAGTCAATATAATAAATAAATATAATTTAGAAAACACATTTTTTTTTTAAATCCTCTGTGAGAGATATCCAGATCTGGTATTAATCTGAAGTGGAGTATGTGAATGCAGCATGCCTCAAGAAGTATGAACAGTTCATAAAAACAAATATTGCTCATACAGTGGCCAGTACTGTAACTAGGGCAGAGTGACAGGGCTTTGACCCAGGGTGCTCCAGCTGCTTCTACCCAAGCAAAAGGAAACATAAAACAGGTGGGTTCAGTGCAGAACCAGTAGGTCCACATACCTGGATCCAGGTGTTCTTCCCTATTCCTTTATTCTCTCTCTTCCTACCTCAGTCTCACAACAGGGCAGCCCAAGCTTAGGCACCAAAACTGCTGGTTATGGCTCTGAGTGTGACCTGTTCTAATAGATACACCTGTTGTGTTGTTTAGTTGTTTAATCGTGTCCAACTCTTCGTGATACACCTACTATTGAGAAATACTAGCTGGTGCCCTTTGGTCAACAGCAGTGATGATCCCTCTTTTTGCAGGCCTGTTTGATTGATTACTTGGATCAAGAGCCAATGAAGAAAGATAAGGCTCCCTTTTCTATTTACAGTATGACTGATGTTTACACCAGTGCTGTAGATCTGTGATTCTCAACTAATGGTAAACATACCATAGGTGGGACACAGAAGTATTCTAATGTGGAACATAGGGTTTTCATACTGATTATTACAAAATACATTCTCTCTCAATCCCCATGTCCTCCTGCATCCATGATGTGGTATCTCCTGATGACTATATTTTGCAACTGTTAATGTTTGACTTCGTTGAAGTAACGTTGAACACACTCCACAGGTGGAGAATGTTACTGCTTAACACCCACTTGGCATTAAGTCCATCTGTGTAAATCTCAATGGTGAATGCTAGTTAAGAAGATGGGGGTGGCATATCCTGTTACACAACAGTCAAGTGTCTTGCTGCACAACAGGAAATACTACCACTGACTTCCTAAACAGCGGCAATTTACTACTGAAATTTAGCCTACGAATTTAGGCAGATGTAATTATTCAACTGGATTTATTTATTTATTTATTTATTTATTTATTTATTTATTTATTTATTTATTTATTTATTTATTTATTTATTTATTCGATTTTTACCCCACCCCTCTAGACAACGTCTACTCGGGGCGGCTTACATCAGTTAAAACAAGTTAAAAAACATATAAAATGCATTTATACTAATTAGTTCTAAACAAAAGGTTTCCAAGATGGTGGTATACAAAAAAAAAAAAAGATAGAGAAAGAGAAAAGGAAAAATGACTTAATTGACTGGGGGGTAGGCCTGTTTAAACAACCAAGTTTTTAATTGGCTTTTGAAAACCCCCAGCGAGGGTGCCAGCCAGATTTCAGTGGGGAGTGTGTTCCACAGCCGAGGGGCAACCGCCGAGAAGGCCCGGTTTCTTGTTTTCTCCTTCCGGGCCTCCCTCGGCGTCAGTCCCCTCAGCCGTCCCTGCTGGCTATGTCGGGTGACTCAGGTAGATCTGGGTGGGAGGAGGCGATCTGCCAAATATTAAGGTCCCAAACCGTTTAGGGCTTTATATGTAATCATTAATACTTTGAAGTCAATGCGGAAACGAATAGGTAACCAGTGCAGCGCAGCCAGAGTGGGGGAGATATGTTGGTGTTTTCTCACCCCACTAATAAGCCTGGCTGCTGCATTCTGGACCATCTGGAGTTTCCGCATGAGCCTCAAAGGCAGCCCCACGTAGAGTGCGTTACAATGGTCTAGTCTTGAGCTTACGAGCGCGTGGACTAGAGTAGTTGATTACTTGCCTAACAATTGGATGTAAATAGCAAATATAACTGAATGGCTGTGAACATATAAATATCTTTCCCAGGGAAAAAATGTGGGTTCTCATTGCCATGATGATGTGTTTCAGGTTCTTTGACAGAACTATTGCTATTATTTCAGCTATTTCCCAAAATCAGACTTGATTAATATTTTACTGGGTCATAAAATATCATTGTTCATGGACTATTTCTTTTTTTGCTTGCTCATTCATTCATTTCCCATTCACATACAGTGGGTACATGAACAGTTGTACAAACTTCTCACTTACAGAAGGAGCTATTCCGGACCTCCCTAGGTAAGTGATTGCTGGCCATCGTGAAGAGGTGAATGGTGAAATAACAAAGGCTGATATTTTATATAGTGTAATCTGCTATCAATGGGACGTGGTGGCACTGCGGGCTAAACCGCACAAGCCTGTGCTGCAGGGTCAGAAGACCAAGCAGTCGTAAGATCGAATCCATGCGACGGAGTGAGCTCCCGTCGCTTGTCCCAGCTCCCGCCAACCTAGCGGTTCGAAAGCATGCAAATGCAAGTAGATAAATAGGGACCACTTTGGTGGGAAGGTAACAGCATTCCGTGTCTAAGTCACACTGGCCATGTGACCACGGAAGATTGTCTTCGGACAAACGCTGGCTCTATGGCTTGGAAACGGGGATGAGCGCTGCCCCCTAGAGTCGAACACGACTGGATAAAAATTGTCAAGGGGAACCTTTACCTTTACCTTTAATCTTCTATCAAGTCTAATTTCCTGCTAATTGAAAAACTTTGGATGAGAACTGCATTCAGAGTAGTATCACACATTTCTACTGTCATTTTCATTAGTTCCTCCTCTTTCTTCCATTTGTCTCATTCATAAATTGGCCTTTAACTCAGTCATGCCTGATGCTTGGTACCAACTATTCCCAAAGCACCACTTTTCTAAATTAGATGCACTTTGTGCCTAACTATAAGGAACAATGGAACAAAACGTATGTGCCAGTTTTGAGGTTAGGTCCAAGTGTTCCTTGGATTCAGTGCAATTAGTGCGGTGGCATACAGTTAATTGATTTCATACGCCTATTTCTAAGATGGTTTCATTTTACAAATTTTCTAATTACCTCAACTAAAGCCCAAAACGTTTCAGAAAATCTATAAATCATATTACTTCTTCACAACTGCTTCTGAATGTGCCGTTTTAGGTACATTATTAACAGACCGGTGCAACTGAATCCAAAGGGAAGGCATTGGTGTGCATGCGCACACTCTCCCTTCTATACTCATATGAGAGCTAAACATTTTAATTAGTTAATTAATCAATGTGATTAAAAGATTTGGCTATAAAACTAAAAGCAGGAATGGAATGTCATAGGGTGGAACAGGGACTTCTTAATAAAAACTGATGCCAGAAATACGGGGAGGCAATGGAAACACATCAAAATAATTTTTTAAACCTCTCCCTTTAATGCCAATAAAATGCACCAGCATGGAAGAAAGCAGCTCGAAATGGCAACTTCCAAATAAGATAATCAGACTAAATTCATGACACATTTGCAACTAAGTGAGGCAGCCACACTCAGGAACAACATTCCAGTGTCCGTTCAGGGCAGAAAATTGATACTGTAAAAAACAGTCCAGAATTGTGACTTTTAAGTAGGTCTGCCCAATGAGATTTTACCATCCCATCCAGATAGATGGAACCAGTCCCAAAACATCAATGAGAACAACATTCTAGTACCTGCTCCAGGCAGGCAGAAAAACTGATATTGCAAAAAAGCCAGCTCAGAACAGTGAGGAGCTCAATAAAATTCACCCACCCCATTTGATTAGTGGGGACTCTTGGAACCAGCCCCCAAACAGCATCAAGAACAGCATTCCATTACCCATTCCAGGCAGAGATCTAAATCTAAGCTGCAAAAAACAGCCAAGAACAACAGTACCTGCTGTGAAGAACATTCCAATAAACTTGCCTTTCCCATATGAGTAGAGGGTTGGAGATGCAACCAGCCACAAATGCTCCTGGGAAGAACACAAGAATACCTATTTGTGGCCTAAAATTAACATTGTAGAGGTACAGCAGTGGTATGATGACTTTTGAGTAGGACAGCTGAAAGAAGTTCACCTATCGCATCTGACTAGAGGAGACTGATGCAACCACCCAAAACATCTCTGAGAACAACATTCCAGTGCCCTTGCTAGGCAGAAAATTTATATTGCAAAAAACAACCTGGAACAATGACTTCTAAGTAGAGCAATGAAATTCACCTGTCCCATCCAGCTTGAGAGGACTGATGCAGCCAGCCATAAAACAACAACACTCTAGCCTGCCTCCCCAAATTGGAAGCCCCATAGCTTCACCAAAAAGGCCCGGTTTGGGCTCAGACTGTGGTTGAGCTGAAGCACATTTTCACACATGCCATGCAATTGCTGGGAAATATATTGCACCAGACTATTCCACAAATGGTCCAAATTGCAACCAATTTCCCTTTGTAAGCACACCCACTATCACTGTGGCCACAAGCAGTTCTATGGGGATCTCTTATCATGTTGCGCATTGCTTTCATTCCGGCCTTGCTTATCCTGAATATTTAGGGGTACATAAGTGCATGATTCACTGGGCAAACTGATTTTGATTTATATATGTACTTATTTACTCTGATGACTTAGTTACATGTGTATCCAACCTTTCCTCCATAGAGCAAGACATGGCAAACAAGGTTTTCTTTCTCTACACATTAGGACCTCCCAAAAACCTTGTGAAGATCACACTGAGAAAGACTGACAGACTGAAGGAACATCTCCAAAGTTCCAGCCCTGTACTCAAACACATAAAATGCTCGCCATTTAGCTAGCCCCATTTCAGTATATGCTGGGATTCACAAAATTGTTCCTAAGCACTGTTTTTTGCTGAATGAAGCCTGCTTGGATCCCTGGTATGATTAAGAGAACTGTCTTATTTATTTTGTTTGTTTATTTATTGAATTTGTACCCTGCACCATCTGGCAACCACTCTGTCAATGAAGTGCAGAGAACGGAGCCAGAAGAACACAAGGACACTGGAGAGAATCCTTGACAGTTTGCTCTGGTTTGTTCACTAAACCTATGGCTGATAACATCACTTGCATCTGGTCCAGTCTGGCTGCCACTTTCAATGCAGCACAAACAATGGATGTTGCTGGAGAACCAGATCCTTGCATGATTTGGATGATTTCACTTGCCGTAGTTTGAGAGGAATGATTGGTGGTGTGTATTTATCTCTTCGATCTTTCGTTGGGAAAATTCAACTGAGAGATTATTGGCTGGGTTCAGAGGTAATTAACACATCAAGACATGAAAGAATAACATGTCCTTCTATTAGGAAGGGTTAAGCAACTGCCACAGGCAGCAAATGAAGGAGAGGGAAGTAGGGACAACCCCTTGCATGTGATCTTTTTTGGACGACAGAGCTGTGTGAGCTATGTGGTCTCTTCCACATCCCTAAATTAGGCTGCTGCCCTCAGGTGCAGCAAAGGACATTCTAACAACACCAGTGTAGATGTAGAATTTAAATGTTGGCCCAGTTAACATCTGGCTGTGGACTGATGCAGAGGTAGAATTTTATCCTCAGGTAGCGAAATGTTTTGGATGTGAAGGATACCTTCGTCTTCACACTCTGTTTCTCCTTTACACCAGCAAACCCCAACGGCAGTGGTTATACTAACACATTCTGAGATTTAGTTTCTCTTTTCTTACTTTGAGGAGCCTTGTGGCACAGTGGTTAAACTGCTGTACTGCAGCCTAAACTGTGCTGACAAGCTGTGGTTCAATCCCAGGTAGCCAACTCAAGGTTGACTCAGGCTTCCATCCTTCCGAGGTTGGTAAAATGAGTACCCAGATGCATAATTAACTTGTAAACTGCCCAAAGAGAGCTTTAAGTGCTACAAGGCAGTATATAAGCAGCATGTTTTACTTCTAATCAAGATGCATGGATGCTGGATTTAATGTGAGGGGTCCATGGGTGTGCTGCTCCATCTGTTAGTGCCTCAGGACTCTTTACTGGGGACATATTATTTTCCTTAATCTGGACACTGAATGAACGTTGATGCAGCCTAGAACTGAGCAATCCGCACTTGACTTATGCTTTGTTTGTTGTGTCTAGTAAGATGTCTAGATCCTTCTTATACTCATGTAACTAGGTGTCACCCTTATATCTGTGCAATTGGTTTTTCCTGCCTAAATGTAGAACTTCACCTTTTTTTTCCTGTTAAAACTAATTTTCAGCCTAGTTTTCCAGTTTGTCAAGGTCCTCTTAAATCCTGATTCTATTTTCTGAAATATTAGCTGCCTTTTGAGTTGCTTTTACAGTATTGATTTTCTGCCTGCAACTCTTACTGGAATGTTGTTCCTGGAGGTGCTGTGTGGCTGGTTGCATTATTCCCCTCCAGTAAGATAAAGCAGGTGAATTTGTTTGAACTCAGTCACAGTTCCAGGCAGTTCCAGTCAAGCATATATATATATATATATATATATAACCCCCCCCGCCCAAATAAGTACAGTACTAGAATGTTGTTCCCAGGGGCATTTGGGGCTGGTTGCATCAGTCCCATCTAGTTGGATGGGATGGGTGAATTTCATTGGGCTGTCTTACTCAGGAGTTGCAGTTCAGAGTATTATTATTATTATTATTATTATTATTATTATTATTATTATTATTATTATTATTATTATTATTATTATTATTATTATTATTATTATTATTATTATTATTATTATTATTGCACTTTATACCAGAGTGCATTCCAGTGGTCAAAAACAGTTAAAATACAACCACAACATAATTACAATGAGAAAAACATACAGTAAGCAATTATTCAATAAGGCAATAAGCAAACAATCAGCATAACTATAATAACAGTATAATAATTCAAATATAGCAATTTTATCCCAATAATTGCCTATTTCCATGGTCAACCCTTATGGTTTCAGGTTGAACAAGTAGGTTTTTAAGTCTCATTTGAAATTGTCCAACTCTGTTTCTACACAAAGGTATTGCGGAATTCCATAATTTGGGGGCCGCATGAGAATATGCTCTAAGTCTGGAGTTAGCCACCATGGTCCCAGGGGCTAGTAAAAGACCAAAATCTGCAGACTGAGTCCTCTATGAAGATTATGCCACAATTTCTGCTAAAAAGCTAGGGCAAGAGAAATGTAATGCTTTAAATATCAGAACAAGAACCTTATAATATGTTCTTGATCTGATGGGTATCCAGTGCAATGCCCTGCAAGAGTAGTGCGGCAGGTTTAAAACTACTCATACCATGCTATTCTGCACCAAGATGAGAGAACGAAGTGCAGAAGAAGAAAGACCAGCTAACAAGCTGTTACAATAATCCAGACGTGAAACCACTAGGACATGAACAAGACGTTTTGTAGTTTCAGGAGTCAGGAAGCGACAAATTAGGTGAATATTTACCAAATGGAGATTACATGTCTTGGCTGTCGCAGTCACAAAGTGATAGCTGATCATCCACTAGAACAGCAGTTCCCAACCTTTTTCGGTCTGTTTCGGGTGTGTGTGTGCTCCATGCACGGACCGGTTGGGGGGTGGGGCTCCCCCCGCTTACTGGTGGGCATGTCATGCTTGCTGGTGGGTGTGTCGCACTTGCAGGTGGGTGTGTGACCTTCATGCTAATACTTCCCCCAGCGCCGCTTCCCTATGGGGAAGCTGCCGTGGGGCAGCCAGCCCGGGAAATGCCCCGACGCACAGCTTTGATTCTTTGCTGGCTCGCTCCCCACCCTCCCTCTCCAGGGAGCATCCGGCTAACAAGCAGCCACTCTCCCACCCCCGCCCTTGCCTGCCTATGTCCTCCTTCATCTGCAAGTAGCCGGGACGTGGAGTTACTTGCGGGGAGTCCCTTGAATGCTATTGCTTAGTGAGACAGTATAGTTTAAGATTAAACATGAATCACACATCAAAACATATCTTAAATTGGTGACCTTCTTCATAGTAAAATATGTTGAGCTCCCTGGGATAAGAGTTTTAGAGCTATTCGGTGAGAAGGGAACAAGTCAACCAACAAGGGTAATTAGAACTACTATTTTGCAGATCTTATAAACTTGAGATTAGGAATCATAAAATCAAAGAATAATGGAGTTGGAAGGGGCATATAAGATCACCAAAACCACCCCCTGCTTAATGCAGGAATCTGGGTCAAAGTATATCTGACAGATGGCTTCCTAACTTACTCTTGAATGCCTTGTATACCCCTCCTCTGTATGACAGCCTTTCAAGTATTTGAACAGTGCTATCATACAGTTTTTTCTTGAGGATAAACATGCCATTTCATTCAGTCTTTCCTCATAGGGCTTGGTTTCAGTTCCCTGATTATCCTTGTTGACCTTCTGTGAACCTGTTCCAGTTTGTCTGCATCTCTCTTAAAGTGTAGTATCCAGAACAGGACACAATACTTAAGGCCTAAGCAGTGCTAAATAGAGGGAAATTAATACTTCATGTAATATGGAGAGTGCACTTCTCTTAATGCACTCTAAAATAGTATTTGCCTTTTTTGAAACCATATCATACTATTTGCTTATATACCGCTTGTGCTTAACAATTCCAAGATCCTTCTTGTATGTAGTATTGTTGAGCCAGGTATTCCCCCGTTTAGTAACTGTGCATTTGGTTTCCTTTCCTCAGATGGAGAACTTTGCATCATTCCTGTTACTGTTAAATTTTATTCTGTATGTTACTAATAAAAATATGCTATTATCCACACCAAGAGGCAAATTCTCAGAAAGCTCTTACTATGAGCTCATTATTGAAAAGTTTATTCAATATTTAAAGGAACAGAAAACCTATAAACATCTAGACATCCACAAAAATCTCAGTATAAACCACAAGGAATTTAAATTGTTAGACAGAAACAATTACTTTGATAGAGTGAAGGTGGTACTCAAAACAGAACTTGATACAAAGGGAAAAAATACTGCTGTCAATACCAAGGAAACCCTAGTACTAACATATTCTTTTAGATTTGTAGATTGTAAGTAGAGTAATCATGTTAACAGGAAAACTTGAGTCCTCCTCTCCATTATCAAAAGGCATGTAAGGATCCCTTTTATTTCCCATAGAGCATGAGCAGACATGGACTTGATCTCAAGAATCTCTGTATGGGTAAAATAATCAAACTTCAAAACTGCTTCCATGGGAGCATGGCCCCACTTTATCAGATGATAGTAGACAATGATAAAGGACTAAACAGTATAAAAACTTGCAAATGAGAACCAGCCATGTTAATGAAAAACCGACAGCAAATAATTTGCACTAGATATTATCAGAAAATAACTGTGAAACAAGATGTAAATGATATATGAAGGACCTGTCATGAAACCATAGAAACAATTCATCATATTATACCTGGACGCCTTAAGGCAGCATCAACAGATTATATGTGCAAGTATAACTAATTTGCAGAGATAATTTTTCTTACAGATTGTTCACATCTTTTCCTCCTTATTATGACTTCTAGACACTTTCAGTTTCAGAAAACGAAACTGCAACACTACATTGGGACAAACAAGTTATCACTAGTAATACAGTTCATTTTAATAACTGGATATTATGCTTCTGGATAAAGAACAAAGAAAAACATATCTTATAGAAATGATAGTTTCATCAACAACAACCTCTATAGAGTACAGAAAATACAATTGCAAAGTACCAATTATTAAAGCAAGAAAGTAAAAGAATATGGAAGCAAGATTAGCCCCTCCTCCTCCTCCCCATATTAATTTCAGCAACGAGCGTTGTTCCAAAATCTTGGGTTGCCAATAGTTGCTAATTGGGCGTCTGAAGTAATAAAATCTGTGATTTTTCAAAAATGTCATCTCACTTGCAAATCTTTTAGACTTGATTCCAGATTTTTAGGATTGGGCCTTTGGTCTGCCCCCAAGCACCACCGATACTGAGAAATAAATACAAAAATAGTAGCAACAGCAACATTTTTTCTGAGCACCTAGCTGGTGGAATGGTTTGGCCAGCAAAAGCTTTGATAATGGCATTAAAGGACATGACTCATTTTCCCCATTGCATCATGTGCATGGAAGTCATCTGCACAATCTAATATGTATTCATTATCAGCTTAAGATCCTGGTTTGTCACATGGCTTCATCTTCAGCATCTATGGACACAAAAAAAGTATTACATGGTTTCAAAATTGCTTCTATATTAATCTAGTTGAATAGTGCTGAAGAGTTTTAATCTTAAGTATACCTTGGCCTATACACACATGGTTTTAAATCCTTAAGATATCATTGATCTTTAAAATATTTTTATTTATAATACTTCCGTTTGAAGATCCAATATGTCAAAGCAACTATGGAAATCTTTTTCTTTTTTGTGTATTCGTTTGGTGCTTTTAAAGGGCAATTTAATTTTTTACGACCACAAAAATTAAATGGAAAAATAAATATTTTACCAAATGAGTTTGATAGACTGTTTAGATGAAAACGGCATTCTGGCCTCTCCTCTCTGAAATGTGTTCTGTGATTCTTCCCCAAAAGAGCAAGTATACAATGAATGAGAAATCTAGCTGGTGACAAATAAATAAATTTTCAGCATGTTGTATTTTGTGAGCTGATTTGCCAAATGAGCTATTGTCAAAATTGAGGAGAGCATACTGGATCATGCCTTTTCATTAAGGTCACCCAAGGCAAAATGGTCACAGCTAAGACACCAAACTAAGATGCATCCACCCTCCAAGGAAGCTACTGGGCGGCATCAGTAGCTGAAGGGGACATAGGTGGATGAGGCAATGGTGGCAACACTTTTGCTAACTTTTTCTAGTACTGTGCTGAAGATGGGAATGGTAAACCCTTGATGAACTTTCCTGACCACAAATCAGTCCAAAATGAAACAAAAGATAATGCTGGAAGGAGACTCACACGTCAAAAAGCACTCAGTCAGCTCCTGGGCAAGATAAAAGGACAATTAGAAATAGTTATATTGCTAATGACACAACTATATTAAACCCAAAAGGACATTTAGTGGCTGACATATGTAAAAGTGAAAGGAAAGACCAATGCTGCATAACAGAATTGGAACATGGCACATTAGAACTATGAATCAAGTTACATTGGAAACTGTAAAGCAAGAAATAGAATGGTGTATTTTCAGTTGGATAACTATAAAATGTTCTACTCTGGAAATGATAAACCTATAAAAATGGAGTGGCTCTAATACTGAGGCAAACTGTAGCACAGCAGTTAGGGGCTTGTGAAGGAGAGTTGGTAAAAAAGAATGTGCCGTCTCCTCCTGAGGAAAAATATTGTGATAAAGAAAGAAGGGGAGAAAGAATTGAAGGAAGAGAGAATCAAAGAGGAGAGGGCTAGAACAGAGATCTGCCTATTAGAAGAGGAGAAGGGAAAAGAGGAGGAGCTAGAGATCAATGTGTGGGAGGAGGAGATGAAAGGATCGACAGGAGAGCGGGTTTTTTGAATTCCGACAGGGATAAGGAAGAGGGAAGACAAGAGCCAAGAGAATGTGAGTGAACTGTTAAAGGATTTCCCTAATCTAAAAGTGGGAGGACTATTACCTGACCCGCTACCTGAAAGAGATGAGGTGACGATTACCGAGACTTTGGAATGGACAGTGGTTGTCTTCCCGAGAGGATAGGGTCGCTGGAAGAAGGTGGTGAGTCCTGACCCTCTCCACAACAAACCACCTCCCGAGGGGGGTTGGGCACGCCATCCATGCTGTGGCACAATCTGCGCAGTCAGAAGTGCCCCCCCCCCGAGAAACCCTACCAATAAGGACCGCTTTGGTCCGGCTTCCCAGTATTAAGAAATAGTACCCATTCTGGAGAGTATACAGAGTCTGAAGGACAATTACAAGGACTGAATTATGTATATCCGACAGAAGTTGTCACTGATACCCCTGAACACAAGTTTAATAGATCTGTTAATAGTTTGAATGAGCTGATGCTTTATTTTCCGGCGCGAAACCCGGAACTGTCTGGAATTTTCAAAGAACCCAATCACAGGGCTATAAAGATATAAAGGATTTGTATTACTAAAGTTAATTGACTTGAACCAGAAGAACTGTGGATTGAAACAAGAGATAATACTAGAGAAGAATGCAAAAATAAGATTCCTGTAGTAAAACAAAAAAACAAAACCAAATAACTCTAGATGAATGACAGAAGAAAGATTTAAAATTGTAAAGGACATGTGAGAAGCAAAAGTAAACACTGACAGAAATACTGTAGGGTCAGAACCCTGAATTTTATTTACATTAATATGCGTATTTCTGTGGGAATTTTCCTCTCCATACAATTCTGTATGCAACTTTTTCATGGAAAAGTCTGTTGCAAAATTGGAAAAGTGAATGTTTCCACATATAGCAAGATTTTGGCTTTTTAGATTTCTTTAAAAAGGGCAGAATTTGACAAGTTTGCATTTAAAGCTTCAAACGGAATGAATTTCTCTCCCACTTCATACTCTGTTGAGAATATTAACAGGTGTATGAACACATTGCCTTCTTGAACATATGGACTCCCTTCCTGTTCTTAATGTATGAAGGGACAAAATATAAAAGAAAATGAAACCTGTCTCTGAATTCAACATCCGTTAATGAAGAAATCTCAAAATATTTAATCAAGCTATTTTATTTTGCAAAATTATTTCCCATTGTATAGTGTCATGAAGCACAGCATTCCGTTTGTGAATATCATAGCTTTCTGTCAACTGAGATATGAATGAAAATATTACTAGTAATTCAAATTGGGGAAAACCTGGAAACATTTTTTTCATGTTGTAGATCACAGTTTCCCTTGTGTTTAATCCATATAAAATATGTTTCTTCATTATGCATGGGTAAAATCCACATTTTCCATTTTACATAAATGGCTTCTGAGCTGCTTCTGGTACTCTGTAGGGAAAAAGCCTCATGTGTGGGAGTCTTCCCATTTCTTGAGCACTACAAATAATGTTGAGTGATGCAATTAGAACAATTCCTGGCAGGAAGATGGAAAACAACATACCAGCAACGTTTCTAGGAGCCAATTTTTTTGGCAAATAAAAATACATGAGAGGGCATAGTTTGGATTTTATCACTGTTAAGACTTAGAATCCATGCTTTAAACACCCTTAAATGAAAAACTTAGGAATTGCCTTAAAAGACCATATCAAGAACTGCTGGGTAGTTCAGTGGTTTAGGTATCCGGCTGCAGAGCAAGAGATTGGCAGTTCAATTCCCCATTGTGTCTTCTTAACGAGGGCTGGACTTGATGATCCATAAGGTCCCTTCCAACCCTGCAGCTTTAAGATTATTCTAAGATTATTATAAAAAGACCACCTAGTTCCATGAACTGTGTTATTTTGTACTACCCATTCCCTTAATTGAGGTTTATTCATATGTATATCTGTAAAAATCCAGATCATGTTACTCCCAAAAATAAATTAGCACAAATCACTGGTTCTGTGGTTCCTAGCCCCACCTCCCATGGTGAATGCCCAACCATAGGCATGCCCCTGGCTTCCCAGCCCCCCCTCCTCCAGACGCTGCCCCCCAGAGGAGGTTGGGCTGGGAACTATCAAACACATGTTTGTCCAAAGGAGACACCAGTGCAAACCACCAAACCAATGAGTTGTTCCCGTCTCTACTCCCAAATCGGAGTGATGCTTTCTTTCTGACACGGTCATCCCACCTTCTTCAGTTTCTGATTTGTAACTATTTTTAAAGCTTCTAATGAGACTGCAGCACACACTGTTGCAGATGTGGATTTATGAACTGAAGTGAGTGGTGACATGATTGGCAACGATGTGTGCAAACCTACTGTTCTGAATTACATGCACTCCACTGCTAGCTTATGCTTCTACCAGTACCTGTTCAGCAGTACAATCCCATCTGCCATGATCTGTTCAGAAGCTGGTATTTGCACTAAAAATAAATCAGTAGGTTTATGTGCTCAAGCATATAGGCACACAAGGCAACCTTTGTGTTTTCATGTAGTATTTTAATTGAATTAATATTAGGCACTCAAAGTGATCAATGCCTGCCTGCTGGATGGGTCAGACAATGTTGTTGTTTCCCAGGCACTGCTGTGTTGCCTTCTTTAGGAATGGATGGTCTGTTGCCTTCCCCCACCCCCCCACCCCCCCCACCCCACTGCCTTAGTGAAGTAACTTGGAAATTCTGTAGAGCTTAACTTGGTACAGCACCAGGGACCCAAAAGGGAAAACTAAAACAAAAACACACACAAAATTCAGGCTTTTGGGGGACCTTACTGGAAGATTGGGCACCAGAAAGGATCCTAAGCTGAATAAGAAGTCCCCCTCCACCCAAAGACCTGAAAGAACAGTGAACTGAATGTTTTCCCATTGCACATCTTGAGTGATAATGCATATAAGCCCAGCCATTTTTAATTTTACTATATCAAAGAACATCAGAGTTTTGGTTTTGCTTGCCTTGAGATTTGTCCTCCAGCCAGGCAATCCAGGCATACCAGTTTCCTAAGATTTCAGCTGGGGCCCTGAGACCTGGCAATTGTAATGAAGGCCAGTGTTTTCCCTGGAAGATTTATGTACATGTGGGAGGTTTGTGTGTTTTGCTACATTTTATGGTGAGGGTGCAAGTGGGTGCTTTGTGTGTTTCTCCTCTGTCATTGTTGATGTCAAAAGCAATCCCACAGTGTTTTTGCAGTGGAACAATAGGCCAAAAAGAAGCTGCCATTGCCCAGGGAAGCCCAAATATGTTCACCATCCTTACATTCTCCTTTGGTGTCTTTCATTTGCTTTTTGTGAAATGGGTACTTTGTTGAGCTTTTGAGGGGCAAATATGTAATTTATCATGGAAGCCTTCATCATACACTTAGATTCTTGGGCAAATTGCATCTTTTAAAGCTTTATTAATTAGCCTTCTGGGAAATGTGCATTTTGAGACTGAACCTATGGCAGCCATTTTGTGAATTAGCAACCCCCTCCTCCCCATACTAGCCACTTTGCGAGAGTACATGTAACACAACCTCAAAATTTGAAATAGGCACACTTGTTCAAAATCTTGGGGATTCCTGTGTCATTATATTTTGTACAATGTTTTTCTATCACATTTAAAATGTCCTCAGAGAACTGTGATCGCCTTTCTAATTAAGAAAGAGAAAGCTCATAAAAATTATATAACTAATGTTAAGACCAGACATACACATCATTGGTGGTGATTAGAGCCCTCTCCACAACACATAAAGGCACTAAATAATTACTATCTTTCAGTGAAATGTAGCAGATGGTTAGAGTGAAGATACTTCATCTGTGCAAAAGCTTACAAGTTTGTGACTCAACCTTTAAATATTTTACAAGGAGCAGAACAGGTTTGATGGGTCTCTTTTAACTTCACAGCATTCTTTTGCTAAATTTGTGCTACATGGTGATTATTTTTTAAAAAGTTCTGTGTAAATAAGGGTGAAATTAGAGGAAATTTACCTCAAGCTTTGCCTTAGGTTAAAGATAGGTGACTCCAGGAAAATCTAGGTAAGTAGACTAAGCAAATCTTTTTTTTTTCCTTTTTTCTTTTTTGGCAACCGCCATGCCCACTCAGACATTCAGATAGTGAGATTGGTGTTTATTTGTGGTAACCATTTTTAATGCAGGTGAGCAATGCATGTCATAGAAATATTAAACACTCATCAGTTTCTTTACTTCCTCATGCACTGTGGAGAAGGTTGCCTTTTCACCAAGAGAGTTGTGGAATATGCAGTATCCCTGATCATTTTTTATATTGATTTATTTGCATGTGGCATGACTTATTTATGCTTTTATCAGTTAGTATGAATGTTGTCAGTCTGAGACTCAGGGAAGAAGTATTGTATTTGGAGAACTCCGAACATACCTACTTTGAAAAAAGGTTTCCAAGGAGATCATTGTGACTTTAAAGAGCATCTATACTGCAAAGTTACAGCACTTTGATGTGGATTCTGCTACTGTGGTTCCATCCTTAGAATCCTGGGATTTGTAGTTCATTAAGACAGTGGTTGTGGTGGCGCCGAGAGTTAAACCACAGAAGCCTCTGTGCTGTAAGGTAAGAAGACCTGTAGTTGTAAGATCGAATCCACGCGATGGAGAGAGCCCCCTGACACTTGTCCCAGCTCCCGCCAACCTAGCGGTTCGAAAGCATGCAAAATGCAAGTAGATAAATAGGCACCACCACGTTGGGAAGGTAATGGCATTTCATGTCTAGTCGCGCTGGCCACATGACCACGGAAGATTGTCTTCGGACAAAACGCTGGCTCTATGGGTTGGAAACAGAGATGAGCACCGCCCCCTAGAGTTGGACACGACTGGACAAATTGTCAAGGGGAACCTTTACCTTTAAAAACAGTGGTTTAGGTATCTGGCTAAGGAGCAAGAAGTTGGGAGTTTGATTCTCCACTGTGCCTCCTTGACAGGGACTGGACTTGATGATCCATAGGGTCCCTTCCAGCGTTGCACATCTAAGATTATTTTCTGCTGTAGTTCAAGTGAGGAGACTAATGCTCTCTAGCAGGAAACTCTTAAGTGCAATCTGTGACAAAGTGGTATCAAATTCTGTAACTATATTTATATTTACTGCAATGCTATATTATGTGGGTGTGCTAATAGCAGTCTAATTGTTTAAGTACAACTCAGCCTGTACAAAAGGATTCTTAAAGGCCAATATAACTTCATCCATCATCCTTCTTTAAAAATGGGTGGTAACCCTCATGAGTAGTAGGACTGGCATTGATTAGGAACTGGCAAGATAGTGTACCAGCACCTGTTATGAAATGACATGGTGTCTCTCATTTGGCTCTTTATAATGAACTCCCCTAAAAATAGGGGAAGAAAAATCTCTGTCACCTCTCTCTGAGAGGGGTGTTTTAAAACACTGTTTGATTGCTCATAATTAAGAGGAATACATTTGTTAATGAGCAGCTCTGAACAGAGTTGGGATCCACCCAGCTGGCTCTTTATCTATTAGACATATGATACTTTGAGAATTAATGAGGCATGTATTTTCTCATCCTTTTTTAATTTCAAAAATCTTACATAAGATTGCATGTAATTCTGATCGTTGCGGCAGTATAGCAAAAGAGTATGCAACAAACTCGGCATTTTGTGATTTCTGCTCAGACAGGAGCTCACTGAGTATACTTAAAAGCACCTCAATATTGTAGTGCCTTTTCTATAATATGTCCATGGTAATACTGGTTTAACTTCTAGCAGAAGTGGAAACATGTGGCCTTCCATATATCATTGGACTGCAGTTTCCATAATCTACAATCAAATTATTTGTGATTTTTTTAAATCCAAACAATTCTCATTTTAGATATTAGCTGATAGCTGATTACATTCCAAGCTGATCTGAGTACTATTCCATTGTGGATAGTGAAGTAGAAACTTACATAGACAGATAGTTAGAACAGTATATCAGTAAATACAGCAGTGGCAGAAATAGCAATTGTTGTTATTGTAAATAATTGTTACCTTGTGTGTTGCTCCTTACTACAGATGGGCACAAAGTTAATATCAAACCGAGAAATTTGTCAAAAATCACTAATTTGTTGATTTGGATCAATTTGGGTTCTTTCAAACTGGAGAACCCAAACTTTCCCAAAACAACAATTTTTTGTATGTGATTTTCACAGAGACCAGCCAGTGGCCACTCAAAATGGCAGTGATGGTGGAGGAGGAGGCAGCAACAGGAAAAGGTAATAGAGGAGAGAGGTGAAGGCAGGCTGTGTGGGTGGGGAACCATCAAGGTTCCTTCTTCTTTCTTTTTTTAGACAGCCACCAGGCTGTCAAAATATATATAAATAAATAAATCCTGAATCAACCAACAACCTGATTCATGGTTCATTCAGGAAAATTCATAAATTTGTTCTTCATGAACTTACACAAACATTTTGCTTTTGCTTTTGGGGGGAGAAAGACGCCTTGCAACACCTTGATTCTTTTCTTTTTCAGCCATTCTGTTGTAGATTTGCTGGTGTGCTTGGGAATCATTCTCCTGTTGCATGACCCAATTTCATCTAAGCTTTAGCTGTTGGTCAGATGGCTTCACATTTGACTCTAGAATAGTTTGGTATACAGAGGAGTTAATAGTCGACTCAATGACTGCAAAGCGTCCAGGTCCTGTGGCTGCAAAACAAACCGAAATCATCACCCCCTCCAACACTGTTCTTGACAGCTGGTATGAGATGTTTGGGCTGATATGTTGTGTTTGGTTTTCACCAAATGTGGTGCTGTGCATTGTGGCCAAACATCTCCACTTTGTTTTGTTTATCCAAAGGACATTGTTCCGGAAGTCTTGTGGTTTGTCCAGATGCAACTTTGCAAACATAAGCTGTGCTACCATGTTCTTTTTAGAGAGAAGAAGCTTTTTCCTGGTAACCTTTTCAAGCAAACCATACTTGTTCAGTCTTTTCCTAATTGTAATGTTATGAACGTTAACATTTAACATGGTAACCAGGACCAGTAGAGTCTGAGATGCAACCCTTGGGCTTTTGGGAATTTTCCTGAACGTTACATAGTTTGATACTCGGTGAATTTGCTAGGATGTTCACTTATGGGAAGACTGGCAACTGTCTTGAATGCTTTCCATTTGTGAATAATCCTCCTCACTATAGTATTATGGACTTTAAATTGTTTGGAAATGGCCTTCTAGCTCTTCCCAGATTGATGAGCAGCAACAAGTGCTTCTCTATGATCATTGCTGATGTGTTTCCTCCTTGGTATTGTGTTAATACATACAGTGGGCCCTTGACTTACGAACGGCCCTAGTTGTGAACGTTTCGGGTTATGAACCCGATCTCATCGCAAGTAGCAGACCTTACTTGTGAATGCAGATCGAGTTACGAACCCAAAAGGCAGGGAGAAAGGGTGGGAAATTCGAATTTCCTGCCTTTCCTCCCTGCCTTTGGAGCTTTCAAAAGGCTTCCTCCAACATTGGAGGAAGCCCTTTGAAACCTCCGAAGCCAAAAAAGAGGCAGCCCCGGCAGCATTGGGTGAAAGGAGGAACCGATTTCTCCCCAGCCGCCTGGCTTGCTTTTCCAAATGAGAAACAAGCTGGGTGACCGGGGAGAAATCGGCTCCCTCCTTTCACCCAATGCCAAGTCCCCTTCACACCGGGCTCAGCTCAGTCCCTGGCCCGGTGCGAAGGGGACTCAGCAGCTGCGGCAACATCAGGTGAACAGCCTTGCTTCCCCAGCACCATGGGAGGACTTTGGCCGGAATGTATTAATTGGTTTCCAATGCATTCCTGTGGGAAATGCTGGCTCGATTTACGAACTTTCTGATTTACGAACTGACTTCCGGAACGGATTAAGTTTGTAAATCGAGGGTTGACTGTACCTGAATGCTCCAGATCAGCAAACTGCTAAAACTTAGAATTTTTATTAAAAAATAATAATAGATCTTCAGTACTGCTAAGGACCAGATAATTTTTATTATATTCTGATACATCAAACCATAGACTTCAAAGAGGGTGTCCTTTTTTTCCATGTAGCAGTATCTGTCCGTCCGTCCGTCCGTCCGTCCGTCCGTCCGTCCGTCCGTCCGTCCGTCCGTCCGTCCGTCCGTCCGTCCGTCCGTCCGTCCGTCCGTCTGTCTGTCTGTCTGTCTGTCTATCTATCTATCTATCTATCTATCTATCTATCTATCTATCTATCTATCTATCTATCTATCTATCTAATCAGTAAAATCCAACCCAAAGAACTTTATCCATGCTCCCACTATACTAGGAAGCATCCACTCAGATCATACATACCATGCAATCTCCTAAGAAATTGCATCATCTTCCCAGCCCTTCCCAAACTCATTTGATTTCCTAATCTGATCAAGCTTGGAGATGACAACTCTTCAAAAACAGTGGAACCCATCATAGAAAGGCATTGAAACCACCTTCCATTGCAACAGGTATATCATTATCATACAATACTGTTACTCGCATAACAAAGAGCCTCATGGCACCAACTTTGTCTCTATGGAGATTGTTTTCCCATCTGAGCATTATGGCAGGATTTGCTGGTAAATTGTTGCCCTATTCAAAGGGTAAGAGATTTCTTTGCTCCTATAACAAAACAACAAAACATTTGCAATGTATTCAGATATGGGAAAAGTTAGGTTTTTTTTTTTTTTTTTTTTTTTTACTACATCTGGCTCAATCCCTAAGGTAACTTTCCAAGAGTATTTCTCCCCTTCTCCGTGGAGGGTTTAATTCTTAGATGGAGCATAAAGTTAATCTTTTATGGTTTGCATGCACATAGTGGGCAGGGCTGGAATATATGTTGACATAGGCAGGGTCACATTTGTCTTCTCTTCCCACCATCCCTTTCTTGCCTCTGTTGCTCGCTATGATTTAGCTTCCCCTTTTACCTTTCTGCCCTTCTTCTCTATCTCTGGCCTTCATCCAACAGTGTCAGTGAAGTTACTTCTTGGACTCCAATTCCTAAAATTTTCTATCATGGCTGGGGGATTCTGGGAACGATATTGCAAACAAACAAACAAACAAACAAACACTTCTACCTTCTTTTGTTCCCCATGCATTTCATTAGACCAAGGAACTCATGGAGCCTTAGGCCAAAATCTGGTGAACGTTCTCACATTCCCAGTTGTTAAAAAATATACACACAAACATATATGTAAAAATTCTCATGTTTCAGTGGTTCACATTTCTCAGCAAGAAGCGCTTGACAACTGGTTCTAAAAATAATTTTCCTTTCTCCCTTGAAGCATCATTTTGTCTGCTGGTGCTGATCTGAGTACAATAATTCAACATGAGAAGACAAACGATTTTTTGCCAGAGGCTGTTTGTTGGCATTTTTAATTCTAGAACAGGTTCATTACCTTACAGGAGGTACATAAATTCCAAAAATAACTTTCAGATAATGCAAAGAGCAGGTTTCAGCATGAATCAGCAGACAATCCACTGAATGCGAATCCAACAAAATACTCCAGGTGAACGACTGGCTACGAAAGTGATGCTGATGTGAGGGATTTGGATTTTGGGACCACAGACTATGCTTTCTGGAAGACAGGCTGCTGACAAGAGATGGGTTGCATCTCACAAGGCCTGGAAAAAATGTGTTTGGCCGCAGCATGAAATACTGTACTTCACTAGGAGGCCTGTAAACTGAATTGGAAAGGAGGGAGAGATGCAAGCTCACAGGTAAATATGATGAAGGTTTAACACACAATAAGGGAAACAGACCAAGCAGTTCTAAGGAGTTCCAATAATAATCTTCATAAAAATAAGGGTTCTCTGCAAACATGGAACAGTGAGTCTCTGTTGAGTGGGAAACGGCTAACTTTTCTAACTTACCCTGTTTAGCCTTTGGAGTAGAGTTGCTCCTCAGTTCTTCTGGGTATCTTCAGATTCTTCTTCTCCTCAACATCATTTATAAGAGTCTGTCTTAAATACAGCACTATAGGCTCCACTGAAGGCTTCAAAAAACAAGGCATTCCAGCGGAGGCCTTGTCAACTATAACTCTAGCTTCCCAGATAGGAAGTATCTTCTATTAGAGAAACCAAGACTTCTCAACAGTAAGTCTTTCAAAGGATGTAGGGAGCAAGTCTCTTAAAAAAAACAACTTGTAGAACAAAAAAGCATATATCTTGGAAAGGAGACAGGAGCAACAATCAGCACTAAGAGATACCTGGCAACACCCACATAGCAGATTGGCAGATTAATAGTCTAAAAACAGTGGGCTCATTAAAATAATAAAATGATGAAAGAGAGAGGAGAAGAAATAAAAGAAAACAAACTGTAAGTAAAGTAAAATAAAGTGGGGAATTAAAATAATTTTAGGGCTGTAAAGAGAAAAACTCTTGCTACCATCCCACACAGGAACATGAAGTTGTAGTAATGACAGACTTCAAGTACCCTGAAATCTCTTGAGAGGCAAATTCAGCCAAATATGGACCTTCTAAGAAATTCCTAGCTTGTATGGCTGTTCATTTTCTCCTACAAATTGTGGAGGAAGAAACTAGAGGAGTAGCTACCCTTGATTCTAACCAGTGGAGATGACTTGGTGGAAGATATGGCACTAAGGGGAACTAAGGGCAAAGTGATAATATTCAACTTGAGTTCTTGATTTCAAAGGAAACAAAAGCAGCAGAGTGAAACCACACAAGTGTGCTAGATTTTAGGAAAACAAATTTTAATAAACTTAGAAGAATAGTGAGGCAGATTGCATGTCAAGAGATCCTAACAGAAAACTGGGAGGATTATGTGGATGAGAGGGTGCAGAAAATGCTCACCAGATTTGTGCATGACGCAAAATTGGGAGGAATAGTTAAGACAGAAGACAAAAACAAAATTCAAAAAGATCTTGATAGGCTCAAGCCCTGATCTGAAAACAACAGAATGAAATTTAACAGGGTTAAGCGCACAGCTCTTTACTTAGCGTTAAAAATAAATAAATGCACAGTTACAAGATGGAGGATGCTTGACTCAGTAATACTATGAGCAAGAAGAATCTCGGAATTGTTGTAAATCATAGGCTGAATGTGAGCCAAAAGCAGCTGTAAAAAAAGGCAAATGCTATTTTAGGCTACATTAACAGAAGTATAGACTCTAGATCCAGTGAAGTACTAGTTCCCTCTATTCGGTAGTGGTTAAGCCTCATCTTGAGTACTGTGTCCTGTTTTGGACACTGCACTTTAAGAAGTATGTTGACACAGTGGAGCATGTTCAGAGGAAGGCAGCAAGGATGATCAGGGGACTGGAACCCAAGCCCTATAATGAAAGACTGGACATGTTTAGGTTTGAGAAAAGAAGGTGAGGGGAGATATGATAGCACTCTTTAAATACTTGAAAGATGGTCATACAGAGGGACACATAATAATGGACTCAAGTTACAGGAAGCCAGATTTCAGTTGAACATCAGGAAAAACATCCTAACTGTTAGAGCAGTACAACAATGGAACCAATTACCTCAAGAGGTAATGAGCTCTCAGCACTGGAAGCATTAAAGAGAGAATTAGACAGTCATTTAAGATATACTTTGATCTGGATTCTTGCATTTTGCAGGAGGCTGGACTTAAAGGTCTTATAGGATCTTTCCAACTCAATTATTCTATGATCTTATGATTCTATAAACTAGCATGCCTCAAATCTTTGCTCTTTCATGACATTTGACTACAATACCCACTTATTTTAATAATTTGTATTTATTTGAGTTAAGTGGCTTTTAAATGAACATTTTCAGCTATGTCCTGCCTTTAATACCAAAAATCAACTTCGGTATAATTATTAAAAAGTAAAAAGCAAAAGCAAAGCGTGCTGCTTATATACTGCCCCATAGCGCTTTAAGCACTCTCTGAGCGGTTTACAAGTTAATTATGCAGGCTACACATTGCCCCCTCCAGCAAGCTGGGTACTCATTTTACCAACCTCGGAAGGATAGAAGGCTGAGTCAACCTTGAGTCGGCTACCTGGGATTGAACCCCAGGTCGTGAGCACAGTTTTGGCTGCAGTACAGCGGCTTAACCACTGCGCCACGAGTTTTAATGTCCCAAATCTTGTTGGGATTGGTTCACCTGTGCAACAGGAGTGACATCAGCAGCAATAGGAGAGAGCTGCTGATTATAGGCCTCCTTTTGCAATTTTGGGGGTGCAGTCCATTGTACTGGGAGCAAGCCATGTACATGCCAAAATTTCAAAGAGAAGCTGGCAATGACCATCGGCTGCTGCCATTGACATCATTCCTTTTTTACAGATGGAGCTGCACAACAGGATTTCAGCCAATATTTATAATGTATTGTTTATTAAATGTACTTTGGGTTGATGATGATGATGATGATGATGATGATGATGATGATGATGATGATGATGATGATGATGATGATGATGATGATGATGGCAACATAAATTACTTGGAGTCCCAGTTTCTGGGGGAAAGGCAGGATATAAATAAAATAAATATATACATAAACACATTCAAAAGAGCCCCACTGAAGTACTGCTGCTGTTCTGCTCCCCTTTCACCAAAGTAAAACCAGTGACAGCTCCAAAACCTTTGGAGATAAGAATGAGGAAACAGACCTGAACACACTAACAGAGGTTCAGGGCATTCTTTTCTTGTGAGGAATCTGGGGCATACAATCCCCTGCAGACAAAGGAGCTCTGCATGTTTGTGCAGGCCTATTCAAGTCTTTGAGACAGGACCAACCTGAGAAAGCATTTTCCCCTTGCTTGCCATTCTCAGGGTTCTCTTCAAGGTGGAAGGTGATAGCCTGAAATGGAGAGTCTCCACTATGCACGGAGGCTCTCTATGAGATTTGGAACTCTGGAAAAAAATATCATGGCTTCTCTGCCACATATCTTCTCTACCCATCAGTCCCTGGGGAATGAGAGAGATAAGATGCTGTTGGACTCATTTCTTCTTTGTGTGATTGCCACAACTAACTGATGAGCACTATGTGACCAATAAGCTTGACTACATCAGGTTTTTAAAAACCACCTCTTGCATTCTTAACTGTAATGCTTCTATGTAAAAGGTACTATCCTGGACACCCACCAAATTTCCAGTTCCAGGAGTTAGATTCAAAACAGGAGAAAGGGAACAGATGGTAGCAGCAGATTCTCAGGAGCTGTGATCAGAAATAAGAAGGGTTGCTCATCCTGATTCAGCCTGCAGAAATTTTAGCAATTAAAAAAAATAATTCAAATGCCTATCCCACCTCTATTAAATTGGGATATTAGCCTCATAGTTTCTGATTCACGTTGAGACTCTGCCATAGATTCACTAATGATCTTATTCAAACCAGTCTCTCAACGAGAGGCAGTGTCCAGAATGAAGAAAGAATAATATTGACCAGATAAGTGGGATATTAAATAGATAGATAGATAGATAGATAGACAGATAGATAGATAGATAGATAGATAGATAGATAGATAGATAGATAGATAGATAGATAGATAGATAGATAGATAGATAGATAGATAGATAGATAGATAGATAGATAGATAGATAGATAAATAAATAAATAAATAAATAAATAAATAAATATTAAGCTACTTCACATAAATTATCATGATATTGCAGATGAACAATTTCCAAATGTGTGTGTGTCTATATATAGCCCTATCAGAGTCTGTAACTACTGTAACTAATTATTTGTAATTTATTCCTTTTCTTGGAGATAATAAAAATATGACTGCTAGTTATGTGCACTGTCTTCAGATATGTGGAAGAATGACCCACACTGGGCTAATCTGCAAATTTCTGAGGTAATCATGAGCAAAGAGCTCATAGGTATTAATGGGGAAGAGTGACACAAACATGAAACTCTTGTGTTAAATGCAGCATTTAGAATTAGATATATAATTAGAAGTAGGGAAAGAAAGAAAAACTCCTAAAGATGAAGGAGCATATGATGTTTACATTACAAATGATTCTTCCTTGCCTCTTCTGCTACCAAGTTATTGATTAAATCACCAAACTCTTGTGTCTGCGGCAAAACATACCTTTTGTTGCATAACTGTATCTTTTCAATTATAATTATAGGGTTGTAATATCCCTCTTCCACCTCACTAGATATTACAGGGCCCAAGTATGAACCCATTTTGTACCTTGTACTCTGTTGTGTGTGTTTAGATCATGAAGAAATGAACAGAAAAAAAAATCGGTTTTCTGCCAGAGCCTAGTAACATGTGTGTGACGGACAGTTCAGTAATCACTCCTGTCCATCACAATGGAATCCTGACTTAACAACCAATGGGTGAACGAAAGAGGCAGAACTAAGGATATATAAGAGAAATGGAAGACAGTTAAAGATCAGTTAGAGATGAGTTAGGGATATGAGTTAGAGTTAGGGACTTCAGTTAGGGATGTCAGTTAGAGAGAAGCAATATAGACTGTTAGGACCAGCCTGGTGTTAAAGAAGAATAAAGGGATAGAGAAAAAGATAAGAAAGGAATAAATACCTCGATTAGCATGATAAGCAAATATAAATGTTACCAAAGCACAAGTTATTGAATGAATAAAATAAGACCATCCATGATTTACTTTATATGATTTACTGATAAACACATAAATAAACATTGTTATATTGGAGAACTGTGATTTAAGAGTCATATTTAATAGAGTGGGGAATAAATCCTCTGGTGGCAGTGGAAAAGGGTTGAGAAATAAATGTCATACCCAGAGGTGAACCTGGGTTGTGTGGAAAAACGAAGAGGGGAACTGTGTGTGTGGGTGTGTGTGTGTGCGACAATGTGTAAATCAGAGTTTTAAAATAGCTAAATAGTAATTATTTCCATTACTTTTGAGAATCAATAAATTGTTAATTTTAAAAAGTGCATTCCTAATGACAATGAACCACTTTTGCAAACCATTTGAAGAAAAGTAGTAACTAATTACTTGTTTAAAAAAGCACCAACCTTCTGCATTCATTGCTATATACTGTATTTCATACTATGATTGGGTAGCCTTGGGAAATCAGTATTGTTACTGTTCCTGACCTGTTCAATGCAGTGCTGGTGGGGGTCATGGGTTTTCTTGTGTTTTTGTTCCATTTTAAATCCTGCTGCCATGAAATTAAAATGTGATGATGAATTAAATGAAGCCTTTTCACTATTAACATATTAACAGCTTCTTTCCCAAAACTCATTACGGTTACCGGAGTTAATCAATGCTGCTTTGTTTTAAGCTGATGTAAAAGGCAAAACCTTCTCTTTGTGGAACAATATGTAACTCTAAGAGGCTATTTCAACTGGCTGTAGCTGCACTAACGCAATAGAACTAACACATTGGTTTCCATCACCTCTACTGCCAACTCTGATGTGGCGGAACTTTGTACTTCATTAAGCAAAAATAATGTGGTTATGATGACAAAACCCTGATACAGTTCTGAACTGTGTGCAGATCACTGCTGATTTCATCAGTCATTGTTCTAACACGCTGTATGCGTCATTTAAATATTGATGTACGACAGATGCACACCTGACTACTGATGTGCAACATAGAGTAGATTACATGGTCCGTGTAAGCCTCAGCACTTACCACTCAGACAATTCATTGTGAACATATTTCAAGCCCTGTCAGCATAGACATTGAGAGATAACAGTTCTCCTTCTGCTTTCTATGTTTCACTTGAATTTAAATACTGAGAAGTCTCAACAAAGAAAGAGAGTACAAAATCTCCTCCACCTCTAGTGAGGCTACACTGTAATTGTAACTGGAAAAGTATAATTTTTTAAAGCTCTGATCAGAACATAATTTTTTTTCAAAGTTCTAATGTGAACCTAACCATTTAGCAGGATGGAATATCTGAGCTAGGTCTAGCATAGGCATCCTTCAGTCTCGAGAGACTATGGTAAGGTGCTCTGTATCGAGGAGTGTCCTCTCCAGAGCATGAAGCCTGGATAAAGTAATATGGAGGATAGGCTGTTACCCAAGCAGCAGATTCCCCCCTCTCCACATTGCTGAAATGGTCCAATGGAAAGGCAAGAGCCAATACAACTGGTTCCAGCAACGTCGCAGGAGTTGGCAGAACGACACAAACTGCCTTTGGGACTCCAGCTCCCGATTTTGCCTCTTGGTTAACTCTTGAAGCCTTTTCCATGAGTGGATATAGCCACAAGGCAGTGGAGGTTTGAAATCAGAGTTTTCCTTCTCCTAGATGGGCTGCCTTCCATGGCTGACGAGTCCCACCTGCACGGCCTGCTCTCTAATAGTGCGGAAGTATGATCGGACCCTTAAAATTTTCCTGCCTCCTAGGTGTAAGCAATGCTAATTGGCTTTCCTATTTCCATATTAGGGTCAGCGATAGAATCAGAGAACTTGAGAATTGAGCTAGATCTAATTGCTAATAATAACTAGAACAGAACCAACGACGGGGCTCATATAAGTGAACTTACCAAAATCTAGAGTTGACATATTCTGGTGTTCCAAATCTAATTAGTTCTTTTAAAATGACTTTATAAATTCATTGACATTGTTTTGAACTTCCCCAAAAAATGAGATTCACCTCAATTATATATAATGATTGAGAGATTATATTCATTATATTTATTTAATTTCTATCCTGCTCCCATCAGTGTCACAGCACTACTCTGGGAGGATTACAATTCATAAAATTGCAAAGCCAAAATGAAAATAAAAATATTTAAACTGATAACAATAACCCTTAAAAAACCCCAGATGGCACCGAGTAATCTCAGAGCACATGGAGGAAAAAAGGAGAGGGAATAAGAGGAGGGGAGAGAAGAAAAGGGGAGGAAACTGGTCAGCTGGGGTCGGTATGGAAAGCCTCCCTGAAAAGCAATGTATTTACCGGTAATTGCTTCCAAAAAGTCCACAGGGCGGGATTATATATATATATATGGTTCTTTATGGCTGCCAGTATTTAGAGTGATACATTTAACAGCAATTTTACTGGTAAAAGCAGACCTGGGCAAAGTGGATCCCGAGGGCCACATACGGCCCACGAGCTGCTCCTGTCCGGCCCGCCGGACATCAAAACCATTTATAGCTTTTTGTCTAAAGTTGATCAGTTGCTTATCTTTAACATACCACAAAAAACCTCTTTAGTATTTGTGAAGATTAACAAGTTTAAAATAAAAACAATCATAACATCACTGTTTCATTTTATTTTTAAGTAAAGTTGGTTTGGCCCTCAAGCACAGTTCAGATTTTTCATGTGGCACACCTATAGAAATTAATTGCCCACCCCTGGGTAAAAGTGTACTCTGTTTGATAGTACTCTATATTGCAGACAATTCATTTTATGTCTTATTTAGTCTTTGAATATTGATTGTTGACTGCAGTAAAGAAACTGACTAAATAATTGATAGATGGACTGCTTAACTGACACAAATGACCAACAGTTACCTTATATCTCTGGTTTTGCGAGAGAAACTGTTATTTCATAATGAACAACAAAGACTGTATGTTAATAAGGTTACCATCCGTATTTGCAACTGGAGGCCTAAATCCAGTGGTTAGTCACAACTAACACAGACCCAATGAATAAACTGAATTGATAGAGATGGGCCAGGTTTTACCCAGAATTCAGGCATGCCACTGTAAACTCACTTGTCCCGTCAACTGGCCTGGATTTCAGGCCTTCATTTCCAGCAACATTTTGTTATAAAGGAATCCACTATGAAATGGAACATTCTTCTGAGCAATACTCCATGAACTAAACTGGTTAACCAAGTACTGGAATTGATTAAAAACCCAGAGGGTGTTTGTGATAAAAGTAATTAAGTCTAAGATGTGTTGGAAAGACCTTGCTGAAATAATAAGCATGTGTGCACCTATATGTAAATAAAAATGAAGGTGGCTGGATAGCTCAGTGAAAACCCGGTCCCACTAACAAAATAAATTGAGAGAAGGGTTGTTGTTTTTTAATTTAGCATCAAGTCATGTGGTACTCACATGGCTTTTGGGTTGGTATATGGGTCCTCACCACCACACCTCTAGCAAAGGAGAGAGACATGGGCTGCAAGCGGCCACTGCTGCTGCCTCTAGCTGCTCTTGCTGCGGTGGTGGCCACCTGCCCTGTGCCTCAGTTGGCCAAGTGTGTGCCACATCCTCCACGGGCTGGCTGCGACCACCTCTGCCTCTTCCAGCTGCTGTTGCTGTCTCCTGGTGGCCACCTGCCTTGAACCTGGGCTAGTGGAGTGGGTCCCCCATCCTCCCCATATCCTCCCCTGCTGCTTCCCAGAACCCCCAACCACCCCCCTCTGGAAAACCTCAAACAATGGGTTGGATGCTGGGAAGAAACCAGCTGTGAGGAGCAGGACTGCCCATCAGCTGTTTGGCATGGCACCCTGCCTTGCCAGTCAGCTAATCAGGGCTTCAGAAAGCAGACTGCAATGTTTTAATTCTTTTAATTCTTTTTTTTTTTAAATATTGCTATTTGGTATAGTGGTGTACCAGGTAACAGGATTTTTAAAAAGTGTGGACTAAGAGGCATTGACATATATGAATTGATTCCATATGTGGCTTAAAATAAGCAGACCTCTGACAAAGGAGCAGAAAAAAAAATCATTGCCACCCCAAAAAAAAGACACAATGCTCTGTCACATTACTGTCAGCATGCAGGTACCTCGTGTGTTCTCTAAACTTTAAATTGATTTTTTTAAAAGCAAAATCTGATTTGATAGTGGTTCTTATTGTCAATGGGTTGGGGCTCACAGTTAGGTATCTTGCTGCAGAAGTTCAGTTCCCCACTGTGTATCTCAGAGGAACCAGCCTGTGTGGCCTTGGGAAAGCTGCAAAGTCCTAGGGTACCTCCAGAACAGTAAACCACTTCTGAATAGTCTTCACGTAGAAAAACCTGAGAAGGGTAAGTCACAATTGACATGATGGCACAAAATTAAGTAAGAATGACAAGCACAATAAAAATAGGCAGCACAATATAATTTTTATTTATTTATTTATTTTATTGATACCCCGCCTATCTGGTCATTGCGACCACTCTATTAAATAGATCTATTAAATAGGTCAGGGGTCTCAAACTCAATTTTCCTGGGGGCTGCTGGAGGCAGAGGCTGGGTGAAGTTGGGCTGCATTGGATTTTTCGCCAAGCAGAGCAAGTGCTTGAGGAAGCCGCCCAGGAGTTTCCTGAGCCCGGCTGGGGCTCCGAGGAGGACAAGGAGGAGCATGCGAACTGTTGTCGCCAGCCATGACCCCCTCCGGCTCCTTCTTCACTACTACCACCACCACCAGCAGCAGGATGAAGAAGCAAAGAAGGGAGGGAGTGCCGGCAACCGCCTAGCTGGCGGGGAGGAGGGCCTGACATAAAATTAAAAAAAACCCTCACAGAATTTGCCTTGCCAAAGGAAAAAGGCCCCCACCGGTACCCGCAAAACTAAACAGAACGGGGGGGGCACAGGTGCGTGCGTGTGTGTGTGCATGTGCACACACACACACACACATATGGAGGTCCGGCAACCTTCCTTTGAGGGGCCCCCTCAAAAACAGGCACACTCAGAAGCAGCAGCTACCCCCACCATGACAGAGGGGCAAATTTTGCGAGGTGAGCCCAGGCAGCCTCCAGAGCCGAAGTGGCTGAAGCAGGACAAAGAGGAGGAGGAGGAAGCACTGCCGGGCGCTGAGGTGGCCGCTGGCCAAGCTGGTGCTGGGGGTGCCGAGAGCGAAAGAGAGCCAGAGAGCCACTTCTCTGGAAGAGGCGGTGGTAGCAGCTGTTGGAAGCTAGGAGACATTCTTCAAGGACAGGCCGGGAGCAAGCTCCACTCTCAGGCATCACTCGGTGGCAGCTCGGGCACTCGGGGGGGAAGGGCCAGCTGTGCGCCTCACTCGACAGCTCTCCCCCAAGACAGCGCCTCTTGCGCCCTCCATCTGGAACTGCAGCCTGCCAGCCGGCAGACAGGCAAGCTGGCTGGCAGGCTGCAGTTCCGGATGGAGAGACAGCCGGTGAGCGAGGTGAGCCTCTTTTTTTGACTCTTGACAGCAGAGGACGCGTAGGCGCTTCAGGGCGGGCAGGCAAGGCAGGGGCGGCAAACTATCATCCGGCGGGCCACAAATGGCCCCTGGGCCACATGTTTGAGACCCCTGAAATAGATAGTGCCTTGCTAGAAAGAAGGGTTGAGAGAAGTCACCATCTGAAAAAGATACCAGTGCCTACCTAAATTATACATTAAATTTTAACATTGTCTTATTTGTATTGTACAAATGGCAGCCACAAAGAATTAAGATTCAAATCATGCCAAATGTGATGTTCACATTAGACCTCCTTCCCCAAATTCTGCCAAGGGTCTGTCAACTTCAGTGTAAGCTTCCTTTCTGGAACTTTTAGCTTGAGTGGAGATAATTTTTATTAGTAGTGCAGCAGTAGAGGGGTTAAAGCCCTCCTTATTATAACACAAAAACAAACTGTGCTGCTTATATACCACCCCATAAAGGAATAAATGTGGTTTGCAATTCAATTGTCCCCTCAGTAAGCTGGGTAATCAGTTTACTGACCTTGCAAGCATGGAAGGCTGAGTGAACTTTGAACCAGCTACCTGCTATTGAATTTGGATCATAAGCAGAGGTTTGACTGCAGTACTGCAGTTTAACCAATGCACCACAAGGCTCCTAACTATTGTAAGTGTCAGTAGTTGCTATTTATGGACAAACCAGAAAAGCTGTGTTTCATGACGGGTCATGGTTTGTACCCATGAACCACGAACCATCACAACCTCCCTGCAAAACCAATCAGTTCACCGTTTGCTTTTTTTGATTCATGCCAAGGGGAACTGTCTGCTCACTCTTCCTCCCCCTCCTGCCCCTACTGCCTCCCTATCTTGTTTTGAAGCTGCCACCGCCTCCTCCACCCCCTTCCAGAGAGGCAGCAGGACTGGGTCCTTTCACAGAAGCCAGGCCTGGTGCTTCTTAGGCTGGGAGTGGCGGAGGTGGCTTGAAGACAAGGTAGGGAGGTGATGGGCCAGGGGTAGGGGGAGGAGAAGGGGTGGGCATCCCATTTAGCAGAAGCAAAACGAAGTGCTGAGGGGGGTGGAAGTTCAGTGCTTTATTTCATTTCAGCAAAACGGGATCCCTGATCCAAACCACAAACCAGCCCAGTTCTGTTTGTTTGTTTGTTTTGTTTTGTTTTTGTTTTTTGTTCATGCTTTGGTTTATAGCCATATCTAATGTTGACCAGAACATATTGGCCAGTTATGGAAAAGTTGTGAATTTTATAGGTGAATTGCCATTAGTTAAGTAATCTCTGCATTATTAAGTGTACAACAGACAAATGTCTACAGAGATATCTTAATTTATGGCAATTCACCTCTAATAGTTATTCCTTTTGCTCAACTATGCAATAGGATATAAGTCTCAGTGATGACACATTTACAGGCTTATGCTTGCTTATTGCCTAAATGGTTTTTTATTGAGTGGTAAAGGTCTCTTACCCTCATCTCCAAGTATGAGATGTATGATATTTTGATTTAGTTTGATAAGCACTGCTACTACATTATTCAGTATTTTCTTTCAAGTGAGCTAATTATAAAAGGGAATTATGCAACTAAAGCTGGGAGACGGAGCACTCTACAAGGTGAGACATGTCAAGCTGGTTTGACTTAGTAATTAATAAAACTGAATGGATTATGAAAAATTCTTTGCTAATATGCTAAATAGCTTATATGGTGCCCTGAAAGAACAGTGGAATAGCTAGTGGACTTTGGGATTTGAATCCAGTTGCCTAAAACTTAGCCATCTCTTGCAATAGCAAACTGAATCTTGAAACATTCTCTGTGTTGGACATTTGCTTCCTTTGAGTTAATATTTCTCCACAATACTTATGAAGCCAATGAACATGATTTACTGAGCGCAGTCTACATTAAACTACCCTACTGCCATCAGTCATAGATCACTCAGAGGTGCATATATTCAGAACACGTATGACATGTGTCTACTCTGACAGCATACCATGCAACATGGGACATGACCATAAAATATGATGGATGTACTTCTATAACTATTATGGGGTAATTTTAGGTATGTTGTTCCTCCATCCTGTAGGTCCTCCCTTATATTCTGTTCCAAAGGAGTTCCAGATTTTTCAGATTTTCTGATGATGTGCTGTTACAAGTAGAGACTGCTCTCCTACAGATTTAGTCTTTCAAGAGCTAGGACACAGAGGGGCTAGGACACGTGATAACTGAACTTCTCTTGGTGGCATTCAGAGAAATGTTAAGAGAAAAAAGAGTGTAGGATAATAAAATTGTGGTATCAAGCAGCACACAGGGCAGAAACAAGAACAAATGAACAGTAAGTATTAAAAACAATGCAGCACATAATAAAACCAGATGTTAAACTGGATGTAAGGGACAAAAACAGCATTAAGAACTAGAATAGTTCCTAAAACTGTCAGGAACACAGAAAGCTGTTCTTCACTGAGTGCCAATAAGACTTATATTATGCTTAGTGAGATGTATCTAAGTGAGATGTATCTGTAGCATCAAAAGCAAAGCAAAGCAAGGCGTGCTGCTTATATGCCACCCCATAGTGTTTCAAGCACTCTCTGGGCGGTTTACAAGTTAATTATACAGGCTACATATTGCCTCCCCAGTGAGCTGGGTGCTCATTTTACCAACCTTGGAAGGATAGAAGGCTGAGTCAACCTTGAGCCGGCTACCTGGGATTGAACCCCAGGTCGTGAGCACAGTTTTGGCTGCAGTACAGCGGTTTAACCACTGTGCCACAAGGCTCTAGATTAAAACTAGCATCAGTCTGGTTTTAATCTAGTGTAAATCTTCTGGAATTTTAGTGACTGCATATTTAGTTTTAATTGCTGTTAGCTCCACTGGATGATGTGAAAGCATTAAAAGAACAGATTTTCTGTGACATAAGATTGCAATCAGATTGTTGCAAAAGCGCACATCTGATCACACTAGAAAAGGTCACTTTAACAGGAGCAATTTCCCATGAAGTGACCCTTCCATCTGCTAGGAATTCTCTACACCCCAGTGCCCATCAATAGTAGCTCTACAGCTAGCCCAAAAAGGTCCAGCTTAGGATGGATCACATTTCCCTGTACATTGTGAGACTGCCAGGAAATAAATTAGACCCAGACTGCTCCACAATGCAAATTGCGATCTACAGTATTTCCCCATGTGATCACACCCTAAGACAAAATAAAATAGCAAATTATTTTATTGCATTTCAAATAACATGCCCTGTTCTTCTCGTCAGGGCTTTGAAATGCAATGCAATCAGTTTGATTAATGGTTTTCTTCTTGGCACTGCTCAGTTTTATTTATTGCTATTTATTACCATTCCTTTGATTTTTATCTTATATTGCTGCCTCTCAGACACTGCCCTTCTTCTCCCCTCTCAGTACACAGAGTTATTTAAATGGGAAAGATTTTAATTACCGAGGGATATAAGAACAACTCAGCACTCTGGCTAGTCAGAAATAGGAAGTGACAGACTGGTCACTTCCAGTTTCTAAAAAAAGGCTAACTCTGGATTAAATGAAGCCTGAAGGGAAAATTACATTAAAATGCCATATTTCTCTCTCTCTCTCTCTCTCTCTCTCTCTCTCTCTCTCTCTCTCTCTCTCTCTCTCTCTGTGTGTGTGTGTGTGTGTGTGTGTGCAGCAAAGTCATAAAATCTCTGTCTCCTAAAGTTTGCTGCTTCTCCATCACACTGCTTGTTAGGTCATGTACTTTTCAGAACCAGACCGTGCACTTTAGCTCCTCCCAGAGGGGCAAAAAATAGTTACAGAAAAAGATCTCAGTGTGTTTTTAGCCTGGAGCTGTTCTTCAGTGGAGAAAAACAGTAAGTATAGTCCAGGAATAATTCTGTACCTTGAATATGTTCCTGTATGAGTGATAAACCTTTAATGTATGGTGTTTGCCTGCCTCTGAGCATAAGCAGTAAGTCTAGTTTGTAGGAGGGAAATTGGGCAGGGTAGAACTCTGGCACCTGTTAAAAAATAATGAAGACACTGAAATAGATATTTTGTATATGTATTTTATATATGTTCAATCATCAATCCGTATGGAGATGACAGCTAAGAAAGCTGACAAGAAAAAACTGATTCATTTGAAATATGGTACTGACAAAGACAAACAAGTAGGTCCTAGATCAAATCAAGCCTGAACTATCCCTGGAGGCCAGAATGTTGAAGGTTATCCTAATTTGGGCACATGATAAGAAGGCAGGATTCTCTGGAAAAGAGAATAATGCTCAGGAAGGTGGAAGGCGGCAGGAAAAGAGGGAGACCAAAATGGGCTGACTCCCTAAATAAACCCACAGGCTTGCGTTTACAAGAGCTGAGCTGAGCAGTTGAGGACAGGACATTTTGGAAATTGCTTATTCGTAGATAGGGTCACCATGAGTTGGAGGTGACATGACAGCATGTAACAACAGCAAATTGGGCAGTTCCCTGTTAAGTTCAACTATGCTTTCTAATATGTTTCTCTGTGTTTGGTTTATAAGGATAAAATTGGCAGTGATGCTCATCTTTGTGATCTAAACTGGATAGTGCAGTGGTTTAGGTGTCTGGCTGTGGAGCCCGAGGATGAGAGTTGAATTCTCCACTGTGCCTCCTTGACTAGTCTCAGTGATCTGTAGGGTCCCTTTCAGCTTTGCAGTTCCAAGATATTTCCTTCAAAAACTTCGTGCCTCTTATCTTCTGCTAACAGAATTTGATATTTCCTTCTCATTTCTGTGCTTGTGTCCACCACTCAGCTTTGTTGCCATTAGCCTCTTCCTCCCCTCCCCCGCATTGTTTTTCTTTGTCAGTACCGTATAGCGATGAACTTTTTGCCATCGCAAGAGCAATCGCTTTGCGATGGCCCTTATGGGGAAATTTCGCTTTGCGATGATCGCTTCCCCGCGATCATTGCAAAGCCTCCATTTTCAGCCAGCTGATCGGCGGTTTCAAAATGGCTGCTGGGTAAACAAAATGGGCGCCCCGCTGTTTTGCCTCGCTTTAGAGGCACCGAAAATTGCTGCCGCAATGGAGGATTTTCGCATGAGGTTAGTTTTTAAGCTCATAGGAACACATTAAACGCGTTTTAATGCACTTCTATGGGCTTGATGAAATCGCATAGCAGCGATTTTTGCTGCATGGATTAACATCGCTAAGCGAGGCATCACTGTAGATGTTTTATATACATGCCTTGGTTCAATCATCAATCCATATGGAGATGACAGCCAAGAAAGCTGCCAAGAAAAAAACTTATTTCTAGGTGATGTACTGCTACTGGAGGGGGAAGGAGCATAAGACATCCCCATTCCCAGAGACGCATGCACACATACACAGATGTCCCATAGCAATTAGCGTTAGGGAAAGAAACTTCCACTGATGTCAGTCTTCTGTGAAATTTGGCAGCTGGGGGAGGAAATGGTCGTTCTCTGCAAGCTGCACACCACCCAATCTCCATCATAGCAACTACTCTTAGAGAAAGAAACTTGAAATGTTGTAACAAGGCCAGTGGGGTAGAAGGGAAGTACAAGAAATGACATAGGTAATGCAGAACTTGGAAAAGTTCCTACAACCCCCGGAATCCCAGTGATTCTGCTGGAAGGGAGGTTCTGGAAGCTGCAGTCTAAGAAGTAACTTTCCCCAGCATTGCAGGAAGTGGGATTGGAGAGAGTGAACACTGTGTTTTCCTGTTCTGCAGGGAGGGGCTGGGAGAGATGCCACTGAGTGCTTTTCTCCTTGACCTGCTGGTGTCTTCCTCTATCTCTGGTGTGGGCTAGGGGAAAGGCACAGCTTTAATGGGCTTTTTAGACTTGAACTCCAAAGACCATGCTACCTGGGATTTGCAAGAATTGTAGCCCCTTCCCAATGTTCTCAAGTTCTGGAAGAATGTCACTAAGTCCTCTGGTATTGCAAGAAGAGACAAGACCCTAAAACCCACAGAGCATAGGACGGAAGGGAAAGAAAGCCCAGTTTCTTACTCCCTTAATCCTTGTTTGTGCTCCCTTTCCCTCTGTCTCCTCTATGTTGCCTAGTTCTTTCACCATCTACTCTGCTTCCACCTTCCACCTTCCCAACCCTGCATGCCTCTTCCCTTTCCTTCTTCTCCCTCATCCTCTCCCTATACTGCTCTTTCTTCTGCCTAAAGCTCCAGTCCCCTCACAAATAACATTTTGATTCCCTGTCCCTTTCCACTGAATTTTACTTTATTCTGAATTTAATCTGTAGAGGTCATGATGGCTGATGAATAAGGGTAATTAACTGAAGGAAAATGCTTAGATTTTGAAACAAGATCTGGGAAGGAATTGGGAAAGTAAATTGGAAGAGTGACCTTTGGTTTGAGATGCAAATAAATTACATTTTTCAAAAAGTGTGATTTTGAGGGAAAATGAATTGACGGGCTTTGCCATCTCCAAATGGTCACATAGCCTACCAGTTATGTGTAATTTTGTATATATGAGTACAAATTAGCATATGCAAATTTCATGCAGGTTTTGTCCAATGGAACTATTTTTCATCTCTCTTACATGCCACTCATTCCTGGTTTGCAGTTAAATCCCAGTACAAATGGCATGGTAGAGGTCTGTCACATATGAAGCTATCCAGAACAGAAACTATCATTCCCTCTTAAAGCGAAGGCTGGTGGTTGATCATCGATCCATTTGGAAGGGAAACAGCACAATCCAGAAGGGAGAAATTTGCACATACAGATGAGACATTTGCACATGCCCTTCTGTGTTCCTGAAATGTCCCTTCTACTTTCTTCATTCCACAAGGGGTGGACAGAAATGATAGGTTCCTAATCTAGGAGTAAGCACACTCCAGAAGATAGCATATTATCAAGGGATGGTGTCCCATATCTGCCTTTCTAAATGGTAGATGTGGGGCACCATCCCATATTTTGTACCCTTGTGCTACTCTGTATGCTGAGCTGATGATTGAAGAGCATGACCATTGCTCATGCATCTTTGAAGAAAGGAAAGTGGTTGTGGGCAGCCTTAAAGATCATGAAGGTTCTGCCCTCCTAAGAGCATTTTCATAGGGCACGTAAACAGGCCTGAGTTTAGTTAGGTGGTCCTAACTAAAGGAAGCAGTTTGAATCAATGGATGAACATATGTGTAGACTCACTATTCAGCTGTTGACTTAATGGCTTTGCTGTACTTGTGATTACCCAATATATATGTTTAATTAGTTCTATGCCATCAAGTTGAAACTGACTTAGGGCTTTCAAGGAGAGATATTTAAGGAGTGGTTTTACCCACTCCACTCCCCCAGTGAGCTTCCATGGCTAAGTGGGGATTTGAACCTTGGTCTATCACTCTATCCACTACACCATACTGTGTAGTGTGGTGGCTTATTTGAAATAGGCCATTGTTAATGGAGAAAGTTATGTAATGCAACTGAGGCTTTGGATTGTTTTTCACATTCCTAAATGGACTTGTGTGTGTGTAAATACCCTTGCCATGCACTTGAGCCTTTTCAGCTGATTGTGTGCATGTGTGGATTCTGTTGGTATGAGAAAGAAAGAAAAGTAGAAACATCTTGGAATAAAATGCACATCCTTGTCAATGCAGACAGCATATTGGAATCACACGCATGGGAAATACAATTGTGAAAATAATATGGTTTTCCTCCTTGCCTTTGATAGCTACAATCTGTTTAGAAGGATTCTCTTTACAACTTGTGTGGCTATGTATTATCTTGCCACCATGACTGCAGTGATGATATGCAGCACAAAAATTAACGTTCTACGTGGCAATTCTAAAAATTGGGTCAGTCCAAACAAAAAAATATATAACTTTGAAACTGCAATTGATACCTAGAGAAAGTTTCAAAAAATATTCTTCATAATTGCTTTGTGTTTAGGGGAGAACTGGTTAATTGATGAAAAAAGCAGTTGGGTTCTGGGATTTTCTCTTGCTTGGTGTCTCTTTGTGAATGAGCACAAGAGACACCTGCAGAACATCTTGTTTGCTGCCCTCAGTGTTGTCAACATTCAGGGTGCCCTTTGCTATATAAAGCTTGGGATCCTTTTTTCTGGCTGCTAAAGCAGGCATGATATTATGCAGGAATAGCGGACCATTTCCTGGCTTTTTGAACTGTTTGGACACAGAAACACAATATCCCACATTCATTAACTGGAGATATTCTGAAGAATTTAATCAATTTATTCTATCCACTTTTTATCTTCTCTTTATTTTACTGTTAATCCAAATTGGAAGTCATGAGATATTTGTCGCCCACAGCTGATTAATTTCTTGGATCAACTGTTCAATGAAGCTATGCCTCCCAGGAAGGGAAAATACAGAACCAGGCGATGCAAAAGATAATTTTAAAAAAGACACAAAAATGGCTGATTGTTGTGCCGACGTTCTTGTAAACATTCTCAAAGCCAACTGGTTAGAAACTGTGTTGTTGATGGTGAGGACATGCCGTGCACACACAGACGGAGCCAATGAGGTTACACTCTATCTCATGTTTTGTGTTAATTTGGGCATGATGATGTCAGGTCAGCTATATTTTAGTCCCCCACCCTCCCCCCCACACCAGCACCAAGACTGGTAAAAAAATCTGTGACATTGTTGAAGCAGAATAGTAGTCTGGGAAAATATACAACATGGTGCATTTGTGGTTTTCTTTTGTTCCACCTTTCTCCCACCTATGATGCCACCCTAGCAATTGCTGGAAGCTATTCCAGTTGTTGACGCAAAGTATTTTGGAATGACTTGGTTTGAAGAGGCAGTTAAGACCCAGTTGCTTTACAAAAGACGAGTTTCCCCTAGAGAGGAAAACTAGTAACCTGGTCATAACAGATCCACCTAGCTGTCAGAAGTGTCAGGGAGCTTGGCTCTGGAGGGCTTAGGTAACAGGGATGTAGCATCATCATTCCAACAGCCCTTCTTTCCCGGCATCATCACTTCATGGCCTTTGACCTAAGATAACCCTTTTTTGTGTTTTTCTTTTCGCCCTTTGCCTGGCTTTCTTTCTTCATTAGACCTCATTCCATTATTTCCTCCCAAGACGGCAATGGCTGTTCTCCTCAAGTGTGGTCAAGTTGCTTCAAAGATCCGGCGACCCTAATAGGAGTTGCACGTCGGAAGGTACCGCTGCTCCAGCGAAGGAGAGAGCCAGGATGGTCCAACCCCTATTGATCAGGATGCACAGAGGGAGGGACGAGACCTCCAAGACAAGGGGATCCTTGAAAGGGAGCGCACAGAAGCCCCCCAACTCTTTCAAGACCGTCTCAGAGTCGGGCTGCTTTCCCTTTGGCTCGCCTTTTGCAGGGCAAGCAGCTCCAGCTTTTCCTCCGGTGGCCTGATTCGGTTCCTGCGCGCTTCCTCTCTGGTTCCTGAAGTTCCCTAAAGGTTTCCCCTTCCCTGGCAAGAAGACAGGGAAGGCGTGTCCTTATCTCTTTCCTCCTCCTCCTCCTCCTCCTCCTCCTCCTCGTCAAGGCAGCCGCTTGCCGCTGCCGCTGCGGGAAGCAGTTTGGAGCTATAAAAGCGCGGATCCCACGCCGCCGGGAGCTTCACTCGCCGCTCGAGCTTCCGCGTGTTTTGATCCGCACCGAGGAGGCTACGCGGAGAGGAGCGCAACGCCGGCGCCTCTGCGTGTGTGTCTCTCTCTGTGCGTGTGTGTGTGTGTGCGCGCAGCCCGAGGGCACAGGAAAGGGGGGGCAGAGCCAGGGAGGCGCAGAGTCACCGAGGGCGCCGGGCAAGCCCAATGCGTGGACTAGGTGCCTTTGCAACATGCTGGAGCTACAGAGCCGCTGAAAGGAGTTTGCCCGCAGCTGCTGGAGCCGGATTGTAGCGCTCTCGTTCCTTATGAAGAAGGCACACGTGAGTAGCCGAGCGGGGAAGCGCTGCGCCCTGGCACGTAGCCGGACTTGCCCCCCCCCCCCCAGTTTAGGATCGTGATCGTCGTGCGTCGCCTCGCCCGTTAGGTTTGCGCTCGAGGGTCCGAGGACGGAGGGAGGGCGCCGCTTGCCTCCGGGAATGTCGAGGAAGGCTGCGTGACTCCTGAAACGGGCGCTTCCTTCGCTGGCGTGTCTCCGGCTCGTCTGGCAGGAGCTCCGAGCGTCTTTTTTCCCCTTCTCTTTTCTTTTAACCCCGCATGGGATCGGGTGGCGCAGGAAGATCACCCGTCGTCGACCCCGTTCGCGACCGACGGGCACGGGGGCGGGGGACGGGGCGCTTGGAGGCGCTGTTCCGAGTCCGCTGCACCCAGCGGTGCCTGCCGGGGGGCGAGCGCGGTCCCCCAGGCTCTCCTTACCGGCTCTGTCCTTTGTACAATTCCTACTCTGCGCGCGTGTGGTGGGGAAATTCCTGCCTAGCGTTGATAGGACGGGGCACTATTAATAGAGGATGCATTATAAAGGATGTGAATTATGCACGGACTAGATAAGGAGCCGCAGAAGCAGTTTTCACGGAACCCGCCTGGTTTAAACGTAGCTGGAAGACAGAGGCAGGCATGCAGCGGCATCAGTCCAGCAGCCCTTGGTGCTGGGCATCCATCCCTTCATGGCCGTCGACCCGAGGGCCGGACTTGGTGCCTTGATCGGAGCTGCTTCCATTCTTTCCTTCCGAAAGGGCGATGGCGGTTGTCCCGAAGTACCATCAAGTTGCGTCAGACTTAAGGCAACCCTAAGAGGGTTTTCGAGTTCAAGGGGGTGGCTTTACTAGTTCCACCCCCTGAGTAAATTTTCCCAGCCAAGTGAGAGATTTGAATCCAGTTCTCAGGGCACTCTTGTCAGCTATCCTGTGCTGGTTGTCACAGGCAATGACTGTACCTACTGCCTGGGGTGTGGGGCAGCATGAAGGAAGCATTTGCAGATAAAAGAACTGGAAAAATGAACACTCTGGGTCCCCCCCCCTCTTTCTTTTTGGATAATTGTAGGAAACACTGCTGTGTGAGTTGTAGGAGACAGGCAACATGCTCCAAACTTGGGTCTGATCTCGCTTGGAAGGAGTGACATGCGTCTCTTATCATAGGCACAAAGTCAATGCCTTCCCCTCCTTTTCCCAGAAACGTGTGTGTGTATGTGTGTGTAATATTCTATAATATATATACATTGGTGGTATGTTGAAAAGTGTACCAGTCAGTCCTTCCCCCCCCCCACCACCACCACCAAGGAGAGTGATGAAACAGGGAGCCTCTCCACTTTGGAAAATTTAGAATTTTACCTCACACAAATTTGTCACCATCTGAAATCTTAGCGATGTCATTTTAATATCTATTATGGAGAGTCTTTGGCCTTGCAGATGTTTTAGAAAATAGCTCTCATAATCCATTCTCATTGGCTGTGCTTGCCAGGATTTCTGGGATTGGCAATCCAAAACTTGGGCAGGTCTGCTGCCCTGTAGGAAAGGCATATTCCTGCAAGCTTTACTTTTGATTGGGCAGCCTTTAAAACTGCAGGAGGTGCACAGAAAGAGTCTGACTGGGCAGCATGCTGAGAGGCAAATTGCCAAATGCCTGTAGAGGCCTAGACCTGGAGGAACGCTTTAGAGTCATCAATCTTCTGAGAGCTAGCTTCTAGGCAGCAAAAAAGGCCAGTGAGGGACTTGAAAAGGAAGACGTTACAAAGCACAGCAACGATGCGAAAGGACGTGCAATTCATTTCATTGTACTCTTAAGACCTGGCTTCAGATCCTTTGGCAAAAGGGGGGGGGATTTTATTTTTGAAGAGAAGGTTACATTCTAAATTAATGAAACTGACATGGTAGGTCCTGTCCAGTTAGGCTGGGCAGCCAGCCTTGGCTATTCCAGACCATATGGCTCTGCTCAGGAGGACCTTTCTGGAATGCCTCTTTCTGACCCAGCAGTGGAGTATCTACCAGACCTCAAGCAATTAGGCTTCCCACAAGCTGAAATTCAAGGAGATAAGACTTGGTTGAGCATGCTGCAGACAGATTTGGAGTTTCTGGCTTGTAAGGAAGGAGAAATTACTTGGGCAGAAAAATATCTCTTCCTGCTGAAAAGAGTTAGATGTTCCATTGACCCAAGATATAGAGAAGGGTATGGACAATGGTCTAGTCCCTTGAAGGTGTTAGGGCAGAAGAAGCTTTAAGCAATAAGCAGAAGAGGCATGTACTCATCAGAGGACTTCTCCAGACAAAGCATTTGTTCCCTGAACTGTGACTGGTTTAGCACCGATGTTGTCAATAACTGTCCTCCACATCCATCTGACAAAGTTTTTCTTGGTAAAAAAAAAAAGGGGGGGGGGAATCCCTGACTTCCTATGCTTTTTTGCTCTCTTTTGAAGGCTAGCTTTTTAGTGGTTGTTGTTTCTGTTTGTCATGGAGGGTGGTGTGTGGTGGTAAGGCATTTGCCATTAAGTTCATTTCTGCAGTTGTACCATCTTGATTGGAAGGTTTCACTTTGACATTAGTGCAGAATAGTAGCCCCGGAACAGGAGACCCAGCAGGGGGGTTATTTTACATTTATTTTTGAAAAGGGTTTCTGCATTTTCGTAGCAGAGAGCTGGAGAGAAGCACTTTTAAAAGAAGGTGCTTTTCATGTTCGTTACAGACATGAATCTCAGTAAGTCCAGCACTTTATGACAACCTAGACAAACTGAGGAGATTTTTCCCTGTCTGGAAGAGCTGAGGGTGTGGAAAAGATTTTGTTCCGTTTCCTTTCCCTGCCGCCCTCCCGGGATCTGTAGTCCAAAAACAACTTCTCCATGCTCTGCCCCCATTTTACCAACAGTAATATTTTACACTCAAGACAAATGGAAACTCATCCTGTCGATAGTAAAGCTAAATGCCCCTCATTTTTTCCTGCTCTTTGCTCATGATAACACTGCTGAATTCAAGAAGATAGAGGTTAAATTGAGGGAAGTTTCCCTTAAGGTATGCATATAGGTTTGTCATCAAAATAAGTTCTTGCCATACTGAATGACCTCTAGGCATCTTCAGAGTATGATGTAACAAGGCAGTAGATCACACTACATCATCTGTTGTTTCATGTAGTCTCTACAATATGCCTCTAATGTTACCATACTTGGATCTTTCTTGTTTCTACTGCAGCATTTTTGTGTTAGGAACTTGCATTAAATATTTAAATTGCTGTTTCCAGATTCATCCTAGGCTTGTTTACTCTTAAGTAAATCCTTCGTGTTGAACATGGCTTGCTTCCTGGTAAGCATGCTTAGTTTTGTAACTTAAAGTTGAAATGCTAAGTGTGTTTGTTTAATGGAGAGTAAGTGTTGAAAAGGCCAGTGATAGTGTTCATGATCAGCTGTAAAACCTAAGCTTTTGAACATCTAGTATACATTGGGCAGGAGAGGAACAGATCAGTGAAATGATTTTTTTAAAGAAAAAAACTTGAAGTTTCACCTGGAAAGATATCTCAAGAAAGATATGACTTACTCTTACAAATGCTTTCATATGCAAATGTCCAAGTGCATTGTAAATAGAACATTGAAGTTTTATTACAGTTAGGTGCCTAGCTGTGTGGCTTATATACTTAGAAGAATCAAGAACACTGTTGCAAATTTAAGAGTGTGATACAACAGGAAAGCTTTATTGTTGTGTAGTTTATGCACTTGTGAAGAAAAGCCTGGAATGAGGTGATACTAACTCACGCTATGTGTTAACGGTTTTCAAAGCTGAGAATTCTGCAATATGCCTTTCTATTTTTAAAAAAGCCACACAGTAGTAACATCTTTCAGATTAGGTGTTGAGTGTTCAGTCATAAACATTCTCATTGACAGTAATCACACTGACATAATCCCATTGAAGGATTAATCTGGTGAGAAAAGTTGCAAGATGAGAAACTTGGTAAATAAATGGTGTATGTGTGTGGGGAAAGGAGATGTGTGTAATTTTCATTCTCGTATTCAAGACAATAAAAGAATTTACAATAATTCTGATAGGCAAGGGGGGAAGCTGGCTCATAGGAGCACGAGAATATGTTGGACTCAGGACTATATATGTGTCATTATTGGCCAAGGTGCAGTTCTGTATGATATACAGTACTGTATTCTGAAACATGCTTTTCTAGAGGCACCTCACACAGGCTGCTGAAACTGTATGTCAGGCAGTGAAATATGAAATTTCGTAGCAGAGAAATTTGGTGATACTGGGGACAAAGAGTGTCAAAATTTAACCTTCTGGCTAGACATGCAAACTTTAGGAGCCCTTAGAAGTGGAAAAGAGCTAGAGGCAAAAAGAATGCAACTCTTTTTTGTTAAGTGGGTACATTCATTGCCAGCAGTTACTTGCCCTCCAGGGCTTCTGTGTGAGAACACAGGCCTGGTCATACAGCATTCTTGCTTCGGCAAGGGAGTATTTGGGCAAAAGTAAGGCAGCCCAGGTTGTGCAAGAGAAATCCTGAAGGAACCATCAAGTAGGGGAACAAGAAATTTTATTCTGGCCTGGGAGAATAAGTGAATAGGACCTCAAAAGCCTATTTTCACTTATTTGGGAACAATTCCTGCTGGCTGTGTTATTAAGAAAAAGCAAGTTTCTATGTGACTGAATGACTGTTGCATTTTGGCTCCAAAGCATGTGGAGAGCTCCAGTTTTTTTGGGTTCAGTGCAAGTCAGTCATTATGAGCCCAGTTCTCATGCACTCGTAGGAGCAAACGGCAGTCAAACCTACTGACCTGTATTACTGAGATGGTTCCAAAAAATGAAATGTCAGACTGAAAAAACTTGGAGTGAGGGAAAGAAGCAGAACCAGTTGAGAAGCACAGAAAGAAAGGCCCAGAGATCACCTGCTTTAATTACCACAAGCAGTTGCAGATTTGCTGAGCTGGAAATAAAGCTGGATTTTAAATTAATTCAGCTTCTTGATGAGTCAGAGTGAGACAATTCATTTTGCAGAGGTAAGCCACAGAAATATTGCTGCTGCTGCTACTACTACTACTACTATGTAGTAATCATAATCAGAATTACCGTACTCTATGGCAAAATACCATCAGGTGTCACTGCCTGGCCCTTGCTTTGCTTGCATGATCAGAACTCAGTGTCTTTTCCTACGTGTCCTTTCTTTAAAACCTTTGCATTTGTGGGTAGGAGTCAACTGGGGCCTGGACTTAGCCCCCAAACCTATTTTCAGTACCAACATGTGGCCTTGAGACATGCAGAATAATAATAATAAAGCAACATGATTTTTACCTTGTGTGGAGTGACTTTTCCTCAGGGAAGATCGAACACAACCATCCTTGCCACCAGTTGTGTTCGACTACAACTGTCAGAATTAAGAGTTGTTCATATTTGCACTTTTGGACCACAACGCCGATAATTCCCCGTGGCTAGTAACCTTGGGGAGTCGGAGACTCTCTGATGCCTTAGGACACCATGCTGCTTAGGGAATTGTGAGAGTTGTAGTACAAAATCACAAGTAAGGTCATCTCCAGTAAAAAAACCAAACACCTTCAGGCAGTATTCTGTGAGTTTGGGGCAAACAAAGAAGAAGTAATGTTTCCAACCTTTTGGGATTAAGGGAAAGAATTAGCCTCTCTGCAGAGGCACTCCTTTTGCTCTGATACAGTATCTTTATTAGGTAGTGCTTTGTATGGCAGCCTTGTATGTTGCCCTGAGACTTCTGGCTGCAGTTGACTGAATCAATGAGTTAATGAATGAATAAAAGAATGAACAAATCTTGTCAGTGGAGCTTGCTGCCATCTTCTGTGCATTCATAATTCTCCTGTAGAGCTAGTGTTAATCCATGTATAGATGTGGTCCGATCTCTGTCAATGTCCTTGGAAACTGAGTTTCCTTCAAGGTTCCTTATCACATGGATAGCTATATTTATGCATGTTCTTCATGAGTAGCATTGGTGGAAAAGAACCAATGAATACATGGAGGCAAGTGATAGGATGTGTTCTGAGCTGAGAAATTTACTTTTTTAAATATAGTATTCAATTCTTTTTTTTTAAAAAAATTCTGGTTTATGATTGTGGGATATTGTGCTCCTCTGTCTGTTATTCAAATTCCAGGAAATAGAAGGATATTGCTGCATAATGTTGTGCCTGCATTGCCAGCAAGAAAAAGGATGCTAAGCTTTACATAGCAAAGGCTGGAATGAATGTTGACAGCACCAATTGCAGCAGTCAAGTTGGTCTACACAGGATACCCCCTTGTGCTCAATTCCATTCATGGAGAGACACCAAGCAAGGGAAAATCCCCAAAACTGACTCCTTTTTTCATCAGTTAACCACTTCTCACCCAAACACAAAGCAATTGTCAGGGCTGTTTTTCACTAAGTTCTCTAGGTATCTGTTGCTTGGGGAACAAAGCAATCCAAGTGCTTAGAAGAAATTTATCTTTCAGGTCAGCTGTGTGGATGGAAGTACTTCTCTGTACATCCGGAAGTTACTGGATTGTTTATCCCTATGGAATTTATATGAATTTGAAGTGCCTCTGCTGTATGCAACACAGTGCACACCACTCCCATCGAACTGTACTGAAAAGGAAGTCTTTGCCAGATTCCTTTCTTGTGCTATTTAGGCCCAATGTTCTTTTTATGTTCAGCAGTGGAGCAGAATACATCCAAATTTAGGTACAAGGCTGAAGGAAAGACATAGATACTTGTTGCAAAACATGGTTTTAAATTACTTGCAGGTGTGTATAGTGTGGGTCTTTGCAAAATGATGCTTACTGGGGATTTGCTTGAACCTTTGGAAAGGAAGTGAAATGACTTGAATTAAGAAACCTTGACTGTGTCTTTCAGCCTGAGTTCAACATCTCCACCTTTCATTATTTGCTGATTTGCTGCTCTGTGTGAAGATGAATGGAGCAGCAAATAATGTTAACCATTTTTCTAGCCTCCTTTTTAATATCAGAATTTATGAATCATCATCTTGTTTTTCAAACACTGACAGTGTCTAGCTTCAAAATTAAAGCAGCATCAAAGATCAGGTTAGGCTGTTACCATGCTTCGTCAAAAAGAAGCAAGTTTCTTAATGCAGATATCAAGAAAGAAGTAAAACCTCCATCCTCTGAATCTGCAAAATCCAGGATCTCAGGTCAAATCTGCCCACCTCTAAATGCTGACAATGAGTTCAAGGGCCACTTCGCACATAAATATGTTTGATTACATGAATAAATAACTCCCATTGTACTTTGTCAAAAACAACAACAACAACAGTCTTGACAGTTGCTTTGTGTTTGGGTGAGAAGTGGTTAACTGATGAAAAAAGGAGTCAGCTTCTGGGATTTTTTTCTAGCTTGGTGTCATTTTGTGAATGGCAATAAGGACAAGATAATATTCTGTAGACCATCTTTATTGCTGCCTTGGTGTTGTTGACATGAAGACTGCCATTTACTATGTTAAGCTTGGCATCCTTATTCTTGCTGGCAATATGGGCATGATATTGTACAGCAACATTGGGGTATTTCCTGGCTTTTTGAATCATGTGCACAGAAGCAGAGCATCCCACATTCATAAACCAGAAAGACCCTGTTTCCCTGCCCCTGCACATGATGTAGCATAATGGAGGTCTACTTGTATGCATCTGTGTATAATCAGCGTTCTGCAATGACCTAGAACTGACAAGTTGACTTTCTTTCCACAGATATTCATGTTATACACAGATATTCAATATACTGTACATTCTCTGTGTTTATATGTATAACACTAGGGATGAGGCTATGGAGTTTATCACTTTATGAGTATAGCCCATAGTGAGTGCCACTAGGATACTGGAACTTCTGTACAGCCATGTCAGGGCTATAGCTAATGCTGTAAGTGGCAATGTGGAGATTCCACTCATTTCTGCATTGCAAAGGTATTCAGCAGGGCACATTCTTTTTGTTAGCTGCATACAATATACAGAGAGTGTAAATGGACACAGGATACTTTTCCAGGAAGCTTCCCATCCTGAATCCTATCAAGAATATTTTACTGTAAGGAAAGGGAAAGTTTAGGCCTGGAAATGATAGCCTGTCGCCATTCTAAACACACTTGATCTTGCCTTATTTCAGAAACCATGCCAAGTCAAACCTGTATTCAGATGAAAAACCACCAGGAAGTATCAGATGTTGTCTTAGGGAAGGGCTCTTGCTCAGAGCATGTGCTTTGCATGCAGAGATCCCAGGTTCAATCACCCACATCTCCAGGAAAAGCCAGTACATACTTCTGCTCTAGATCCTAGGAAACCTCTGTTGACAATAGTGAGCTAGAAGAACTAATTACCCAAATTGTTAATCGGGCAGCTTTTCATGCTGTTGGACTATGCTTGCTAGGTATGATGAGATATCTGGAGGGCCCTACATTTCAAGTCCAAGTTTAGTAAAATGTTCAGAGGTCAGATCTGAGCCGACTCGTGTGTGTCAATAGCGTGCCAATAGTTCCTCCATGTCTATTCTGGGAGCTTCCTCTACTCCGTCTTCACTTCAGGGTCAAGAAAAGTAGAACTGAACATGCATTGAATATGGATTCATTTAATTGGCATACAGCAATTACACTGATCATTTCAGAGCTTGGAAGAAGCTCCTTGATTTGAATTACAGCACTCAGAATCCCATAACCAACACAATCTTTGGTTCTGGTTTCATTTAACATACTAGTAGCATTAATAATGGTGAGAATATGCTAAGCTGACAAATGGCTATTATTTGTGCTTATTGAGGGACTCCAATTTTTCTGAGCATTCCTGCCAAATCTGGCATTTTTTTTTCCTACATTGCTATTTTGCTTTTCCAAATCCTTCCTCACATTTTTACCTGCTGTGCTTCTTCTAAAGTCTACTGCAATACGTCTAGTAATTGTGCCTCTTCAGGGATATTCCCGCTGACCTTGATTATGCGTTGAAACTCCCTGGACTTTTCTTTTCAACCGGCACCTTGAACATATTAGAAATTGTCGATCGAATTACATTGTGTGAAAACAGCAATTTCTTGGGGTGTGAAGAATTTCTTTTGAAGCTTAATAGAAGATAACACAGGGTGCCTTTGGTAAACAGATGTTCCGGTTATTCAAGCAAGCAGTGACAAAAGAAGTGAAGAAAGCAAAATAAGTAAATAAGGGTGAAATAAGAATAATCATAAGACACTGTGAAAATGGAGGAGGGATTAAGAGTTCTTACAAGAGAATGCAGTGGCACTTATTAATTACTTGGCTTGGCTTTCGACAGAGTGAGCATCTTTTTAAGTTCTGCTGATCACGTTGTTCTCCACTGGCATATGGTTGTTCTCTCTAGTGGCATACAGTTCATATCAGCAGCTGTCTGTGAATGATCATCACACCTGTGTCCTACCTTGAAGAAATGCAAGGTGGCAGACACACAGCAACCCTTCTTTTTCCAATAATTCTCTTGGTCATTATTGTCTTAATATATTGGCAGAAGTGATTCTCCAGCATTGCTAATATGGAAGATGCCATGCCTTCCCATTTTTTATTCTCTCCCTTTCTCTGGACCAGTGTATTCTGATTAGAGACAATTCTAACTTACCTATAGGAACTCTATTTTGGTCTTCTAATATCATAAGGAGGAAATCAGAGTTTGGACATGTTACTCTCTGGAATACAGGGAGTATTGAGAATATCTCAAACAACAGAGTGTGTTGTCCAGGAAAATCAGTTTTAATTTTTTTCAGGGGAAACCTAGGATACATTGCTTAGTTCTTCCCCCTCTGTTGCTTTCTAATATCTAGATGTGCAAACCCCCCCCCATGAATATTTGCAATGGGGAACCTACACAGATACTAAAGACTCTCTGCTGGAGATACTGTCCAACATTTGGAAGAAGCTGAGGTCGAACACCAGAATTTTTTTTATTTATTTATTTATTTATTTATTTATTTATTTATTTATTTATTTATTTATTTATTTATTTATTTATTTATTTAATTGAATTTCTACCCCGCCCATCTAGACCAAATAATGTGACGGGGTGGAGTTAGGAAACTTGCTCCTGCTTCCCCTCACATATGTTCTGGAGTGGCTCCAGAGATCTTTTATGTCCTAAACATCCGGAATGCAGGGATCTATAATGTCCGAATTAGAGATTGGCACTTACTGCAATTGAGTGGTTTTGTGGATTGGGCCCAGAGGTGTGGCACGGGTGCCCTGGATGTATGCCCCATCTCCTCCTGTGAGTGCCCCATCAGAAGCACTGCCGTGGGCTTCCTCCTCTGAGTGGATGCCACAGAAAGAGGTGGAGCATGGAATCCAGGGTGCCTGTGCCACACCTGTAGGCCCAATTTGCCAAAGCCTGCTGAGTGCTGAACCTTCTTAAGTGCCCAACTCTAGTCTGAATACCAATTTAGCAATGATTCATAAGATAACCTGAAAAACTGTAGACTGTTTTACAGTAATCAACTTAACAAATGCATGTGTATTTTGACCTGGAGAATAGGATACGTATTAATGTCTGAGACTCAAAATGAAAGCAGCCAAGTAGAATCTCATTCCTATCCCTTGAGGGGGGGGACTCAGATTTGGAAGGGAGAAGAGTTATCCTTGTTTCTGTCTGTCTGATGACCACCACCATTGAATGTGATCTTTTATTGGGACTCACATCTCTCAGCTTGGAGATGTTTCCTCACTGCTACAGTAGTTTGGTAGCATTGGGGAAACTGATTCTGGGGCTCTGTTATGCTCATGATCTTTCACTCTAGCTTTGGAAGATCTTCCACTACAAGCCCAGATACCAGTGCTAACACACACAGGGGCCGGTCACCTATCTTGACCACAGAGGTGGTGTACATAACAAGGTATGAACCAAATTGTGTGGAAATAAGATAATAGCCAGAATTCTATGTGTTAATTGTACCTGCATATATGTAACAACATAACCTGAAGTTCAAAATTGCCTCTAATTAACAAGTTACAGCTTGTATCCCTCATCATGTGCCAGTTATGTGAGTTTTTGCATGAGGGGGGATACAAGCAGCAACTCACTAATTAGTGGCAATTCATAATTTCAGTTTACATCATTGCACTCACACGGATGTAACTGGTGAATAGGATTCTGGTCACTATTTTATCACATCTTGTCCTACTTCTGCATTAATAAGGTACTCAAGATGGTTAACAATACTTGTGAAAACAAATCAAGCAATAAAACATTTAAATCACCACTGAGAAAAAAGTCAAAGAATGAAGCAATTGAAGTAAATAATTAGAAAAGCTCAAAATACTGACTTTTAAAATTTCTTTAAAGAATCTTCTTATTTTGGTAGCAGGTAGTAGGATTAGTAAGTATCAGACAGCAGATCAGCCACATAGTTCTGATCCTTCCATTTGGGGAATTACGGTTCCCAAATATTTTGCTTCTTCTTCATGGATTGCTGCCTTGATGTGGCGAAGGGGCTTGAGTAACTCAGAGAAACTACGGGCTATGCCGTGCAGGGACACCCAAGACGGACAGGACATAGTGGAGAGTTCCGACTAAACGCAATCCACCTGGAGTAGGAAATGGCAAGCCACTCCAGTATCTTTGCCAAGAACGCCCCATGATCAGAAACAAAAGGCTAAAAGATATGACGCTGGAAGATGGGCCCCTCAGGTCGGAAGGCGTCCAACATGCTACTGAGGAAGAGTGGAGGACAAGTACAAGTAGCTCCAGAGCTAATGAAGTGGTTGGGCCAAAGCCGAAAGGACGCTCAGCTGTGGACGTGCCTGGAAGTGAAAGGAAAATCCAATGCTGCAAAGAAAAATACTGCATAGGAACCTGGAATGTAAGATCTATGAACATTGGGAAGCTGGAGGTGGTCAAACAAGAGATGGCAAGAATAAACATCGACATCCTGGGCATCAGTGAACTAAAATGGACAGGAATGGGCGAATTCAGCTCAGATGATTATCATATCTACTATTGTGGACAAGAATCCCGTAGAAGGAATGGAGTAGCCCTCATAGTCAACAAAAGAGTGGGAAAAGCTGTAATGGGATACAATCTCAAAAATGATAGAATGATGTCAATACGAATCCAAGGCAGACCATTCAACATCACAATAATCCAAGTTTATGCACCAACCAGCATTGCTGAGGAGACTGAAATTGAACAATTCTATGAAGATTTACAACACCTTCTAGAACTGACACCAAAGAAAGATGTTCTTCTCATTCTAGGGGACTGGAATGCTAAAGTAGGGAGCCAAGAGATAAAAGGAACAACAGGGAAGTTTGGCCTTGGAGTTCAGAACGAAGCAGGACAAAGGCTAATAGAGTTTTGTCAAGAGAATAAGCTGGTCATCACAAACACTCTTTTCCAACAACACAAGAGGCGACTCTATACATGGAAATCACCAGATGGGCAATATCGAAATCAGATTGATTATATTCTCTGCAGCCAAAGATGGAGAAGCTCTATACAGTCAGCAAAAACAAGACCTGGAGCTGACTGCGGTTCTGATCATCAGCTTCTCATAGCAAAATTCAAGCTTAGACTGAAGAGATTAGGAAAAACCACTGGGCCACTCAGGTATAATCTAAACCAAATCCCTTATGAATACACAGTGGAAGTAAAGAACAGATTTAAGGAACTAGATTTGGTGGACAGAGTGCCTGAAGAACTTTGGATAGAGGCTCGTAACATTGTCCAGGAGGCAGCAACGAAAACCATCCCAAAGAAAAGGAAATGCAAGAAAGCAAAGTGGCTGTCCAACGAGGCCTTAGAAATAGCAGAGAGGAGAAGGGAAGCAAAATGCAAGGGAGATAGGGAAAGTTACAGAAACTTGAATGCAGACTTCCAAAGAATAGCAAGGAGAGACAAGAGGGCCTTCTTAAATGAACAATGCAAAGAAATAGAGGAAGATAACAGAAAAGGAAAGACCAGAGATCTGTTCAGGAAAATTGGACATATTAGAGGAACATTTTGCGCAAAGATGAACATGATAAAAGACAAAAATGGGAGGGACCTAACAGAAGCAGAAGACGTCAAGAAGAGGTGGCAAGAATACACAGAGGAATTATATCAGAAAGATGTGGATATCCCGGACAACCCAGACAATGTAGTTGCTGACCTTGAGCCAGACATCCTGGAGAGCGAAGTCAAGTGGGCCTTAGAAAGCCTGGCTAACAACAAGGCCAGTGGAGGTGATGGCATTCCAGTTGAACTATTTAAAATCTTGAAAGATGATGCTGTTAAGGTGCTACATTCAATATGCCAGCAAGTTTGGAAAACTCAATAGTGGCCCGAGGATTGGAAAAGATCAGTCTACATCCCAATCCCAAAGAAAGGCAGTGCCAAAGAATGCTCCAACTACCGTACAATTGCACTCATTTCGCACGCTAGCAAGGTTATGCTCAAAATCCTACAAGGTAGGCTTCAGCAGTATGTGGACCGAGAACTCCCAGAAGTACAAGCTGGATTCCGAAGAGGCAGAGGAACTCGAGACCAAATTGCTAACTTGCGCTGGATTATGGAGAAAGCCAGAGAGTTCCAGAAAAATATCTACTTCTGCTTCATTGACTATGCGAAAGCCTTTGACTGTGTGGACCACAGCAAACTATGGCAAGTTCTTAAAGAAATGGGGGTGCCTGACCACTTTATCTGTCTCCTGAGAAACCTATATGTGGGACAGGAAGCAACAGTTAGAACTGGTCATGGAACAACTGAGTGGTTCAAAATTGGGAAAGGAGTACGGCAAGGCTGTATATTGTCCCCCAGCTTATTTAACTTATATGCAGAATACATCATGCGGAAGGCTGGACTGGAAGAAACCCAAGCCGGAATTAAGATTGCCGGAAGAAATATCAACAACCTCCGATATGCAGATGATACCACTCTGATGGCAGAAAGTGAGGAGGAATTAAAGAACCTTGTAATGAGAGTGAAAGAGGAGAGTGCAAAAAACGGTCTGAAACTCAACATCAGAAAAACTAAGATCATGGCCACTGGTCCCATCACCTCCTGGGAAATAGAAGGGGAAGATATGGAGGCAGTGTCAAATGTTATCTTCCTGGGCTCCATGATCACTGCAGATGGAGACAGCAGCCCTGAAATTAAAAGGCGCCTTCTTCTTGGGAGGAAAGCGATGACAGATCTGGACAGCATCTTGAAAAGCAGAGACATCACCTTGCCAACAAAAGTCCGAATAGTCAAAGCTATGGTTTTTCCTGTCGTGATGTATGGAAGTGAGAGCTGGACCATAAAGAAAGCAGACCGCCGAAGAATTGATGCCTTTGAATTGTGGTGCTGGAGGAGGCTCTTGAGAATCCCCTGGACTGCAAGGAGAACAAACCTATCAGTTCTAAAGGAAATCAACCCTGAGTGCTCACTGGAAGGACAGATCCTGAAGCTGAGGCTCCAGTACTTTGGCCATCTAATGAGAAGAAAAGACTCCCTGGAAAAGACCCTGATGTTGGGAAAGTGTGATGGCAAGAGGAGAAGGGGACGACCGAGGATGAGATGGCTGGACAGTGTCTGCGAAGCAACCAACATGAACCTGACACAACTCCGGGAGGCAGTAGAAGACAGGAGGGCCTGGCGTGCTCTGGTCCATGGGGTCACGAAGAGTCGGACACGACTAAACGACTAAACACACACACACAAATATTTTGCTTACTTTGGGCATTTTAGGATAAAGGATTGAATGCAGGACATTTTAATTGGTTTGATCGGCCAATGAATGTTGGAGTATAACAGTCATAGAATATCTTCTCTGTTGTCCATTTCAAATGCTAATATTTTACAAGTAGCATTTGTAAGAGATGTGCCGGCAGAGATTTTTTGAAAGAGAGCAAATTTGTCAGCTGGGAAACATAAATCAAAGCATGAGTGCCCCAGCCTTCCCTTATAATAATCCTAGAACAGCAGGGCTGGAAGGGACCTTATAGATCATCAAGTCCAGCCCTTGTCAAGGAGGCACAGTGGGGAATTGACCTCCCAACCTCTGGCTAAGCCACTGAGCTATTATGAAGAACACAACACCTGTCTTACGCATTTACAGCATCACACAGTGACTAGTTTCTTCCCTGTCTTCCTTTCCTCCGGCTTGTCTGGGAACAGGAATTTAAGACTTATGCAAGCAGAGGTCGATAGTTGCATAAGTTCATATGTAAATATAGTTATAACATCTAACAGCAGGAGAGGAAGACGCTGTTAGATTTTGCAGATTGGGCTTTTCCTTTTTCTTTATTTTCGTTTACCCTAAGTAGTTAAATTGCCACACAGAGCAGTGTTCCAAGTATTATTAAACCCGCTCACAGTCCTATGCCTGACAGAGACGTGTCCAACCTTTTTATCATCAAGCTGCAAAAGCGTACAGGCAGGGCAAACAAAGCTAAAACAACTCTTTTTCCCCCACGTTCTTAGTAAAAAGACGACATAAAATATTTCAGCAGGCAAATAGGCATGAACACAATCAGTATGTTGGATCAAAGCTGTCACCGTAGTGAATGTTAACCCTTTCTGTTGCTGTTTCTTTTTCACCTTGTGCCTTAACACTAATGCTGCCACACACACACACACCAATCCCTCCCCTACAGCAGCCATTGCATTTCTAGGAGTTGAGGTTTAAAAATAAACCTGCTCCATTAGAGAGGGAGCATCCACTTGTGAGCATACCACAGAGAGCAAGACAGAGTTGCTATGTTCTGCTGTGTGACATACCATCAGTGGAAAAGAAGGTTGTGGGTGGGGAGAGGGAAGAAAGGGTGCATAATAAGCCCAGTCCTTGTATGATTTTCCCCTTGGTCAGAAGGAAGCTGATGATGAGAATGCAGGGCTGTTGATGCATTGTTCTCTCTCTAGGCTCATGCAGAGGCTGGGGTACATACAAGGGGCCTTTTAACCCTGACTTGGTGTGTCTTAGCACATTTGGTCTAGTAGTTTATATTCACACCCTCTCTGTTTTTTGAGGGGTTTTGTTTTGTCCTGTTTTTGTTTGTTTGTTTGTTTGTTTGTTTGTTTGATTGATTATGACATTCTTGTTTAATTTGTCAGGAACATGAAGTAGATAAACTGTTCATTTGTGGGGGAATTGGTACACCTGAAGTAGGCATTCTACCACAGATTCTGCTTTCTGAACTCTAATATATTAGCCACTGAATAAGGCAACAGACAGTTCTATGGATACTTAAGACAAAGCACTAATTGAACGCAGAAGAGATCCAGTTACACCGCAAAGAAATGTGGATTCCAAGGGCATGCCTGATCTCCAAACTGAAGATCACTGAACCTAGTGACTGTATGGGGTGTTTATATTATATAAACAGCCTGAGTAGTGATTTCACTAAGTTGGGCAGTCTACAACCATTATAAACAAATAAATAAATGAATAAATAGTGACCTAGATCAGGGCCTGCCATAGTTGTGTAGAAAACCTAAGTGGCTGAGTTACAGTTCTGTGGGAACTGCCAGGTTGGAGAAGAGAAAAGCTAAGGCCATAGGTTTGTCAAAGGTTTAAAGAGGAGGAGGGGGAGAGGGAGAGGGAAAGAGAGGCTGTAGTAGAAAAATGGGGGGGGGGGACGGACTAAATTGTACACAGAAATGGTCTGCTGTGCAGTATGCCAATTCCTGATCTGTTCTGTTTCCCGGAAAACTCCTTAAGAAGCATTTTGCACAATAGGAGGAGTGTTCATGCTTTGGAAGGGATCCAAAAAGGGAATCTCAAATGGAATCCTGACCTTGATTCTGTTCACTGGCACAACACAGAGAAGATGCACATAGGTTGGCTGGGCTTTTAGCCAAACACTTGTTAAAAGTTAGAACACCTAAGAACTCTTATGAACAAGAAAAAGGGTAAAAGAGAGGGAGGCTACAGGCCTTAAAGAAAGAACTTTCAGGAAACAAGGCAGAGTTCTGGAAAATTCCATACTGGAGATTTCAGCAGATCTTTTCTGAAGCTAGAATAGAGTTGTAGCTGCAGAGAAAAAGACTGTGTTTGCGCTGGTGCTTCAGCAAACACGTGTTGGCTAGAACTGAGTATACTGAAGAAAAGAATAAACAAGGCTTTCTGGAGAGCCATCTTGTAGCTAAGTGCTTTGAACAAAGTGGTATCGAGACCATCTGAAACAATGAAAATGGCAGTGACTTGTAGCATCAATGAGAGTAAGTACTGGAGCGCAGAACCTTCTGAGTTTCTATAATCATTTTTTTAGACCAAAGCAGACCAAAGAAAGAAGCAAACTCAGTCCCAGTGGATGTTCCTTTGAGACACAAAGGAGAGATGGAGAAACACAACTTTGGCCAGAATAAACAGTAGTTTCCATAGTGCAGATTTATCAGCCAAATCCAAATGGAGTCAGTCTTGTTGCATCACTGATTGCAACTCCAAATGAGGAATTTTGCCAGCCCTAGAACATTGTGGGAATGCTCAACTCTATAGTTTGCCATAGTCAAGCTATTTTCTTATTGACCACATAATTGAGTGATACACACTTCAGGATGGATAATTAGGTTAAAGTGCCAATCCTTTCCTGGGTCCTGACGTTCATTACCTAGGAGGCTGGCACTTGATTAGTACTGTTGGACCATCTGGCCCTTTTCATGCATGCTTTTACTGGTGTGGTCAGCCTTTCATGCTTGCCTCTCCACATGGGGGAACAGAAGGTTCTTAAGGCAGCATTATTACATTATTGAGTCAGGACATCTTCTAGGCTGTTAAGCAGAGTGGCCTGCCATTGGGACTTAATATCTTTTGAGTGATAACTAGGATTAAGTCACAGATACTAAACAGTTCTTGAGTGCTTACCTAATCAGGCCTTTCTCATGCTGGAGTTCTGCTCGTGAGGGTTAATGATAATTAACATAGACCCTCTGTTTTAGACCAATATAGAATAGAAGTAGTGTGGGAAGCTTAAGGGATATATCCTGCTGAAATTTCCCCATTAACAACAACAACAAAGATTGTCCATAAGCAATGATGAGCTTCCATACAGTGTTCACATGCAGATCTGCTGAGACTGTTGATGAGGCCAGATTCAGATATAAAGGAGATCTTTCTGCTGACCCACTGTTTTTTCCTATTTATTGTTTATATCAGATGTGTTTGCATCAGATGGTGCAGCCTTCAAGACTCTTGTGTGGCCCATGGTGACAAAGCAGGAAATCTTCAGGGTAGGAAATTGACCTTCAGAACTTGCCCACCTCTTCTGTATACCAAGGGTGGAGGATGTCTTTCAACCCAAGGACCAACTCACAAGTTCATTGTGTGTGGGGGAGCTGGAATCCAGTAGTGGGGGTGGACAGGGCTAAAGGAAAAGGGCGGGATCAAGAAACTATATTTCAGCTGCAAATCCTTGTTAACCAGTAGCTAAGCCTTGGTGTGAAAGTCCAAGATATCACAGGCAGCCTCTCACCAAGGACAAAGGCACCAGGATCCAGTCTGCCACACAGGGTGTCAAATCCAAAGACACTCACTGCGCAGCTGGCCATGACCAAGCAGAGGCTGGAGCACCAGGCTGGGAGCCAGGTTGCAAGACCAGGAACACAGAGCCAGAACAAGGTGCCAAGATGCAGGAGACCAGCAGAAGCAGCAGGGACCAAGGCAGATGCAGGAACACTCGAATCCAGATACAGAGATGTAGGGGCCAAGGCAGGAACATGAGCAGGTGCAGGAACACTGGAGTCCAGACGCAGAGATGCCAGGAGCAGAGCACTAGAAAACAGAGACTCCAGAGTTCAGGAGCAACAAGGCACAGCACAGCTGAAGATCTTTGTTGCTGAGGCAAATTCTGGGAGGGAGAACCAGGCCTTCCCTCCAGGTTTCCAAGTGAGCCTCATGAGTGGCCCAGCAGTTGCTACACAGGACAAGGCCTGAGCTTGTAAACACCAGGCCATTCCTGGGTCAGGCTGGCCCTGATCCTGCAGCTGCCAGGGCATTGTGGATCAGATCCTGACACTTGGGAGAATGTACCAAAATGGGGGGGGGGACCCAAAGTAGAGTAAGCAATAGCATCATGTGGAAGGGCCATGGCCATGGCAGGAAGCTCAGAGATCTGGACTGGAATCCTAAATGGCCTGGATTTGGACCCTGTCTCTCATCTACACTGGCGTTCTGCTCCTGATCTAGTCTGGCTGATATCCAATAGTAAGATGCAATTAGAGTAGACCCATTGAATCAATTACATTTATGGAAGTGATGACTCACCACTGTCAATGGGCCTACTCTAATTCCAACTTACTACTGGATTTGAGCCACTGGTTAGCAGTTGTCATTTGAGAGAGGAATATTTCTCACACAAAACATGTGCTGTGTTATTGAAGTGCTCTCGCATACTGCCCTGACATTATGCTGCCTAAATCTACCCTTGGCAAAGAGCAGCTCCCACTCTTTTTATCCTTCTCTGCTTATTCGTGCAAGACATTCTAACCCCTGATGAGAATGGGGGGGGGTGAGGTGAGGGGTGTTGTTTTACTTGTGAGGAGTCTCTGCTATTCAGCTCCCTTTGACAGTGCTGATTTGTCTGTTAAATGTGCAGTGTTAGTTGTGCACTTAAAGACATGCCCACAACTGAAATATCTGGACTAGGACTTCAGACCTGCCTCCCAGCATATGAGTCATATGGGAAACATCCTGACATAATAAAATGTCTTATATTACTTCTGCTTTCAGGTGTGTGGCTGTAATTTGGAATACTCCCCATGTATTGCAAGCACATGTCACTGCAGACAGAACACTGGCATACTGAAGAAGCAAATGGAATATTGCAAGTGTTCTAAAATTGCTTCCCCCCCCCCCCGAAATGGGTCATCATTCATATATATCAACTCACACAAGCAGGTTGAAGTCTGGGTCCTAAGGATTTCTTATATTTTCATCCTGCTGTCTTTGTAATCTAGGCTTCAGAATTTTTCAAGGCAAATCAGTATTGCCTTTCATAAAACGTGAGTCCTGCCAACGCTCTGTCCATGAGCGCTTGTATAATATATTCTGTTGTTCCAGAACCTAATGCAATAATTACACGGCAACATCTTTTAAAACTGTTACAGATTTGGATGTCAAGTCTCATTTGAACTGAATAGCAACTGAGCTTTTTTTAAAAAAAATGCTTTGAGTCATATGTGGGAGGATGAACAATAGACAGCTTAATTTAGAATACTTGTATAATACCTCTTGGCACACTCCCTCTTTGGTGTGTTTTTTTAAAAATCATACACACAAATTAAGCTCCCATTTGCAAAAATGTAATAATTTTTTTTCTAATAGATTGAGATACTGTTTAAAGCTGTTTAATATTTTCTATATTTTATAAGAATTCTCAGGCAGCAGCACAGTATTTCCCAGTGCAAGCAGATTGAGCTCTCATTGGTTACATATTCATGTGCACTGTTCAACTGAAACACCGTTCTTTTTTCTTTTACCCCTTTTCTTTTTTGAGTTCTTCACCATTCTTAAGACAGTGTCTCTTATTTCATGGACCTTTGTTCCTTTGACCACTTTGGAAGAGATGCAGCCGGTTCTCACGTTCCATTTTGGAATTGTGTTTTGTAACTCTGAACTTCATAAGCAAAGTGTCCTGTTGTCATTTCATGACTGTCACTCCCTAGCCTAACACCACACTCCCAGTCCAAGCTACTTCTCCAAGATCCGTTACATTCCTCTTCTCCAGTTATCTGTGCTGTCTATCAGCTGAGTTGAGCTAAAAATCCCAGATAACTTTCACAGAATCTCAGAAGTGATTCTTTTCAGAATTCATTCTTATTCAACCCCCTACCAATGCCAGAATCTGTCACAAAAGCATCCCTGACCATCGGCTTCCATCCTCATTTGAAATCTCCAATAAAGGAGAATCTAGGTTCAGAACCTGGAAATAGTTTCTTATATACATGGGTTTTAAATGCTCTGTGTGAATGTGTGTGTGTTTAACTCTTTATTGCTAGGTTTTACCCCCTATATTATAAGCTTTCTGCTTTATACATAAATGTATACCTGTACATATGCTGATGATGTAACCAGGCATGGGTTTGTATCACTCATTAGAAGTTTCCTATTCTACACCCTCTCCTTGGGGCCCCTTTTGACCTAGGCTTGGGACCTCTCTTGTCCCAAGCCTTCGGGAGCCTTGGGACAAGAGAGGTCCCAAGCCTAGGTCAAAAGGGGCCCCAAGGAGAGGGTGTAGAAGGTGTAGAGGGTGTCCCAAGGCCTTTGGGAGCCTGGGGACAAGAGAGCTTTAATGTCCCCAAACCACCATGGCTTGGTGATGAATAGGAGTTAAGCCACTGTTTCGTAGTTTACAAATATTGTTAAGAAATTTGTTGGTATTTGTGCAAAGTTTGGATAACGTGCTGTGGCTAATTGCAGGTAATTGACAGGGTGCTTGGCTGTGTCCTAGTCACGTGCCTTGTCACAGATCTAATTGCACAACCAAGATATGGGCTGAGAATTTGTCAATTAGCCACAATTAGCTATGGCCAATTATGCAAATTTTACGCAAACACCAATAGGCTTTCAGCTATTCATTATATATGCACACACAGAGTTTCTGGTGGATTCTGGTTATATGGGTGTCTATATATGCAGTCAGTCAATCAATCAATAAATAAATATATGAGATTATTATGGTGTTGCCTTGTTTTCTATTGTACCTTTGCCTCTCCTTCCATAATCTCATTTTGAATCAAACTTTTAATAATTATGACTACCTAATTACGTTGTGGCGCTGCGGGCTAAACCGCAGAAGCCTGTGCTGCAGAGTCAGAAGACCAGCAGTTGTAAGATCGAATCCATGCGATGGAGTGAGCTCCCGTCACTTTGTCCCAGCTCCCGCCAACCTAGTGGTTCGAAAGTATGCAAATGCAAGTAGATAAGTAGGGACCACCTTGATGGGAAGGTAACAGAGTTCCGTGTCTAAGTCGCCCTGGCCATGTGACCACAGAAGATTGTCTTCGGACAAAAACGCTGGCTCTATGGCTTGGAAATGGGGATGAGCATCACCCCCTAGAGTCGAACACGACTGGACAAAAATTGTCAAGTGGAACCTTTACCTTTACCTAACTGTACTACTTGTTCCCTTGATGTTCTTCTTCCTTGTCTTGTTATTTCAACACAGGTGTTGCAGTTCTTGTGTAACGTCTGCCATCAAACTTCCTCTATGGATGTTACTAGTAGTGTTTCTGTTAGTAACCATTCCAAGTCTTGAGTGAATGTAATCCAGTTGTAGTTCATTGCTTAATTTTTATTAGCAAATGGAGTCCAACTCTCCTGGCCCACCATGGCACCATCAAGTGACAATAAGAAATCTACACTTGAAGCATTAAATGTGATTTTTGAACTGTGAAGTTTCACAGTGAAACTACTGTGCGGGGAACAAGAACTGCCACAAAGGGTCTCTCTAACTGTAGTTTCTTGCTTTTGTATTTTTATTTTTGAAGGAAAAGACATTTCTTTGGAGACATTTTATTATAGATGCAGAAAACAGCTGAAGCAAAACAAATTATTAAATATAAATGAGAAATTTACAGCTAGAAACCCTGGAGTAATGAAAGAAAGATTTCAGAAAAAGCTCATGCTAATACCTCTTTTTGTTATTAAAGCACATATAGCAAAAGTTCACATTACACTCATTTATTCAACACATCTCAGTAGGGTTGCACTAGCTTTTTATATAGCAACTCGCTTCCTTTGTACTGCTGTTCGCAGGAGCCAAGGAAACTGCATGCTTTTGCAAAGCTCTCTTTAAAAGGAGACATTTACAGTTGAATTGTGGGAACGATGGAGCACTGGCCCGATAACAGGTCACCTTGCAATGTGGAAGAGTGTTCTTAAAACTGCTTCAATGGATTTGCATGTGACAGTGGTGTCTTTAATGATGGTATTAAGAGAAATTGTAGGGATCCTCTTCATATCTAAGAAAAAATTAATTAAGTCACGAGACCTTTGCAAATGAAAATACATATGTTTAAAGACCAAAAAGAAAAAAAGAAAAAGAAAAAAAAAAGAATTTTAGCAGTATGCCCAGCAAGTAGAAATATTAAGATTATCATGGTATAAGGAAAGAAGGTCAGGATACCTATATCTTGAGTCAGGATGTCTGCGTATCACACTTTATGTGGGTTCCCCTCCCCCCCATTTGATATGTAGGATCTAAAACAGGAATTGGGATTGGCTTTGACACAGAGCCCACAGATCTGAAGGCATCTAACAGAAATTTGTGAAAATGTTTAAAGGTAAATAGAATGGGATGATAATGATGTTATGAAGCATAGATTACTATTGTGAGCAAATATCAAAATATAGGGTAATATAGATAACTGGAAATCATAGTTTAAAAAATTTAGATTTTGGAACTGCTAGTCTCAACTAGACTCATCCCTTGCTAGACGGTAAGTGATGGTTCATGTACATCCAAGTTAATTCAGTGGGTGTACTCTAGTTAGAACCAGCAATTGGATTAAGGTCCTGTAGTCCCCTGGCCAGTGGCTGGGAGAGGCTGATATTTATAGTCAAAATATTGCCTTTGGGAGTACTTTGCTGGAAGTACAAGAAGAAGGATGGAGAGAGCATTGCCAGAGGCAACACTCACTATATCTTGACAACTCATTCCTGTGGTGTTCGCCGTTGGTAATTCTAAAATCTCTAACTAGTTTTAGGTTTTAGAATTTTAGATATATGACATATCTTTATACATCTGAATGTGATACAAAAACAGAGGTTGCTTTATTGCAAAGGGATCCCTTCAAAAAGGATCCTTCATCCATTTTTGATACTGAAGAATTCAGAAGGAAGGGAAACTATGGAGCCCTAGTGGAGAATGACTGGAATGAAAAAAACAAATAAACCAGTAAGGTCCATTATGCCATGCTTTGCTATCACCAGGAGTTGAGCTCTCTAGGCATTCTCTTGTTGTCTTATGCCATTGGTTTCTTTTGTGATTCTGGTTATGAACTGTGATGTCCAGCTGATGCCACCATCACTGTGCCCAGGGCAGTACAGTAGTACTGTTGCTTGAAAGGGTAGCTGGGCCAGCAAGAGGAGCCAGCAAGTGGAATGAAGAATGAACACAGTCGTTCATGTTTTCCAGATTGTCATTGGACCTCTGTGAGGATTATTTCATTCTGAGGCGAATGTTTGTGTGAATGCCTCCATTGTCTGTGCGCATTCCAAACATGATTTACAAATGGAGAAGCTGCAACTTGCTACATCAGGAGTAATTTTGTATTTGAAAGGGCTCTTGGAGACTGGCAGAAAGACACAGCAAGGTAATCTAACTGTCATCCTAGACGAGAGGATGTAGGTTTGGCAGCCTCTGTTAATTGTATTGTGAAACACTGCATGCTTTATAACAGCACATCATGTGATTTGATAATAAGAAATGTTGTTTCCTTAGAAACATATGAAGTGCAGGCATGAAGCCACATTATATTAGAGTTTCCATAGAAGCATAGTATAGCATCCAGAATGTTAGGAAGTATTTAAAAGCAACCTGAATCACAAATACTATTTTTTTTAAAAAATGAGAAATACTTGCAAATAGGCAAGTGAATTCATAAGTGACTTTTATGTGGTCCTTTTTAGTTTACATGAGACAGAGCATACAACTTATTTTTATATAATAGATGACTAACTTTGAACATGCCAGTAGAATGACAGGGCATGAGGAAGGAGAAATAATACTGTCCTTACAGTTCTACACTTGATCTTAGCCAGAAAGCCAAGAAGCCTTTGTTGACTAAGTTTTTATTTTCAACTATGAGAATTTGCAAAACGCTATAGCAAGATTTTATACTATACTGTGTATTCTGTGTATTTATCTTTGCATAATCAGTTCTATGACCGCATAATAAAACTTTAACTACCTACCTTGCAGTTCAGAAAACATACTGTGAAACAGCTGTTACTAAGAGATTTTCAGCAGTGCATACCAAAATGGTGTTTAGGCATATAATTAGATATAAATTGTTATGGTGAAGAATAAATATGCCCCCCACTGCTTGGAAGAATTGTTAGAAGAGATAAGACAGTCTGGCATGTTTCTGTAATTAAATAACATTTTAAGTTTGTTCAGCTATGCATAATATATTCAGAGCAGTACTGTGTTGTCTGTGATTTTCTAGATTGTGTTCAGTCTTTAGGTTGCCCACAGTTTTCTGACACCAAACTCTGAACTGCAAGGGTTCCATCCTTTGAACTGTATACTAAGTGGTTAGATGGTGCTCAGGTGGTTTGTAAAGATAGTTCAATTTTGGATAAAATTCAATTTTCGAAATGTTAATTTTGAGGACTACAACTCTCATAAAATTCCAAAAGTGTTTTTGTTAAATTCTGCTGAAGTCCAAATTTCCCTCAAAAGGTTTTCTGCCTCAGATTGCCTTGACATATACAGACCTCATTATTCAAAGACCTGTACAGTTTCCCAATTCTGTTTTAATGACATCTAATCCTACCTCTGCAGATATACAGTCGGTCCAGATAGCTTTCTGTGAGTTCTTGTTTGAATCTGGGAAACTCCAGCTTTCTTAAAAGCAAAAACAAAACAAAACACCTTTCTATGTTCATAAATTAGTCTGGGATATGATGAATGTTGTCTCTCACATTTCTGATACTGCTCTGTTAATGATAAAGAAGTTGTATATGCCTGAAGTTTGGGTGATGCCAGTCTAAAGTGCTATGGAGGCAGTTGCCAACTCATTCTGTTGTCTATTGTGTTTTGCCTTAACTCTTTGTGAAGTCCTCTGTAATTATGACAAACACTCCTTCACATTGCATGCTGCAAGTGGCAGTGTACATAGACCTGGAAGAATGCATCTAAAAGGTATTCCTCTAAAATCTGCATTTAATAGCTGTTAAATACAGGCTAAACATTAACCCAGCACAGGATCCTAAAAGTCCTATTGATCTAGGTTTAACAACTCAGCATTGGTTAAAAAAATGAATACTTGGCCCACAGTTCTTTATACCACAATCCTCCAAACATGTGACTATAGATCAGTCTCTGGTAGCCACAACCTATCTGTTTTACGGACCATGTAAAACAAGCACAGACATATTTATTTTGAAAAGAAGCCTCAGTGGGACTCAGTCCTTGGCAGGTATTTGGAATAGTAGCCTTTGGACTAGATCCAACTAGACCTATTGAAATTAATGAGAAATGTAAAAGAGGAGACTAAGACTGTCATTGAATTAATGTCACTGAATGTACTATAGTTGGAACCAACAATTGGATTTTGTCCTTATTTTTTATTCCCATCTTCTGGAATAAGAAGGGATCAAAATGTTTTTGCAGTCTGTAGGTGGCACCACAGATTCTGATAGATTGCTACTCATGATTATCACATGGACCTTGGAAGTAAGCTGTTCCAGTTTCTAGGCAATCCTGTGATCCTACCATACTAAAGGCCCATTTATGAGAGATCTACCTCAGATGTTCAGTGAGCAGAATCTTATTGGCTGGATAGTTATGAATATGGACTTATGCATATTGAATCTACACTTTGAGGGCTGTGCCCTGGCCCAAAGAATCATACTAGTCCTCCAGTTGGTCCTCCTGGATTTCAGCACTCATGGGACAGTAGCAGCAATCTCCCAGTTTCACAGTTATTGGCCAGTCAGTTGACAGGTCTGTTTCTTCACGTTCTGGCAGAACCCTGATTTCATATCTGCTCCAGTACTGAAGATCATGGGATTCCCAATATAATCAGGGGCTGTAGTTTGTAGATATGTGGCCATCTCTGCCCCACATACTATCCTGTATTGCGTTAGCCCACACCAAAACTGGCATCACCATTTTATAAACTTCCTGAGATATGGAGGAATCTTCTTTGGTATCCTTTCAAAGTATCCTTGTGGTATCTCCCATATCCATCTGTAGGATACATTAGTTCTGATACCGAGGCAGGAAACGTCTCTGATATGGATGTGGATTGCCAAAGGCTGCAGTGGAATAGTATTGTGTCTGGCATTTTGCTTTCACAGTTGTTGTCCATTATAGCTGTATGTCCCGATGTGATATTTTTAGTTGCATGTTACACTCATATATGCCTGCAGAGCTACATGGTGATGAAGCAAGTGTTTGTGAAACTGAAGATGTACTTATATTTTATTTTATTTTTGTCACACTAGGAAGTGTTTGAGGATTGCCAGAAAAAGAAACAGATGAGCTTTATGGTCTTTTAAAATGTTTGCTATTGCACACTGAAGCTGTCAGGTAGAACTTTATCCATGAGGCCTATGGGGTCAAGCAAAGGAAGGAGGAACTGTATCATCTAGGATGCATCACAGGATATTTACTATGTATCAATACATCACATAGTTGTACTTTAGCATCTGTGGGCGACTCTATTCTATGTAGTCTCTTGGTTACATCCTAGCACTCCACCATAGGCAATGGCATGCTGCACCTATGCTGTGCTATGTTTTTGTCTGCGGTGGGTTGCCATGTCATATGTGTGACTGATTCAGGGCCTTCCAATTTCCATCATTGCTGGTATGTACCACTTATGTCAGTGGAATGGATGCTTGTTCTGTCATTCCAAAATGGCTGACAGAACAGTATTTCAGGTTGTTTGGCATGCCAGAGCTAGCCATTAACTTCTGAGGGCAGGAAGGGGACAGCCATAAGATTTTCAACTTCCATGTGTCTTTGGGGAAACTTCCCTCTGCCTTCTAAGGTCATTATCCCTTCCCTTGTAAATGAATTTCTATGAGTCTGTTTGCCAAGGTTCATATGGCTAACTGTATTCCTCCAGAACAAATGAAACAAGGAATGTTTGGTTAGCAATAGTTCTTGCTTTCTGAAGGCTGCACTGTGTTCTGTGTGACTCTCCTCAACCTGGATAGGTTATAACTGCAAGCAGTATGTGTGCCTGAAGGTATCAGTCAAAGGATTGGTAGTGAGGTAGGAGAAATAATATGATCCTTGTGATTCAGAAAATATACTGTGAAACAAGTGTTTGAAGAGATTTTCAACAGTGCATTCCTAAATCGTGTTTCGGTGCATAGTGCATTCAACAGAAATTGTTGTGACGATGGACATTTTTAGACAGTAACTATTCCCTCCACCCACCCAGAAGAATCGTCAGAAGAGATTTTATAAAACAAGCTGACATGTGTTTTTAATAAAATAACATTTTAAGTGATTTTTCATGTTAAAGGATTTTCTCTCTTCCCATTCATTTCCTGTTGTCATTTTAAGCTTTTTGAAGCAGATGTTAATGGCCATGGTCCACAGTATCCCTAGCATTTCTTCCTGAAGGAAAGAATACTGAATTTTTTCATTTATTTGCTCAGAGTACACATGCACAATACACAAGATCCCGATCTAGATTGTGATCATCATTACTAAATACGACTGTTCAGATTAATAACATATACAAGGTTTCTTTTAGCTTGTTAAAAAAACCTGGGAGATATCTCTACAAATGGCAAATTGGACTAATGCTTTCTGCATAAGATAGTGCAGCCATTTTGTTCCACATGTGGGTGTGAGTGTCTTATTTTTCAATAAAAAAGATTCTCTTCATGCCATTTCTAAAAAATTTGCCCAACAGTGAAATAGATATCTGAAAAACAATAAATAATCAGTGATGTAGCTAGATAATTTTAGATCCAGGACCTAACACATTTATGGCACCTTTAGATGGACATCTGTATTACTTCATTTGCAAAACACACAATGACTTATCCAACTGTTTCTACTTCCTGATGTATTAGAACAAAAGACATGAGAAAAAACTATAGTGGTCAATATGACCAGATATGTGGGGTATAAATGGAATGAATGAATGAATGAATGAATGAATGAATGAATGAATGAATGAATGAATGAATAAATAAATAAATAAATAAATAAATAAATAAATATTTTTCAAGTCTGTCTTTTTTTAAAGAACTGATCTACATTAGCCTGAGCAATTTAACATTTAAATCTTCTTAATCAAGGAATTGACATGATCGAAGGAATAAAATGGAGACTGCTTCTGCTGCCTTGATATTAAATATGGGAATAAGCACCATTTTGTTGTAGGTAGTGCAGAAACCTGAAAAAAAATAAATTTTGGGATCCCTGCTCGAGAAACTCTTAAACCAATACGGTCAGTGTTGCTCAAATTCTGAGAAACTAATAATATATTGTGCAAAATATATATAATAGAGGGAGCTTTTATAACTATATGTCTGCCTTCTAAGCAGCCGTGCCTAAACCATGGGACATCTGTGAAGATTCTCAGTCATCCAGGTGTGGCTGTCTGGAAGTTGACTCCCACCTATTCCACCTATTCAGACCAGGGGGAAGTGAAACCAACATGGAGGATATATCAGGGATCTCCTAACAACTTTCTTCAGACTGAAGAAGCCAATGCAATGAGTAGTAAAATGTTTCAACCTAACAAGAAAGAAGTCCAGTTGCCATGACTCAACTTCCAGAGAACTATGGGACATTGTTCAAAAGAAGAGGAGAGATGTTATGCTGTAGTGGCCAGTATCTGTCCCAAATGGCCCCTTCGTGCTCCTACCACCTCAGAGACTCACGCTGGATTTATTTGCTACTGTCTCCATCTTTCATTTTAACTGTGATATTTGAGAGGCCCTGGACTTCCATTGCAAGGTTCAGCTATAGCTACACTGCTCTTTGTAAAAACTAATGCACAGCTTTTAATCACTGTAAGTATTTAGATAATCCATTACCACCTCAGATAAAGAGCTTATTACCCTTCTCACATTCCTGTTGAAGCTAAGACTTACTCAGATTTGAAGATTAGTCTTAATTACTGGTTTATCCACTTTCAGGCGAGATAGCTTTTGGGCTTTCAGGATTTGCTTGGAGGAGTCAAACGCTAGCTTCTGCCTGAGATATTTTAATGGTGTAGTAAAGGTATCAGCCCCCGTTTTCTTTGAGTTGGCTTCCATTAGTGTCACTTGAGATAAGCAAATCTTTGTTCTACAGAGAAATGTCCTACAAGATTCATATGAACTCTTTGAACTGCAAGATAAACAAAAATGAGTAAATGGATGTGATCCCAATGTTTAAAGATGAGTGCCAAGTTGCAATATTACATTCATAGATAATTTCTAAGTAAGTTGAAAGTCTCTTCCTATTAGTTTATTTGAAAGAGTTCCTTATTTTCAGCCATTAGCTCCCAGTATTCCAAGGCCATCATAGATGCCTGGTGGCCAGGCTGGCTGGGGGATTCTGGGAGATGTAGTCCAAAAAAAAAGAAAGAAAGAAAGAAAGAAACTCTCCAAGCTTGTGTACTTAATTATTTCCTAAATGGAAGACTACTGCTGGAACCTGAGCAGGTGTTTGCTTACCCATAGTGAACAAACACCTGTAGTATTTAGCCAAGGAGGAGACGGCAGGGAGCAGGCCCTCACACGGTCTAGCCAGGGAGGAGAGAAAAAAGCCAGGAAGGAGTTCACAGGTCTTGTTTCCTTGTGGAAAAAAGAAGAAGAATAAACAAACCACTACCCCCAATAACAAAAAGCAGAGGAAGGTGAAGGTACAAATGTTCTCTTGTCTCATAAAAGGAGAGGTGGAGAGAAACATAACCTTTGAGTCCAATTTCACCTCTGCCAAAGGCTCCTTTAGTAGTCAGGGCAAATAATGGCTCTCCCATTAGATACTTTGGCAATCTTGTGCCTTCACATTAAAATCCTTCCAGGTGAGAAATGGATTTTGAAATTTGTTGCAGGGTGGAGAAACAAGTGAAAGGCAGCAAGGATGCTGATGTTCCACTGCTTCCTGAATTATTCATTGGCTCCTGTTTGTACCAAAAAATTGTCATATGTCAAAACATCGTCTCAGTAATTCCATAGATAAAAGTTTTGTGGAGAGCAGCGTGCTTTCATTCTCCAAGCTTCAAAGTGTAACTGCTAAATTTCTCTTTACCAACCATCATAATGCCAAGTATGGGGAACATACGCAAGGAACAGGTATATTTTTAGCATTCCTGGGTAAGATAGCTGAATGGATTTTGAGTCAGTCTGACTCGATTGAACTATTCAGGTCTTCTGAGAACATTGCCTGAATTTCTGTGTGGATTTTAACTTTTCTACCTCCCCTTTTGCAAAATAATCTTACCTTAGAGGTCTAGTTTCTGACATGTGGGACAATTTTCAGACATCTGGAGCATTTTGATTCAGCAGACCACGCTAAGTAGTTCAATCTTCCTACACAGTCATCAGTGAGAAAGTGTACAACCTGGAGAGAATACAGTTCAAGTGGCCCAGCAGGCTTCTGGTATGCAAAAGGTCCCAAGTTTGATTACTGACATTTCCAAGTAAACATAGGAAGGACTCCTCAGAGAGTCTTTAACCATCAGTTTAGAGTGTAAAGTCTAGACAGTGTTGAAGTGGATAGTCTATTGACTTGACTCACTATTTGGCAGCTTTCTAGGCTTTTCTGGACCAATGAACAATGTAGTGTAGGCATCCTTTAGTCTCAACAGACTGTGGTAATATGCTCTGAATAGAGGTACCAATGAATAAAAGGAAGTGCATAATGATGAGTCAGTATTATGAAGGGACTCTATGTACAGTAGTTTCCCACAGACTTCTCTTTGACATCTCTCCTCCCCTGGGAAGTCTACTTTCTTTTGATCTGACTGGCTTTGTGCTTTGGTGGAGAACGTCATGCTGGTTGTAGGATACTGAGATTTGTGGCACCAGAAAAAGTAGTGTTTTCAAACGTTGACTCTTGTTCACGGTATGTCAATACTGTGCTTAGGCTCAGCCCAAATAGCACAAGGTAGTGCACAGGGTTTGATTTTTCCAAAATTCTTCATTGGGTTGATCAAAAAGCAGCAAATGAGGTGAGATGGAGTGGAGCAAAATAGAACAAAGATTTGATCAGCTTACTCTTATTCAACCATTATACTAACTGGTAGTGTGAACACCACCCCTTCTGCCACCATGTTCTTTGTGGTTTCAGCCCTGGTTCTGAAGAAAGGAAGGGTCCTGCTTGCATGTACCTCCGTGTAGACCTAAATATTTTGGGGAGCCCATGATGATAGAGAGCAGGGCTAAGTACTCTTTTTAAAGCACTTTCACAGTATCACATTGAATTGTCTCAGTAGGGTTGTACTATGGTGTGGCCATTGTGTTTTAACTAAGACGTCTGTATTTATATTCAGTAGTCACTAGTTTTTTTTTCCTTTCCTTAACTAAATGTATCTGTCTAAATGAATGAATGTCTCACCAGACAGTTATTTTTAATATGCTGTTTTCCCTGGATATTTTTTATTATTCCATCCTCTCAAGCGACAGTGTTGTTATATCCAATGCCTTTCAACAATGAAGACCAAAGGAGATTTAGCACTTCAGGATACTTTCCCCACCCTTTAGAGGAAAAATTTACTTAAAAGCATAGTTTTAGGGGCTGAGGGGCTGGTTTAACCCCCCCCCCCCCATTTAGTCTTTAACTGGGAAGAAGAGTTTAAAGAGCTGCATGTGTTTTCATCAGTAAAGGAAAAACAATCATAAACTATCTCTGTGTGAGAGGCAGAAGTCTCAACCTATTTGATGCTTACCACATGTTTTGCAGAGGTGATCTCTCAAATAGTAGATGATAGCTGCTTGTCAGAGCATATGAATGATTTACCTCATATCTTGTCTTTAGCATGCATTGTTTTGTGACTGATCATTAGAAGACAAACCTAAGAGGTTTGATTTACAAGTTTGTTTTGTGGAGCATGTATCTCTGAGGAAATCCCATTGTGGGAGGAAAACCAGATTCCTCATAAGGAATACTCAACAATATTTCCTCAGAGATGTGTACTTCAGAGTAAGTCTATATTTGTATTCCAGTAACCAGTTACAAAACAAAGCATGCTAAATGCAAGGTATAGGTGAGGAAAATCATTGTTATTTCCAAAGCATGTCTTTGGAAAAAGAAACAAATGAACATAATAAGCTTGTTTCCTAGTTCAATCCAGAATGATTTTGGGTAATCAAAGTCTCTTAGCCTAACCTCTAATGAGAATGGAAAGGATATTTGATAAAACCCTCAGTGCAGTGTAGGAAACAAGGGGATATAAATGCAATGCAGAAATTCACATAGGGAAAACTTCTCTGTAATCAATGTAAAAGCAATATTATTTTCTCTTCAGGGTATCTCTTTTCAGATTTTGTGGCATCCAGATCCTGCAGAACAGTAAAAGTGACCACTGTGCAGTTTCTCTCTGCATGCAAAGGTCTTCATCTAAAAGAACCTTGAGAAATATTCTGGGGTCCTTGTATCTGTTACTGCAATAAAGCATCCACTCCTTTGACCTTATTTGCAAACACAGCTGGAAAAATGACATTCCTGTGACAGTTAATGTTCTGCCTTCTGTGGGAAAGTAGTTCTAGTTATAGCCCTGGACCATGTGCTCTTAGGTTAAGTCAGACTTTGCTGAGCTCCACAGACATAATTTATCTTTGGGACACTTTCTTAGCAGAAGCCAAAAGAGGGAGTCTGTATCGGACAAGTTTCTTTCTTTCTTTCTTTCTTTCTTTCTTTCTTTCTTCTTTCTTTCTTTCTTTCTTTCTTTCCTTTCTTTCTTTCTTTCTTTCTTTCTTTCTTTCTTTCTTTCTTTCTTTCTTTCTTTCTTTCTCTCTTCTCTTTCTTTCTTTCTTTCTTTCTCTCTTTCTCTCTCTCTCTTTCTTTCTTTCTTTCTCTCTTTCTTTCTTTCTTTCTTTCTTTCTTTCTTTCTTTCTTTCTTTCTCTCTTTCTCTCTCTCTTTCTTTCTTTCTTTCTTTCTTTCTTTCTCTCTCTCTCTTTCTTTCTTTCTTTCTTTCTTTCTTTCTATCTATCTATCTATCTATCTATCTATCTATCTATCTATCTATCTATCTATCTATCTATCTATCTATCTATCTATCTATCTATCTATCTATCTATCTATCTATCTATCCATATCTGCCACTGGAATGATGGTGATAACAACATTATCATTGTATAAATCCAGGATTACTGTGGTGATACATTGTAGTAAAATAATTGCAGCAAGGGCTGGCCTGGACATCAGCCAAGGTGAGGCAGCTGCTTCACAGAGCAAAGTACTGGCCACCACTATTTTCCATTGTCTGACACGGACCCCACTCCCAGTCTCTTCCAACTGCCACACTACCATAGCATGGCTTCTTCTCAGTAGGCTATGTGCATAATGACTATCCTGGCTGCAGAAGAAAGCAGTCCTGGAGAAAGCAGTGCTGCAGCCAGTAGCACTCTCATTGTTAGTGTGGCAGTGAATGGATTGGTGGTCATGAGGCAGTGGCAGTTTTCTTCCTGACTTAGGCCATGGGAGGATGTAGCAGCCAACACTAGTTGTTATGTTAGGTGGCTTAGCCTTTATATGTTCTGTTCCTCCTTTTTGTCTAGAAGAATATTATGAGAGATAAGTGTGTCATTCTTCTTAACATCTATATATGGATGAAAACATATGTTTAACTGCTTTCTGCAAAAATGTGGACAAGCAGAAGCAAAAAAATGTTACTGGTTTCCAACAAAGTTATGGAGATTCATGGTTTGTTGCCTCTCTCCTCTCTCTCTCTCTCTCTCTCTCTCTCTCTCTCTCTCTCTCTCTCTCTCTTTTTTTTTTTTACTTTTGAGCTTTGGATGTCACACAAAGGGCCAATTCACAGCACCAAGCTTTTCTACATACAAGTGCATCCTGATATACTTCTGAAGCAGTTGCTGCAGCACGCAAAGCACAAAGCCATGTGTGACAACCCCAGACCTACCGGAGTATACCACACTTTAATTATGCTGCCACCAACCATTCCCTATAAGAAGTCACACAGACCAGGAATGGATTTTTAACAAACAAAAGAACAAGGTTTATTTAAATAACAAACAGGGTAAATAAAAAGATCAAGTAAATAAGATACTGTAACGTGGCTTAGTCTCAATCATACATACAACAGTTTGGTTCACACAGAACACTTTAAAGTAAAGCACAGACCCTGAACCTATCAGTTCTGGCTACCTATAAAGAAACCTGAACCTATCAGGTATGTACCAACTGACACACAGTTGTACTCAGTCTGACACACAGACTCCAACTCCTCCTGCTTCTAAACTTCTCCACACAAGCTCCACATATATATACAGTACAGCTCCTCCCCCTGATGTCCCGCCTTCCACTCCCCATAGGATGGAACTTTCCCTCCAAACCCATGACAGACAGGTACCATCAGTGCTGTATGTAACACCTCCCCTCTTTATAAGTTGTTTTGCAGGGGAAAAGCTAAAGTGCTTTTCTCCAAAAAAACAACCAGGATCAAACACATAAAACAGTTATACAATAACACACAATCCCATACTTACACTCTAGGTTAAACATATCACTTAGGCATTTAACATTAACATTTACAATACATTAAGTTACCTTTATTAATACAAACCAAGCATGTTTAATAAACAAGTACATTTAACTTTTGGTCACCAAAATATACATAGTCCATGTTTCTTCGCCGTCTTCACTCTTCGGGTCTTCTTGACAAGGCGTCAGCAACACAGTTCATTGACCCTCTGACCACCTTCACTTCAAAGTCATAATCTTGCAGGTTTAAAGCCCACCTCATAAGTTTACTATTGTGGGTTTTCATTGTCTTTAACCACTGCAGTGGTGAGTGGTCAGTGCACAGAACAAAATGTCTTCCCCAGATGTAAGGTTTGGCCTTCTGAATCGCGTATACTATGGCCAGGCACTCCTTTTCCACAGTTGCCAAATGTCTCTCACCTTTCTGGAGTTTCCTACTCAGGTAGGACACTGGATGCTGGTCACCATTTTCATCCTCCTGGCAAAGAACTGCTCCTACCCCGCTGTTAGACGCATCGGTGTAGATGATGAACTCCCGGTCGAAGTCTGGAGCACGCAGCACTGGATAATTGATGAGCGCCTCCTTCAACCTCCGGAACGCCTCCTCACAGTCGCTGGTCCACGGGATGCGGTCATCAGTCTTCTTCCGCGTCAGATCGGTCAGCGGAGTCGCCATCTCGCTAAACCTCGGGATGAACTTTCTGTAGTAGCCCACCAACCCAAGAAATGATTTGACTTTTTTCTTGGTGTTGGGTCTGGGCCAATCACGAACGGCTTCTATCTTGGCCTCTAGGGGTTTGATCACTCCTCCCCCTACTATGTGACCCAAGTATTTTATTTCTGGGCTACCCAGCTGCAGTTTGTTCTCTTTGCAGGGCCTAGGCCAAAGCACTTCCTCCCCTGGGTTAAAGTGCCTCTCCCTGGTTTTCTGGTCATACCAGGTTTTCTGTCTAACCTTCTGAGCTTGCAGGTTCTCTGCTGCTAGCTCTAGGTTTCTCTTTAGGTCATTCATTAAAGAGTCTATATATGTCACAACATCTTGTGGGTCATCCTGGGTGATCTTCCCAATTTTGCTTGATTAAATCAAGTGGCCCTTTCACCCTTCTCCCAAACAAAAGTTCAAACGGACTGAACCCGGTACTGGCTTGGGGCACTGATCGATAAGCAAACAAAAGGGATTGCAGCTTCTGGTCCCAATTGTTTGGATTCTCTGCCAAGTAAGCCCTAATCATGCGCATCAGAGTCCCATTGAACTTCTCCGTTAACCCATTACTTTCGGGGTGATAGGCAGTGGTTTCCTTGTGTTTAATTCCACAGATTTGCCATAACCGTTTCATGAGCTTTGATGTAAACGATGTGCCCAAATCTGTGATTATTTCTGAGGCAAATCCCATCCTGGACATATACCCCACCAAGGCATCTGCCACTGTGTTAGTTTCAATGTTAGTCAAGGGTATGGCTTCGGGGTACCTCGTGGCATGGTCCACAATGGTGAGAATGAACCGGTTCCCCCTCTTTGTGGCCTTGGGCAAAGGTCCCACAATATCCACTCCTATACATTTGAACGGGGTGTCAATCACAGGCAAAGGGCACAACTTCGCTTTGGTCCTGTCACGGTTATTCCCCTGCCTCTGACACACATCACATTGTTTACAGAACTCCTTGATCTGCTTCCCTATTTCAGGCCAGTAAAAATTCTGTGTGATTCTCTGCTGTGTTTTGTTCACCCCTAAGTGCGCAGCAAACATGTCAGAGTGCCCCCTTTGTAAGATCATGGGGCGATACTTTTCAGGTACCACTAGCTGACTTCTGATCCCATCTCCCCCTTTTGAGATATTCATCAGGGTCTCTCTATATAAAATTCCCTTTTTCTCACGAAATCTCGCTGTGGTTTCAGGTGTTAGCTGGGTGTCTGTCACCTGTTCAAAACACTTTTGGAGAGTGGCGTCTGCCTTTTGCTCTTGGCCAAATTTGCTGTCTGTGGTTAAGGTTTCTACCACAGCTTCGGGACTACCCTCATCTGCTTCCGCCTCGGGCTCTTCAGTACCCCCCTGAACTGTCCCCGTGGTAGCTTGTGAGCGTGTAATCACTAGCACCCGTTTCACATGTTCAGCCAGGTCATTTCCCACGAGCACGGCTGCTGGCAGAGTCGATGAAATCGCTAGCCGCCAAACTCCCCTCCAGCCTTGAAAGCTCACAGGTACCTCAGCTACTGGCAGTGAGATCACCTGTCCCTCAATCCCTGCCACCTTCAAGCTCTCATTTGGGATTATATACTTCCTAGGAATAATATCTGGATGGCACAGGGTCACCTGGGAACAAGTATCCCTTAGCCCCCTATACTGATGGTCAAGTATTCCTACGTCCACCCCTGCGGTCTCAAACAACTGCGAATCTGTCCTCACTAGTAAGCAGCGCTTGACCTCCACAAGAGGACCATTTTCCCCAGCCTGATCAGCAGATGTAACTGTTCCAGATTGAGTAGCCATGGCAACAGGCTCCCTCAGTGGCAAGGAGCTTTGCTCTGTCTGGACACAGAACACAGCTTTTGGCTTGGTTCCACTCAAATCATGAGGCAAATTTCCCTTTAGCTGCTTTAATTTCTCACACTCTGAGATTAGATGGCCCTTTCCTTGACAGAAATAACATTTTCTGCTGTACTTGGAGTCTTTCTCATCTTGTTTTGGTTTTCCCTCCAAAATCTGAGGTCTTTGTGGTTTCATGTCTGAGGGCTTCCCTTCAACATGGGCCCCTCCCCCTTGCTGGTTTTTCCCTGGTCCCTGAGAGTACTTGCTGTAGGTTTCTTTGGGTTTACCTACAGATTTCCCCTCAGCACCTAAGGGCTTTCTTATTTGGTAAATAAAATCTGCGATCTCTGCCGCCTCTGTCACAGATTTCGGTTTCCTCTCCCTCACCTGGAACTTCAGTTCCCCATGCAGGACTGAATAAAACTGTTCCAGCGCTATCAGGTCTTTGAGCTGCTGGAAGGTCTCTGTCCCCTCCTGAGACAGCCATTTCTCTAGCAGCCTCACCAGTTGGGCCCCCACTTGGGTAAAAGTCTGCTCTGGTTTTTTGGTGAGTGACCTGAATCTTTGCCTCAGCTGTTCCGCATTTATCCCATGTCTGGCAAACACCAGTTTTTTAAACTCAGCGAAATCTTTCAACAGCTCCACTGGCATCTCTGCATAGACTTCTGCCAGGCTGCCACTGATCAAAGATCGCATAATAGTCATCTTCTCAGTTTCCCTTACTGAGAAGTCCACAAACGCTCTTTCCACGAGGGAAAAGAACACCTCAGGGCAATCTCCCTTGTGGTACACAGGGAATTTCTTCAGGTCAGTTTTAGACAGGCCGCCTTCCCCATTCCCTGGGTTCCCCTCATTATTATTGTTATTACTATTTCTATTCATTATCTCCAGCTTCTTCAGCTCAAACGCCATTTTCTCTCTCTCCAATTCAAATTGTCTTTGCCTCTCCCTTTCCTGTTTCTCTTCCTTTTCCCTTTCAAACGCCATTCTTTCTCTCTCTAATCTTTCCTCCATTTCCCTCACCCTCAGTTCATGCTGTTGGGCTAGGACCATTTTTCTGAGTTCTGGGTTCTGTTCTCCCGTGCTCTCATCCTGCACTGAGCCAAATTCCTCCTCAGAACCTTGGTCTACCTGTGGGTCCCTTACTTCCCCCATTTCTGCCATTTGGCTTCGAGTCAAGGGCATAATCCCCCCCCCAGAACAGGCTGCCTTCAAAAGTCAAGCCTCAAAATAAAGCGACGACTTTTTTCCTTTTGCCTCAGGAACAGCCTTCTATAGATTGCTGCTGTTCCTTCAGCACTAACTTGCTACTGTTGCCAGGCAGAATCCACCCCCTCTGCTAGGCCTCTCAGCAGACAGGCTAGATCACTGTTACTTCACACAGCTTTGCCTCAGCCCTTTCCCGCCAAAACGGGTTGCCTCAGAGCTCCCTAATCTAGTCCCCAATCTGAGGTGGCACGTTCTTCCACTAGCGTACCTCCCCGTAAGCCTAGAAGATTACCTACGCGCTCTCAGATTTTCCCTGACTAGACCCCCCTTGCTCTGGGCACACTTGCCAAGGCTTTGCTGGACCACTGGACAACTGGACCAGTCGTATCCCACACGCTGGACACCAATCAATGTGACAACCCCAGACCTACCGGAGTATACCACACTCTAATTATGCTGCCACCAACCATTCCCTATAAGAAGTCACACAGACCAGGAATGGATTTTTAACAAACAAAAGAACAAGGTTTATTTAAATAACAAACAGGGTAAATAAAAAGATCAAGTAAATAAGATACTGTAACGTGGCTTAGTCTCAATCATACATACAACAGTTTGGTTCACACAGAACACTTTAAAGTAAAGCACAGACCCTGAACCTATCAGTTCTGGCTACCTATAAAGAAACCTGAACCTATCAGGTATGTACCAACTGACACACAGATGTACTCAGTCTGACACACAGACTCCAACTCCTCCTGCTTCTAAACTTCTCCACACAAGCTCCACATATATATACAGTACAGCTCCTCCCCCTGATGTCCTGCCTTCCACTCCCCATAGGATGGAACTTTCCCTCCAAACCCATGACAGACAGGTACCATCAGTGCTGTATGTAACACCATGTTATCTAGGCATAGCAATCATCAAGAAGAATTCTTTACAGGATACCAGTACCATAAAACCCTGTATGAGCAAGAATGCAGAGGTCGTCTTCTTCTTCTTCTTCTTCTTCTTCTTCTTCTTCTTCTTCTTCTTCTTCTTCTTCTTCTTCTTCTTCTTCTTCTTCTTCTTCTTCTTCTTCTTCTTCTTCTTCTTCTTCTTCTTGCTGTTTATATTTCATGATTTTCCTGCAGTGAAAATCTATGTATTATTGGGTGTACTCATTTCTGAGACATTGTTTTCTTGTTGCATTGAACAGGTTGTATAACTGGAATTGACAGCTTGGCTTTGTGCAGCATGCATAAGACTTCTTAACCTAGATATGAGCTTTACCTACACATGGGCATTGAATGATAAGAATGGAAGAAAAACAATAATATAACCCTCCAATTTCAAATGAATTCCACATGTGCATAATTGTTGATCTTTTGTAATCACTTGGCAGGATCAAACAAGGCAGCTGCAATACCTTGGACAAATAATCAACACAATGTGATATTAATCTGAAAAAGAGCATATGGTGGAAGGCTTCAGTTTTGTTTGTGTGTTGTGAAAATTGCTTGGCTCTGTACAATTAATTGCTTCTTTTCTTCTCTTCCACTTCATTCCTTTTTAACTGAAAAAGTTGAAAGTAGAATCCTGGGACACCACAAAATAGATGCAGATGAAGGAAGCACACACTGTCTTTTTAAAGTTATTTGTTTTGCAGTCATCCATTTGCAGTAATTTTTTTAGTTGTCTATTTTGTCATTTTTAAAAGAGACAGATAGCTAAGAGTAGGCCTAATTGAACTCATTGTCTAGAATCCTGTTGTTCAGTGTAGTAAATAATAATAGAGGAGGCCCACTGAAGATTTAATGAGTCAACTCGACCATAAGTTCAGTTGATTTAAATGGGCCTACTCTAGTTGTGAAGGCTGAAACTAGAATTTGTGTGCACATGATGAGCTACTGAGCTGCCTGTTACAACATCTGCCTTGATGGTGTACTGTTGTGAGACTCTGTTCAGACCCTTCCTACTCAGGCTGCCTGTTGAATTCTCCCAGACAGAGAGGAATATGAGAGGAGGCTTCACATCCCACCTAAGCTTTGTTGGAGTGACTACATTTTTCTGATCTCAAATGTCTATCTGTTATCTTCTGGTGATTCTTAAATTCTAACTGCTTGCTGGTTTCTTGATCCTGCCTCTTGCTTTGCTCTTCAGTTTTGGCCTCCTATTTTTTCCTGCTGCCTGGTTTCTTGTTTGGTGCCAGTTTTACTTCTCAGTTCAGTAAGCAGATTGGCATTGTTCTGTTATGCCAGGTTTCGGGGGGGGGTTCACTCTGCTTGCTGCTTATGGCCTCATCCTTGATACTCTCTGAAGGTTAATTTCATAGTGAACTATTTGGACAGCATGGAAGTTTTTTCATACTGGAAATATCTGCCTCAATTTCAAACACAGTTTACATTGCGTAGTGGCATGAGAGGGGTGCAGTTAAAACCCCACCGGACCATCATGTGTGAACCAGAGGCTCCATCTGAACACGATGTCTGGAGAGCCACAGTATGCCTTTTCTGTTCCCTCTGTATTATTTATACCAGTGGTCCCCAACCTTGGGCCTCCAAATGTTCTTGGAATACAACTCCCAGAAGCCTTCACCACCACCTCTGCTGGCCAGGATTTCTGGGAGTTGAAGTCCAAGAACATCTGGAGGCCCAAGGTTGGGGACCACTGATTTATACTATCAATGGGCCATGCAGATGTTTCATACTGCACACCATTCATAGGAGCTGATGTTACACAACTGTACTGCTTTCGGAGTTTGAGGCCAAAGTAATACAATTCAAGACAGAACACAAAGCAAGGTCTCACTAAGCCTCAGAACCACAGTTACATATTCTAAAGAAAATGTGACACTGGAAAGCCATTTAAAAAACAGCCTCATGTACTCATGCCAGGTGATCACATGCAAAATGTTTAATTAGAGCATTTGCCACACAAAAGAAATTTTGAGAGGACTCCATGTGGTGCTTGTGTAGCATGAGAAGCAAGCACCAGAGAGTCAAGAATTTGTGGCTCTCTGTCTCCTTCCAAGTTCTCATTTGCCTCAGCGTTTGAAGTGATCTTGACTTCCAGAGCTCTTGGCATCTGGAACCACAGACAGAAAACTATTCTAATGAAAGAGGCTGATCATTTTTTGTCCACTGACTCAGTTTCAACATCTTGGCATACTACACATGAACATTTAAAACACACACACACACACACACACACACACCATGTGGTATGCACCCAACATGTTTGTGCAAGAATTTTGGTTGAGCCTCCGATCTAGCACTGCATCAGGTATTTTATGACAGGAAATTAGTGACATAAACCTCATTTTCATTGATAGTTTACACATTTTAGAAGGAGGCAAAATATACAGCGTAAACTGAGAAAAACCATTCCAGTTTTCATTGTCAGTAGCTGCTGTGAACTCAAATTCTTCAAAAGTTTGTTATAATATAGAGACAATGACTGTGGACTTAAACAGACTGGCTGAAACACAGAGCAATCCTGTGTGTGTGTTTGCATTATTTTTAGGAGACTTAACTCTCAAAAAATGTCTGTAGGTTTGTTAGGAGTCCTGATCATATTTTCTTGGAAGGAAATGCCATTGAAATAATCAATTTTATTTCTCAAGATGCACTTGGGATTACGATTTTGTATTAAATAAGCCTGAGCTGTCAGAATGGAGTGAATGGTAATAATTATCAGTTCACAGTGACATACTATACATTTTTCTTCATTGCCACTTTGTCATCACATTAGTCCTGAGAGGTAAGTCAGTCTGAGAGAAAGAACTGGCAACTATGGATATTACGTATGTATCAGTGGGGAACAGAACCTGGATCTCTTAGATCAGTGGTTCTTAACCTTTTTGAAAGAAATGCCCCCTTGAGCCATTGAGGAAGTTATCATCGCCCCCCTCTTATTTCTTATTATATCTTATTTGTTTGTTTGTTTGTTTGTTTGTTTGTTTAAGACACTTAAATCCAATGACCCCTGAAAACAAAATTCAATTCCAAGAAAATGAAATGCCCCCCAAAATTAACATTTAATGATTTAGTTGCTAGCAAATTTTAAGACTCAAAAAGAAATATAAAAAGGGCATAAAATGCAGGAACTAAAAATTTCAAGACGAAAACTCTGAAACTAAATTAAAATTGGAGGAAAATATATATTCATGCACATTGTAAAAAGGCTGCAGCCATCTTCACAGGTTTGGCTTGCTCCAGCACCCCCTACTGCCCCCCTTCTGCTCCAGCGCCCCCACACCGCCCCTTTTCGTTCTACCGCCCCCCTGAAAAATGAAATCGCCCCCTGGGGGGCATTATCGCCCAGGTTAAGAACCACTGTCTTAGATCTCAGTCCAAAATGCAAATCAAAACATTAGTGGTTTGGATTTTGTCCTGGTATGATGATAGTGGTAGGTAGATAAGCTTGGATACATTAAGTAAATTAGTTTGTGTTTGGAACAATTGGCCTTGGTAAATTAGTAAATTAGTTTGCATTTGGAACAATAGGCGACACATTCCTCAGTATGGGAGCAGCTCCTATCTAAAGCCCTGCATCCTGTATAAGCAAGTCTTTTGCTACTGATAAATGGTTTTCTTGAACAAGGAATTGAGTTGTCTACCACAGATATATTATGAAAATAATTAGTGAATGTACCCCTGGCTTTTCCTGGACTAGAAACTCATTAGCTCCAACCTCCATCATAGTGCTTGTCCTCTCCCTCCTTCCCTTTATCACAGTGTTTCCTTGTCTCCATGCTGATCTATTTTCTCCCTCCAGCCAGTTCTCATTTCCTCTGGTATCCACTCCACCATTTATTTCCACTCACATGGAATGAAATCTCCCTGTTTAGAAGTTTGGGATTATCAGTTTCACAATGATATTCAAACAGTTCTTACAGTTAAAAGAGCAATATTTACAGCTTATGTGTATTGTCTGTACGTTTTGCTTATGTTATAGTTTGTCATCACCCAAGCCACTCTTTGGAAAGAGTTGTATGATAAAATTTCTTTTAAGTTGTATAATAAAATAGAGTTGACAGAAGTCTAGTGGACAACAGACAAACCATTCAGTTTGTAGCCAGATATAAAGGATCTCATAGGTACATTTTATATTGCACACTTAATAGGAAAGTCCACCAAATGCTTATTACCAGGCACTACCAGAAGCTAATTATCAAATGGCACAATCAGTGCTCTAGGGAGATCAATTTCTGATGTAAACAAGCCAGTTATTTAAATGGAGAAATCAACAGAATCTTTGCAAATCTGTGTTTCTATTTGTTACTGTTGAGAATAGAAATTTTTTTTTTAAAGTTCAAAAATTTTGTAAGATGTAAACAACATCACTGCAAATAGCTGCTGGCTACTGGAACACACCAAAGAGCTTAAGATAGTCTGTGCTTTATAAACTACAGCGAAGTCTTTCACTTTGTGGATCATGAAAAACTCTGGATTGTTCAGAAAGAAATGAGTGTACCTCAGCACTTAATTCTCCTGATGCATAACATGTATTGTGGACAAAAAGCTCTTGTTAGGACAGAATAATGAGACAGAATGGTTTCCTATAGGCAAAATTGTTTGACAGAGGTTTATTTTTATCTCCTTATCTATTCAATTTGTACTCAGAACGTATCATGGAAAGCTGGACTAGATTCAGACGAAGGAGGAGTGAACACTGATCAAAGAAGCATCAGTAATTTAAGATACACAGATGACTCCATCTTACTGACAGAAAGCAGCAATGACTTGAAATGAGTGTTTGGGAAAGTGAAAGAAGGAAGTGCTAAAGCAGGACTGCACCTAAACATGAAGAAGACAAAAGTCAATGACTGTAGAAAAACTACACAACTTTAACATTGATGATAGAGAAATTGAAATAGGTATTTTGTATACCTTGGTTCAATCATCAATACAAATCGAGACTGCAGCCAAGAAATCAGAAGAAGACTAGGAAGGGCAGCAATGAAGGAATTAGAACAGATCACTAAGTGTAAGGATATGTAATTGGAGACCAAAATACAGTAGTCCACACTGTTACGATACCGATCACAATGTATGAGCGTGAAAGTTAGGTGCAGTTAAGAAATGGTTTGTTTGAAATGTGATGCTGGAGGAGAGCTTTGCAGATACAGTGTACTGCCAGAAAGACGAAGTGAGTCCTAGATTAAGTCAAGCCTAAACTATCTCTGGAGGCAAAAATGTTGAAGCTGAGGCTGTCCTGCTTTGGGCACATCATGAGAGGACAGGATTTCTGAAAAAAGATAATGGCAGGGAAAGGTGGAAGGCAGCAGGAAAAGAGAGAGGCCAAATATGAGATAGGAACCACAGGATTGAGTGTGCAAGAGCTGACCAGTGCTGTTGAGAACAGGAAATGTTGGAGATTGCACATTCATAAGGTTGCCATAGGTGTAAATCGACTTGATGGTGCATGACAATAACAAACCCATATCATACATTAAAAATGATGGAATTCATCTATAAATTGACAAAGTGTTGAGAAGCCATTAAAAAAAAAAACAACAAAGCCTGGAATACTTCATTACTGTCAATGCAAATGTTGTGTGTTTGGTGTGTGTGACAAGAATTGAAGGAGAAGCAGCTCCCCGCCCCAGCCTAGGTTTTTCCAATGTTCCTATTGCTTGTGGTTTCCAGAAAAGGGGTTTTGGAATATTTTATTTTAGAATGATGAATTATAAGATTAAGATGATGCATTGCTCTATTGGTCTTCCTTTCCCAATGAATGGTTTCTGAGTACACGTGATGTTGGTAATGATCTTTCAAATGTTGCAGAACATGGGTAACCTTTTGGGCACTGGGTCTAGGAATGCAGCCTGGATTTCTGCCAACCATGCCTTTCCTACAACATACTAGCAAGGCCTTTGCATGACCCAGTGTCTGACTCCTTTTGCTTCCTTTTGAAGAGCCTTGTGGAGCAGTAGTTAAACTGCTGTACTGTGCTCAAGACCCAGGGTTCTATTCAGAGTAGCCAGCTCAAGGTTGACTCAACCTTCTATCCTTCTGAAGTTGGTAAAATGAATACCCAGCGTGCTAGGGGGTAATGTGTTGTGTAGCCTGCGTAATTAACTTGTAAACCAGTCAGAGAGTGCTTTAAGCACTAAGGGGCAGTATATAAGCAGCAATTTCAAACCTCCACTGCCTTGTGGCTATATCCACTCATGGAAAAGGCTTCAGGAGTTAACCTCGAGGCAAAATCCGGAGCTGGAGTCCCGAAGGCAGCTCGTGTCGTTCTGCCAACTCCTGCGACATTGCTGGAACCAGTTGTATTGGCTCTTGCCTTTCCATTGGACCATTTCAGCAATGTGGAGAGGGGGGATCTGCTGCTTGGGTAACAGCCTATCCTCCATATTACCTTACCCGGGCTTCATGCTCTGGAGAGAACACTCCTCGATTCAGAGCATGTTACCATAGTCTCTCGAGACTGAAGGATGCCTATGAAAAAGTTGCTTTGCTTCCAACCTGCTAACAAATCTTCCCTCTTCTGCAACATGCCACAGAAATGGTTTGGTATTTCAAAATATATCAATGGGGGAAAACAGAAATGGGAATCTCTAATAGCAATTGCTTAGAAAATGAGATTGATTAGGTAACGTTTCATGAAACAACACTAGTTTTAAGTGTGATTTGCCAAGTTCACCCATTTTTTATCTCTTTTTCTGAAAATGAGAGTGTTCTGTGCCAGTTTGACACAGAACAGGACAGTAAAATCAGAGCACATTTCTGATTAGGTTATGTTGGTTTTCTCTAATGTTATGGTGTAGCATCATGCAGAGCTTTGAAAAGTAAACCAGCACTCCTAGAATTCCCAGGTGGATTTGTCAGATCCAGAAATGTAACTTATTGGTTGTTGTGGGTTTTTCGGGCTCTTTGGCCATGTTCTGAAGGTTGTTCTTCCTGATGTTTCTCCAGTCTCTGTGGTCGGCATCTTCAGAGGACAGGAGTAGGAACAACACTAGCTTTAAGACTGGTTCTTACTCCAGTCCTCTGAAGATCCCAGCCATGAAAGCCTTTGTGAATGCAATGTAACTTATTGCTTCTTTTTTTCATTTTGCCACATTCTACTTGCTTATCATAAACTGGGGAAAATGTAGAAACATTAAATTTCTCAGAATTCATAAATTTGTCAAAATTACCAGGAAGATTACTTTTTACTTTTTCTTCTTTTATTTTTTTTTAATTTTATTTTTTATTATTTTGGTCTAGCCTTCTTACACCTTTATTATTTATGCTTGCACATTAGTGGCATGTATGATGATTTACCCATGTACTTCTACTTTCCTGCATTTAGAAAACATCTGGTGTTTGAAATTCGGGAGAAGTCATGTTGGCTGTAAGACAAATTCCAAAATCCATGTTGTGGATTTTATTAGATCAACTGAAAGAACACACACACAAAAAAATCTATGCAAACTTTCAGAATTTAAGTGATGAGGAATCTCTTTGTCAGGCATGTCAAAGAGATATTTTATCCTGAAAGCTTGCACAGAGACTTTTGTGGGTTTTTTTTTTAAATAAGCCTAAAAATGGTATCTCCACAACAAAGGTAATGTTTGGAGTGCCCTTCACTATCTTCATTTCTTGAGGCATTCATTTTGAAGAAATCCAAGTGGCTTTGGACAAACTTAACTTGACTGTCATGGTGTGCATGTTCAAACTGATATCTCGTGGTATTTGTAATATGGAGTGAACATTATTGGGGGATGTGGGAAGGTTTCCATGTTCAAGTTGTCAAGTGTCAATTGAAGACATTTCTGCACATCAATGAAAGCACAATATTCTTCATGACTCCTGGAAGTCCTTTCTCAATTAGAAATAGAGATGGGCATGACTGCACAGTTAGGAAAGAATTCTAACTCGAGATGGGCACAAACCTTATCTCACCTCCCTAGACAATGCCCTATTCACCAGCTATAGTGCGCTTCTCTCCTACTCTTTGTTTGTTCGCCCAGTCCCGAGCAGGAGCATGGCCTTGCCTGCCTCCTTGTCTGAGGCAGGGAAGCCTGTGTTCCTGCTGGAAACTGGTTGAACAGCTGAAGAGGAGGAAGAGAGATGTGTATGCCAGCTGATGAGTGGGAGATCCAGCAGGGAGGCAGGGGAAAGGAACAGGTGGCAACTGTAGTGCTATGCATATTAACTGGCATGAGCCTCCAAACCAAGGTTCGTGCCCATCTCTAATTATAATTCTTTCCTAACCCCGCTGGAGATCCTGGTATTATGTGGTAGTCTCCCATTCAAGCCTAATGTTACTTAGCCTCTGAAATCCAACAAGATCAGTGTGTTCAGCGTAATAAATGACATGCATTGCCTGAGCAATCCTGATGCCCTTCTGAATTCCCATCACAAGTCCTAACCGTGGGCCAGGCTGATCACAACCCTTCTGCACAGAATACTTTCATAGAGAAAAATTTCAGATGACGCTCTGTGGTGACAGTAGGGTTAGAACTGGCTCCAAGCTGGGGGTGAGTGACCTGTGGCTTCTAGATATATTTAAACTGCGGATTCCACAGTGAGTGAAGGTGGGAACTGTAGCTCAGCAACATTTGAAGAGCTATCAGTTTCCTACCCATATTCTAAGCTACCCCAAGGGTGTGTGCATTTTACAAACCTACTATACATGCCTTGTCTTAACCCATTTAAACTGGTTGTGGCTACATATTTGGCTGGATTTTGAGATCTTAATCCTTGGTTTAATGGTAATAGTTAGGAAAGGTTATAATTCTACTTTATACTTGTATGTATTTAGTCTTTGTAAAGGTTACCAAGCATATATTCCCTCTCTCTTACAGACCTGGATTATCACTTGCTTTTATCTTCTACTGCTCCTTCTTAATCCTCTTGTCAAAGCCCAAAGTCCCTGCGGGAATCCTGTGACGGATGATGTGAATGACATTCCAAAACTGGCAAGTGGCTATTCTTTTAAATTCTTCTCTAAACACTGGCAGATAGAAGAGGGAGAGACCTTCTGGGGAACATGTTGACTGATGCTCTTCTTGACTTACACAGATTGGAGATGGGTTCACAAAAATAGTAACATTATATGACATACAAGACAGGCTCCATCCAGTGCTCCCTTTTCAACACAAGGTTTATTTTAACCACAAAGTACCTCCAGTAATCTAAGTCTGTTTTCTTTGGATCATTGTTACACCTATCCATGATTTCCCTTAAGTGCTATTTTTAGCTTTCCTCTCAGACCTTAGCTCCTTTTCCTGAAACCGAAACCCAAGTGGTTTTAAATTAGCGCACTTATTTGTTTTGATCAGGGAATATCTTGCCCATGATCTCACAGGTGTTCCAGAAGAAAAACTGAAATGTGTCTTACATTTTTATTTTAAAATTTGGTGTTCTGTTAATTGATTGTATCAGCTTTCCCTGAATTTCTCATAATGAAGTTCACGGAGGAGGGAGTTGCATATACTGTACCATCTCACTGAGAGACAGACAATGGGAATGTCATTGGAATGCTATTTATAATGCAGAGTTGGCTTGGTATGTTGTATCCCCAGAGTAGAGTGGAAGAGAAATTGCATGTAATACAGTCATGAAATGTTGTATAGCAATGCTGAGAGCTGAACAATTTTAAAAACATCTGGGTTCTAGAAGGGTTTCTTCCCTAAATGCTATTCACTTACTTCAATTATTCAGTAAGAAACAGATAACTTCCATTTTGGAAATGAGTAAACAGACATGGTTTTATTCTCCATAAGCAAACAAGAAGAATTTCACTTGATACTGCTCCACAGTTTGCCAGGGTGGGGAGTTGGTAAGTCCTGCTGTTTTTATAAGATTGACTTTCTTTCAGCACAGCAGGTTTCTGAAGTCCTGTGGAGCTCTTGAATATTGCACGTTCTCTTGTAATCCAGCTGCATTTAGATTCCCACCTGCAGGTGCCCACATGAATCTCACTGTGATAGAAGAATCACCTAGTCCAACATGTGATGAGACTGATCCTCTAGTTTGTGTTCGTAACTTTAATTGGGGCTACATTATTTGAAGCAGTTTTAGATCTGTCAATAATCTTTCTTCAGGTCGCTGAAATCTTAGCAGACCAGTGGATTCTTCATCCTTCCTATCCAGTTTCATGTGTTTCCCTTATCATCTTCACTATTTACCTTTCTACAGTACAATAGACTTTTCAGGTTTGGCAAACTTTGGTTTGAATTGATCTCACGGGCCTAAATCAAATTTTGCTCTGGGGAGATGAGGGAGGTTCAGCTCTTTTTCCCCCTCTCTTCTCCCTGCAGTCCTCTGGGCTACCCAAAACAGTTCCAGAAGATTTCTCAGTTCCCCAGAGTCCATTGGAGGTGGCTGCCCTTCAGTGGAAGTCTAATATGGGATAACATCCTCTCTTTTTCAGTAACATTTTAAATTCTATACATCTTCTTCTCTGGGCTTAAAACTTCAAAGGAGCAATGCTTTTCCCATTAGAGTTCCACAAATTGTATTGAAAACATTGTATTACATGGAAAATAGGCTATTTTAAAATATGTCAATACAGTATATTTGTATGATACCTATGCTCTTCACAGGTTGGGTCTACAGTACACAGCTTGACCAAACTAGAATAGATGCTCTGAAATGGGCATTTGTGACCACTTACACAAGTTCTATAAATTTCAGTGGGTTTGTTTTAATTGGGACGAACACTGGATTTGCCTATTGTTTTGTCTTCCTGGAATTAGTTGAGCATAAATTGTTTCTGGTTTGCAGTAGTGAATTAATAAGTACTGTCTGCAATCCTGTTGATGTCTAAGTTAACTTGTGTAACTTATCTGAACAAATTGCCAACAACCGATGAGGTACCAGTCGCATGACCAAGCATGCACCAGGAATCCAGACTCTGACGTTGCAACACAATTAGCACCTCACTAGTTAGTGGCAGTGTGTTATGGGGAAGAAAAAGTGTGCTGCTTATATATTGCCCCATAGTGCTTAAAGAACTCTCTGGGTGGTTTACAGCTTAATTATGCAGGCCCCAGCCCAGCAAGCTGGGAACTCAATTTACCACCCTCAAAAGGATGGAAGGCTGAATGAACCTTGAGCCTACTACCTGGGATAGAACTAGGTCATGGGCAGAGTTTTGGCTGTAGTACAGCAGTTTAACCTCTGGACCATAGGTCTCCTCATGACAAGTGATGCAGTTTAACTTAGGCAGTTAGTTGTAAATAGCCAACAGGATTCTGGTCACTATTTCATTTCTTCACTTAGGTAGCAGAAAACAATTTTGTTGGCTCCAATAGAAAAATAAAGATATTTAGGAATTATTGGTGAGAGTTGTAAAATGGATAGACAGGAAGGAAAACGAGGCGTTCACAGAAAAATCTAAGAGCAAATATAGGACTGAGGGAAAAGAAATAAAAGGGAGGACTAGCAGGCCCAAATGAAGTGCAAAGCATTGTTCAGCTCTTTGTTAATATAGCAACCAATCTGCTATGACACAAAAGCCACATATAGGCTTTGTGGACATACCTTCTTCGCAGATCTATTATTATTATTGAGCAGATTAAAGGCATTAGACCTGCAACAATGCAGGTTCCTTCATGAATCCCATATAGGAAAATACTTGGCTGTCATACTAAAATGCATGATTAATTCATGTAAATAAACTGGTGTGGTGAAATTTCTCTCTAACAATTCTCTGTTGTGGCTGCATTTCTGTAACAAATTAACTTGACATTTTTATGAGGCCACCAACACCCCATGTCTTGCTCAAATGATATTGACATCTTTCTGCTTAACAATTCTTTAACCTCTCTCCACTGCAGTGTTTGTTTCCACTATTTAAAACAAAGTTGCCTTTTTAATGACTCTAGGTGTATGTGTGGGAAAATCATATTTGAAGAGAATGGAATTCTACATTTTGTGTACAGTATATACGTTTTGCTTGCAAATATGCTGGCTGAGCACTCATCCCCCACCCTTCTGAGAACTCCTCTTGCAAAGCTCTGCCTCCGCCTTTGTCACATGATAATGAAATCTGTGTGCTTGTCATGGGCGTGAAAGCATTCAGGCACGCCTGAGGCACGTGTGAATTACCCAGATTCAGCTTGCTTAGTTCCCCCTTTGCTGTCATGATACAGAGAGTCAATTTCATATGGCTTTTCCAGACATTCCGTTCAAATTCAGTAGGAAAGGAGATGCTTGGTGACACAAGCCGTCTTGCCCATGTTGGTGTCCATAAGAAAGCCACGTCACACATTGATTCATGTGTACACATCCAAAGAGACAGCTGAAACTGCAGACTATACCTTGTTTATGGTATAGAGAGATGTTGGGGAAAGTACCACAGGAAGTAGGCCTGAAGTTAGCATTCTGAATGTAAGGCCAAGGCCTGCTAAAAACAGGCTATGGGAGTTTAGGATTTGGCCCAAGTCTCTTCTGCTGACAGAAATCCTTTTCTGCCAGGAGAAACACTATTTCTCCTGGTAAAATCCTCTTCTGCTGATAGCAGTCTTCAGACAGAAGAGTCAGAAGGAGTGGGGAAGGGACAAGGCAGAGAAAGAGCCATGTTTTTCCAGTACTTTCTGCCCGAACGCTTGCACTAATCTTAAGTAATTTCTAGCACCTCTTGTATAAGAGGGGATCAGTTGGTCTACTGTTGGATGAGCTAGCATAGTCTGCTTTGTTATGCTAGGAGTGTTATGTAGGAGGTCACCCATGCTGTGAAAATCGAATTCAAAGTAGCAATGGTGTAAATCACAATAAAAGTGAGCCTCCCTTTTTGAGAAAATCTTGTTGCTTAGCATCGTATGTCACACCCAGATCCTTTGAATCATTGGGGATTTGGTGGGCCAGCTTATATGTAAATCCCATTGGTACAATAGGCCTACTTTCGTTATGACTTACTATGGTAAGCAACAGGATTTCAGCAATGAGTACAATGTGTGGGAAGGGGAGTTCAGTACAACAGTGGAAAGGGATTTAAAAAGTGAAATTTCAGTCCTCTTATTTTTCCTCCTTCCCATTTTGGTTGCCCAAGTCATAAAACTCTACTAACCATGCCATAACCCAATAAATGCCTTAAGTAACTACTGTGGGATCCAAGGACCAGCGCATGCATTAAGTTATTGATATGATTGTAATTTATGATATGTAATTATATAATATATTTCTTCATCATGATGTTACACTGCAATCTAAGGTTATACAATACATAATTTTAATAATTATAACAATTCAAATTGGGATTATTGTGATAAGGGGGGTGATGGCCTGTCACTATGATTAATGGGTGTTGTAAGCTAGTTTTTTGTGTGCAGTGATCACTGGTCCTTATGACTACACAGCTTTTTGTCCTTTTCAAGAGATTGGGTGATTATGGTGATCAGGGTGTTTTTTGTTACGGGTGTATTGTTGTGATAAAGGGGAAGATGGTTGGTCACTGTGATTGATGAGTGTTGTTAGCTAGTCTTTTATGTGCAGTCACACCACTTGTGACTACAGTGGGGTCTTGACTTGAGAACTTAATCCATATTGGAAGGTGGTTCTCAAGTCAAAAAGTTCTCAGGTCAAATCTGCATTTCCCATAGGAATGCATTGAAAACCATTTGATCCGTATCTGCTCTTTTCCGTCCATAGAAACTAATGGGAAGCTGCTATTCTGCCTTCGACCACTAGAGGGGGATATTTTGTTTCTTTTTTTCTTAGGTCAAGAAAAGTTCAGGGAAGGCAGGGAAAATACAGTCCAGGCAGTACCAGGCAGTCTGAAGACTCCCAATCCACTCTCTAAACGCTGGGAGGAGTGAGGAAGCAGACAGGCACCCTTTTCACTGGCCAACAGTTAACTGAAAGTTCAAATTTTGCACTTTCCCTGCCTCCCACGTGGTTTTTTCAGTTCTTAACTCAAATCTAAGTATGTAAGTCAAGTCAATATTTTCCTATGAGAGTGGTTCTTAAGTCAAAATGTTCTTAACTCAAGCCGTTCTTAAGTCAAGACCCCACTGTACGCAGTAGACTACACAGGGAAGCCATTGAAATCCACATACACCTGCAGAGCTTCAACAAAAAAAGAACTTTTAAAACTCAACAAAGCCTGGCTTTCAGCACTAAAAAATACAGCCTGCAAAAGGCTAATGAACTCTACCCGGCCACAAGGACCGGTGATCACTGCACACAAAAAACTAGCTAACAACACCCATCCATCACAGTGACAGACTATCTTCCCCTTTACCAAAACAATACATCCATAACAAAAAAACACCCTGATCACCATTAATCACCCAATCTCTTGAAAAGGACAAAAACCTGATCCCACAGCTACAAATACTCAACTATCCCACATACTACAGCAGGACACAGAGTTCTGAGTACTGTCCTCTGAAGATGCCAGCCACAGAGACTGGTGAAATGTTAGGAAGAATAACCTTAGGAACATGGCCAAACAGCCCCAAAAACTTAAAACAACCATTGGATCCCGGCTGTGAAAGCCTTTGAGAATATAAACAATTTACAGTTTTGTAGACAGCTCAGGAATGGGAAACATTGCTTAATCTATTAATGTTAGCCAAACAATTTTTAACAGTCCTGAGAAGATTTCCTAATACATGTGTGTTTGTCGTTTAGTCTATGAAGCTACTTATAATTATCTCTGTAGACTTTTAACATGTGTTTCAAAAGCAAAACATTCATCTGGGTACTTCTTGTGTGTTTTTCCCTTTTCCCAATGAGAAAGGCTACTGAGGTGGAGAAAGAGGAAAAAGAAAAAGTGATTAGAGATGAGAATGCAAAGAGTTGAGAGTCATTGGGGTACAAATAGACAAGGGAGTAACGGAAGAGCTGTTGTTATAGAAGCAGGAAATGTCCTGTCGTGTTGAATGTGGGAAGGGGATGCAGAGAGAAGAGGGGAGAAGAGGACATACACAGTGTAAAATACAGAAGAGCAAATGGATTATCAGAAAACTAAGGGCTAAATTTTTTCTCAAAAAAGATAAATTTTCCAGTGCATATAAAGCAGTGTTTTATGAATAAACATGTGAATCAGTTCCCGTTGGATTAGATATTTTTCAGAGTTTTAGCTTCTTCCCTTCTATTTCCCATGTTCACATGGGAGTGTTCTCACCTGTAAGTGGCTAAATCAGCACTACCCACTTACAAAAAGCAGACTGGGTAAAGCCCAAAGTTTGCACAAGTAGGAAAGAATTTTTAGGGGGAAAAAGTATCTCTCAAAACAAGCTGATGAGGACTATGGAAAAAATGCAGAAGAAATAGATGTGGAAAGGAATGAAACAAAGTATCATGAAGAAGAGCATGGCTGGCTGACTAGCACAATGAACCTGAAAAATCTGCACAAGTCTTTCTTTGTAGTAGTTTAAAAAGCATAGTAAATGTCGCTGGTCAGATATCTACTGTTGTCTCAGTACTTTTATAGCATGTGAAGGTGAAGGTACTGCTCATTGAGCTTCAGCCTCTGTTGCAATTTTTCCGATATCTTTAATCTCTAATTTACCAGCTTTTGCCCAATGATTCTTTCCTTTAAATTACAGAGATCTGACAGGGTCTCCCTTAGCAATAAGGTTGCAGGCTGTCCACATACGTTGTGACATGCTAAAAGGTGAGAGGAACCACAGCTGCTTTTGTGTTTAAAGCTTTACTTTGGCTTCGGAGACAATCAGCCAGTGATGAGATATCAAGCAGGAAACTTTTATGCAATTCAGAAAACTATTGCAAGGTTATGAGACAAAGAGTCAAACTAGAGATGACACTTATCATGTCATTAGAAGCAGAGGTTCCTTAAGAAATAAAAAAAATTCTGCTAAGTAGGGGTTTTCTGCAGCTCCATGTATTGCAAATGAGCTTGCTTTTATCTAGCGATTGGTGGTTGGGAGATAAACAGATTTGTAAGTCTGGTTTCTGAGATATGGCACCTGAACGGAAATGCATGCCTGAAGGGAAAATGTTGTAGGAGCAGGAAATGCAAATTTCCCTTAATGTGCACTTTGACTCTCAAAAGATTGGGATGGAGTGTGGAATTATAAAAAACTGGGAACTTCCTGGGAAGTTCAAATATGAGATTTCTGCCAGTTGCCTTTAATATAATGTTCATGTGATGCAATTGCTCTGAAATAGACATGGATGACACAGCAAATTGACAAGTATATTTAGACAAGCAGTTCCATAAGTAATTCAAAATTAAGGAAACCTATTGAAGATGACATATCTTCCAGAGGCAGATGAAGAAGTCTGCTGTCCAGTGCTATTTTGAGCTCAGAGGTTATTAAAATGTTTTTGTTCCTTGAAATTGTACTCTTGGCCACATGTTTTTTTTAACTGTGCGTGAAAAGTGCTTGGCAGGCTTTGCTGCCAGTAAAGTAGATTGTATACATAATGCATGTCAAGTCTTGTAGTGTTCCTTGATCTGGAAGAAATTTAATCTTGCAGTGACCTTTTTTTAAAGGAATATACACTTGCTGACATTGCTAAGGATCAAGTCACTCCCAGCATATTGAATGTGGAACACCATCTTTATTTTTCCTTTAGGTGAAGCTGATGTTGTATTTCAAGATCACTGTATTTGGATGTTCTGAGATAGGAATAGATACTCAATGGTTGAGTATGGTCTATACTCAACCATTTTGCTTCTCCCTTCATGTAAACTGGCAAACAGACTAGGAAGTCTTCCATTAACTGTGGTTTCCTATTTCATCTGAAACAGTAAACCACTATTTACAGCTTTGCCAGGATATTAAACTGATTTAATGTTGGTTCAATATCCTGGCTTCTTCAAAAGCTTTTAAAGCCTAGATTGCTGATTTGGATAAAAAAGAAAACTACAACTAGTGAAAGGCATCTTGGTTTCCTTGCTGGCTTGCACAGAAAGGCTGCATGCACAAAACAAAAGGCTCATTCGTATATTAGCCACACTGTTTTACAGCCAGCCATAGAACTTCTTACTCAGCCAATTTTGCAAGCAGTGAGAGGCTAGGTATATACAAAGGGAAGCCTACGGATGGCGGAAGAATGCTTTCCTGATTACCCTTCCGTGATCACATAACATGACAGGATACTGGCTAGTATGACTTTTATTATACAGAAAGCTGCATTTTACCATTTTCTTTCTGGATATATATGGTGTCCTGAGCTTTAAAAAATGAGGCACAAGGTGTAGGTTCTTAGAGTAGACCTATTGAAGTCAACAACACCTAAATTGGTAATTTTTACTTATTTATTCCATTAACTTCAATGGGTCTACACTATGTATGACTAAGTCTGCATCCCCAGCCCTGTCTGGTTTTACTTGAAAGTCAAATACGGGCTCTGTGTACATTTGTGATGAATGAACCTGAAATGCTTCCTTTCTGCACTAAAACAAAACTAAAAAGAGAGAAGATGAAATTACTATTTACATGTTGCTGCATGCTTTCCAATTGTTTACAAATCCAGCTTGTAAGAGCAAAGGGGCAGTTCTCAGGAAATGTTCTTGCTCAGTGACATTTCCTAGAAATGTAAATTTCCAAGTAATTGCCAATTTTCTCTTTTTGTTTGGCTATCATTTATTTGAGATGCTTGTCAAATGTAAATGAAATTTATCTTTCCAAAATGTTAACTCTTCTTTTAACTTAATGGGAAATCTTGCCTGTTAAGACTTCTAATCTTATCAGAAACCTAAGTCAGAAAATCTTTTATGTGCATTAATATATTAAATGCATTTTAGCCAGAAAGGTGCCACTGCCCACCTGTCTGTGGAAATCTTGTTAGCATTGGCTAATGCTAAATGAGCTTCTTAAATTAGCTCCGTCCTTCTGGAAATTGATTGGATGAGATCCAAGAAGCCGTTATCCTCTTGCATCTTGTTTGAAATAAAGCTTTTGGTGCCCTGGGGGGAAAAGAGGGAAACTTTAGCTATCATTCATTCTAGTGGAAATGATGTCCCTCATATTATCCGATACAGAGATCTTAGTACTTGAACCCTATCTTACGACCAGTTCAGGTCAGAACTAGATAGGGCAGTTAAAAGTAGTTTTTCCTTTTATTTTCTGTGGTATATAGCGTAAATCTCCATCTTATTCCAAAAGCTCTAGACTGGCATATATTATAGGTTCAAACCTGTATGATATCTCATGGATGAGGAACTGTTGTTGCTCTTGATTTTTCAGACTATAGTTCCATCATCTATGACTGGCTTTGTTGACTTGGGCATCTGGAAGTTAAAATTCTTGGAGCGTCTAATACCATTGTGTGATTATGTGAGAGCAATTGCACAAGCAGTGAAAGGCTCTATGCTGGCTGGTTATCACATAGCTGGTCATCCTCTGGTTGTATAATTAATAATTTGACTGGGCACACAACTGAGAGCTAGTAAAATGTGAAAATTGCTCCCACCATTAGTCTTCCATTCACAGTATTTCAAAATATGATTTTGGCCAAAAAGCCTACATTCTTTTTAAGTGTCCACACGATTGGCAGTTTGTGCTGGTTCAGCCAAAGGCCCACCAACTGTTCTGTGATTTAGCACCCCATCCTTTCCGGTGGGCACCCACTTGGAAGCAGTGCTCCGACTTGCCTGATCCATCTCCTCTGGGCACTGCCAAAGGGGGCAGGGTGCCAAACTGCAGAAGACCTATTGGGCTGCCAGTCAAATTGGCATGAAATGCTGAACCAGTGGTTGGTGCCCGTCTCTGCTCTGCATCTAGGAAAAAAATGGACTTAAGGATGGTTGCGTCAGTAGCTTTTTTACCAAAAACCTCAAGGGTGAAGGAGCCGGTGGCCTTGCCTTAAAAATAATGCTCAATGAAGAGATCAGACATAAGAAGAAATTAGAAGCAACTACGACATGCTTCATGTTCATACAAACCCTGTGAACAAGAGGAGGATATTCAGCAATGACTTATTCTAATTTGGAACAAACTATTGCTTGCTATTTCCATCAGAGAGTGGCAGCTTGTTCCTGGTTACTTTGTTCTCAAATAAGAAACCATTGTCTTGTCTCAAATGAAGATCTGGAAGTGTGGTTGAAAAGTCTCAGTGGAATGTTTATGATAGGGTGGGGTTTAATTCATATAAACTTCACTGTCTTGAAGTTTTGTTGCATCTTGCTGCTAAAGATCATATGGAATCATTGATTACTGTGTTAAGCTCCAACCAGCACAGAGCCATTTGGTATGTTAGACCTCTTGTTTAAAGAACAATTAATGACACTATTCCACAGTTCCCGATTATATTTAAATATTATTTAAATGAGAATGCTCAAATAACCTTTAATGTCCTTTGCTGTCTGTAGGTTGGAAATCTTCCAAATGATTATATGATAGTCCTTAAATATGTCCGGAAGATGGACACTCTGGTATGTACAGTTACTTGAATTCTTTTGTATTAAATAACTAAGTGGCACTTGCTTTCTGATCTTATGAAGTTTGATACAATTCTTTGTAAAAAGACACAAACCTGCCAAAGTGGAGTCCTGTTAAAACCTGTTGGCTTCTTTGTGTGAGTTCTACTTTAAAAATTCAATGTGAGAGATTTTGGTGGGATTGTGCCACATATTTTTTTTCTTTAGATATAAAATGCAATAAATTCTAATTAGCATGCAAATCCAGGGAACAATATCGTTTTTTGATTGAATAAATTATTTGAAATAATTATTTAACTTTTAGATAAATAATTCATGTTGTACAGTGCCTTTGGCAGAACAGAGAAACAAGTATGCAATTATCATTTCTCAAGTGAAATCCATACAAGAGATTGCCAAAGATAAAGGGATGAACAGCTACTTTTGTTCGGATAATTATTACTATTATTTTCTTAATGAATGTGTAGTGTAATCAAATGTGTATTTTGTTTTTCTGACATATATGCCCTGCTTCATTGTTTTCTTGCATAATTTTGTAGTTTATGCACGCTTTATTTCAGTGCTGCTCATGTTGTTTTGGAAATATGTATTTTCGTCTTCTCAAGAATAACATTTTCATACGTTTCCTAAAGGTCAATTTCTTATCCTTAGTCAGTTTTCAAATGCTTTGTTCCATTTTCCAAAGACTATTAAAACAAGGACACTATCTCTCAACACTCAGAGCAGTTTTGCTAAACTTAATAATTACCTTAAATGGCAAAAACCAATTAATCTGATTAATTAATTTAACATGTTTCACATGATAACAAGCAAATTTAGAGGGTTCAGAAAATGGCTACTGAGTTAATGATAAATGATACTGGGTTGTATTGTCTTCATCTCGAAAGCCTAAAAGCCAACAGATAATTGACATAAGCTAATTATCTACTGCCAGGATGTTTACGTAGTCAACACTTTGAAAGTTTGCCACTGGTGGTGATAATGGTGTCTGTCATCTTCTGTATCCTGCCCCTGTAATGACGTGCACTGTGTGTATAAACTGTGGCCTAAATATTGTATTCCATACATCTGAGGAAGTAGATTGTAATCTATGACGTTTGTACTGAAATAAGTCTGTTAGTCTTAAAAGTGCTATAAGCCCCTTTCCTTTACTTTCTTCTTCTCTTCTCTACTTTTTTCTTTGCCTTTTGCTTTGTCATGCTTTGCATCCTTGTTTCTTTTAGAAAGAGTGTGAAGATGTATCTTTTCAACATTTTATTTTATGCTGTCTATATTATTGTGATCACAGTTTTTATTTTTTAAATGATTTTGGCTTGTCCATCAGCTGCTCTTGAGCACTATTTTTAAGAGAAAGGTAGAATTAAAACAAAGACAATCTTAAAAATAAATCAATAATAAATAAATTACAGTATATTTAAAAATAATTAGTGGGGGTGAGGATTTAGTGAAATAAAAACTACATACCAAAAAAGGAGAGACTATTGTGATGGCCAGTCATGTTAATGTCTCTTCTTGTCTAATTTCCTTTTATGTGTAGGCTATCATGTGAAGCACGAACACTACAAGCTACCTAATTCATAGGTGGAGCTCCTGTATTCATAGCTACTATTTGACCCCTTCCATCCATCCATCCATCCATCCATCCATCCATCCATCCATCCATCCATCCATCCATCCATCCATCCATCCAATTTACAGTATATCCTGTCCATCCTCATAAGAGTTCAGGGCAGCTAATGATTTACACAAAAACACAGTTAAAATTATAGTCCAGAATCACAGATCTAAACCCACAGATTGTGCATAGCTAAAGGGCAAATCTCTGAGCAAATTATCTAATTTGAGTTACTAAATTAACACTGATTCTATGGGCCTACCCTAGTGTGCCTTACTATGCTAATTAACAGGATCTCATACCATCCACTGGTAATAGAAAAAGTTTGTGTTTTCCTATTTATAAAGTTTTTTTTTTTACTTTGATGTTCCATATTGGGGTCACGAAGAGTCGGACACGACTAAACGACTAAACAACAATGTTAAATTAAAAATCACAAAATATTGGAATATTGGTCCGTTCATGACAGTAGCTAAAATATGCCTAAAATTGAAGCAGGTATTCTTAAATTTCATTTGTGTAACTTTTCACACTAACCTGTCTGTACAGAGTGCAGCATGACTTTGAACAATACTCAAAACTGTGCTATCAGCATTCTGATAGCATTGTGTGTCAAAATCACCTAGTGACTTGTCTAGGTCCTTGCAAGCTAAAATCAATAAGTGGAGAAGGTAAAAGCAAAATGAGAGCAGTAGCCTCATTTTCAATTTGGACAAAGGAATCTACTGTGTTTTTCCTTCAGTATCACAAAATGTTTCAAAGTAAGTGTGAGTAGTAGAAATCTGTAAGATATATCCTAAATGTATTTATATTATCTTGCAAGTTACTCCCAAATTTTCATGGTATTCAGGCCATATGTGATTGGACTTTTGAACATTATGTATGGTCAGACATACTTTTTGTTGAACCAAGTTGTAGGAACCCTAATAGAGCTTTCAAGATAAGTGAGGTATTTGGTTTTACCAGTTCTAGCTCTCCAGTGAGTTTCCATGTCTGAGTAGGGATTCAAACTCAGGCCTTCTGAGCCTAGTCCATCACTCTATCCATTACACTATACTCAATATCTTCAGACATATTTAGATCTTTGTTATGTTTCTGATAGTTAGAATCTAATTGTCAATTGCACTTTTATATATGAAATGATATAAACTGTGGCAGCAAATCACTACAAATTAATGAGGGGGTGGTTGTGATCTTGTGCAGTGAACAATCTCAAACACATGTGTAGGAATGCAACCAGCAGCTCATTAACCAGTCATAGTTCCCCATTGTGTCTTATGCCATTTAATTCATACAAACATAAATCTGCAGTTTGATTCTGGTCAATGACCTATATTTTCTGTATTAAAAAACAAATTAATGCAGGACCTGCTGTTTGAATTTTTTTTCTTTCTTTCTTTCTTTCTTTCTTTCTTTCTTTCTTTCTTTCTTTCTTTCTTTCTTTCTTTCTTCCTTCCTTCCTTCCTTCCTTCCTTCCTTCCTTCCTTCCTTCCTTCCTTCCTTCCTTCCTTAAGTGCTGGTACTTAAAAAAAAAAAAAACAGGTGCCAAGAAACAAAACAAAGTACCCAAGCTGCATATTGTGTATTACCTCCTTTTCTCCCCTATTCCAAGACAACTTCTGTTATCCTTAGTTTTGAATGTCAGAATCAACACATTCCTGTTTATTCCATGATAGATATTATATAGATCTTGCACTGAAGACATAACTGAATTTGGTGGTCTCAACAGATATCCATTAAGTTGGTTGTATATAACATTCTTCCACTTACTGCCAACCTAATGAATGGATACATTCATGAGAAAGAGTTTTTGTGTCTACCACAGAAACCCTTAAATAGCATCTGCGTCTTACTAAGTCAGGATGCTGCAGTGCTAGTGATTGGGCATAACAGGGCAATAAATAAGTTTGGTTTGAAGATCCACATGCCTATCTATTTGATATGCTTGTCCTATTGGAAGGCACTTTGCTCCTGTGGAGCTTTCCATCAGTAGAGTGGTGAAGAAAGCTTTGCGGCCACATTCTCACTATCCTTTGCATTCCTCCCATGCCATCCCAAACACCCAGGAACAGATTGGCAAAACAGAGGGCTCCAAAGAAGAGAATGTTGTTGAAAATGGACTCCCTTCCTTTTTCCATTGGCAAAAATCTTCACTGGATCAAGGAAGGAGTTTTTCATTAGCGAAAGAGACACCGATTGGATCCTATGACATGGGTGTCACCATTTGTCATGTGTATAAACCAGGTCACAAATACCCTTTAGAATGCTTTTTTACAGTTACAATGAATTGTCCAGGGAAACTTGGTGAATTTCACATCAAGCTACTTCATTCCGATCAAGACTCTCTTAATACATGCTCTGCAGCAAAAATTTGTGCATCATCCATGGCACAGTGCTCCCTTATAGTCTCCTGAGTTCACAGGTTGACTGGTTTTAGCATGAGGGAGGTTTATTGTTAAGCATAGAGAAATGTTGTGGAATAAAATGTTCCTCTGAAGGGAGGAAATGCTTACAAATCTTTACAAATCTGTTGGAAAGACTCCCTATAACCCAAAAACCAGTTTGCCCTAGACAATCCAGTGGTTCAAAGGATAGCTATAAAAATGCTGTATTTGATTCTCCCCATATTTTATAATTACTACGCAATTAATTATCTGTTGTACACTTTTTAAATTGCATTTTGTATATTTTAGACATAAATATGCTTTAGGAGCTGGTCACTCAACTGTAATAAATAAAGAAAGAAAGAAAAGAGAGAGAGAGAGAGAGAGAGAGAGAGAGAGAGAAGTTACAATGATTTTCTAGAACAAAATATGAAGATACATATCTTTTTAAACTTTAAAATAATTATGACAGTAAACAAATATAATTATTAAACTAATCATCATTAGGTAAAGAAAAGCAAGATTATGTCACAGATTCCAGTTTACTAGGGTATAACTGTAGTTGAATCCTGATAATGGGATTTTTTGAAAGGTTTGAAATGGATAGACACAGGAATAAAGTGAACTGGCAATATCTACTAACAGTTATGCTTGACCTGGTTATGTTAAGGAGGTTTGTCAGGAATTCCGAAGAAGTTGAGGAAACAGCAGGCAACCTAATGGTAGCTGAATTTCAATTTAACAAAGTGCAAGCTAATACTGATTGGAAAGGACACATTAATCTGCTTTTACACATTTTAAATTACTTAAAACAGTTGTTGTGAATGAAGTGTAATCTTTCTCTCTCTTTTTCTTTTCATCATCCCTGACAGCCTAATCATTGTTGGTTGCATTTGATGGTCCCTGAATTGTCAAAGAGTCTGAATAATCTTCTCAACAAATTTACAGAATTGCCAGAAATGCCAGATGTCTTGAGTAACTATTCAATCATCAATAATCTCAGAAGGATCATTAATGATCTAATGCAATGCCTGTCATCTACTAAATATAAGGTAATATTCCAGCACTGATCTATTGTCATTATATCTAAAGATCATTATATGGCTGTTAGTATGTATGTAGAAAAAATCCAGATAGGACATATTCTGCAAAATTCCACAGTGCTCTATCAGCTTCCTTCTAAAAACTTTAAATTGTTTTTTGTCCTTATCTCTAAATGTTTCTGCTCTTACTGTGCCTGCAACTTAAAAATAAGGTATATGTTCTCCACAAGCCTTGTTTCAAATTGAAGATGGAGAGATGCTACTGTGCCACTTAGACTGGGCAGTGTGGCAGGAATTTGGTGACAGGGCAACAAATCTGGGCAGGAAGGCATATAGCCATATGTCCTTCCCATTGATCTAGATGTTGGCTGCATTTTAAGAATGGACTGGATTGGATAACTTTTGCATTTGCTCTCCTTTGTGTAGAACAAGGATCTCCAAACTTTTCACATGGAAGGCCACATATTTGCAATATTTTCAAGGGCAGAAGGAATGGGGATCTCCCCCCACATGCACACGCACACACACTTTCTCTCTCTCTCTCTCTCTCTCTCTCTCTCTCTCACACACACACACACACACACACACACACACTCATGCACATATGCCCGCCTGCCCGCCCACGCTCATGCCTACACAAATGGATAAAAAGGCCGGGCAGGCCGTATGTGGCCCACAGGCTGTACTTTGGAGACCCCTGGTGTAGAAGAAACCCTATCTGCCACTTCTGCACCATATCAAAGGTCCCAGTGGGACACATTTTATAGCAGAATGCATGCACACAAACTTTTGTATTCATAAAAGTTGATAAAGTATTATATATACTGTATGTTCTGTAATGTTATAGGAAGGACATGGCTTGGAGGCTGGGCAGACCCTCTTCTCCAGCTACATGCATAGGACCAATCAGTGTATCCTGTGTTTACCAAATTATTGTGGAATTAGGAAATTCAAAACCAGAGGTGGTTAACACCTTTGTTGAACTACTACAATATCCTTTTAAAAGGAACATTTTTGTATCCTCCAGGACATGCCCAGATTGGGTATTACAAGTCTGGGGATGAAGGAGAGAGAAAAGCCCCCAAGTCATCCTGGCTGTCATATGTTGACTTTTGTGTTTCTCCCTCCATCCCCCACTCCAGCTTTGTTTAACCAGCTTGATAAGAAATCCTGGATGATAATTTTTTTGGTAATGTTGTAGTGGTTCTATAAAGATAGTGTTTAACCCTAATTTACCAATGCTTGTAGGCTGTGTCTCTAGTAATAAAACAAAATGTCCCTTTACTGTAGAAGACAGTGGAAGATGTTATAGTCTGAGGAGGCCATATTACTAAGAGTTCATTTTGAAATTAGCTGCTTAATTTTGCAAAGTGAAAGAAAAAAAATCCAAGGACTGTGTGATGTTCTGTCAGGGAAAATATTTTCAACTGAATTTGACTTTTGTCATTTATAAATTTAACCTCAAAATTGCTTACCTAGTCTGAAATTTGTAATTTATATGCTTTGTGGCATTCAGTCTATTTACACTGCATTGTGATAGCCTTTGGTGATCGCCTTTCTTTTAAAAAGATTTCTATAATTTTTCACCAGAATTTTAGACTACATCATGACCATCTTTATGAAGAGGGTACATTTATTCCAGAAGAGTTCTTTAGGCACTTTTATAGCACTATTGATGTGTACAAAATCTTTGCAAAAGCACCAGTACACAGTGATTGTGTCCTGCCGTCAACAACAGAAATTCCCCCCAATGGTAAGAGATTTTTTTTCTGTGTGGAAGCATCCTGAGATGTCAGAAGATCTGATACTTTGGGATCAATTCTGTATGACCTTGCATATGTGAAATATTAGAATTAGAATACTTTATTACGATCAACAGATCAGATATGAATAACACAGAATAACCGCACAAGGATAAACAGAATCAATACAATTGTAATATACATTATGTGCAGAAGACTCTTAGGGGGAACAAAATCTGTAAATAAATCTTAGGACTATACCCCTACTCCCAGTTCATACATATTCATATATGGGTACATACATGTATATATCTACGGGATTAAGACACCATTTCTCGCCTGCAGACTAGTGCTGCTGCACAGAAGCTGGCCACTTTAATTGTTACTGATGGACATTGGTCTGCCTGCGGATAGCATGTATAGTACTCATCATCTCTACCGGGGATGCATTGCAAAATTGGACGAATAAAAGTATCACAGATACCAGTATAGAAGGAGCAATACAACAGAACATGGCCAACTGTCTCCACCACTACATTCATAGGGAATGTTCTTGTATCTGCCTTCCAGCAGGACTGAAGGAAATAAAGTTTGAAAATGATTCTGTTCCTCATGACACATCAACATGAGATGGTTAAACAAGTCAAATTAGCGTTCATTATGACCATTTTATGAAATTAAGTTGTTAAGTAATTGATTCTTTGAATAATTAAAACAGATTTAAATTAGTAGAAGTGGAAGCATTAATTGTTTGCTTTAGCAATTAAAATAATTGTAATATTGTTATTGAAAATTAAAAGATTAGGTGTAATGAATGAATATTTGATATCTTGTTTCCAGTTTCTCACTAAATATTCTTGACGACATGTGGACTTAGATCTCACTAGTCACGAAGCCAGATTTAGGCTTGACTTAGTAGCCAAATAAAGTCTGATTCCATTTGGCAGCTATGGAATATTTTCATCTGTATGAAGATAGTTGGAGAGGGATGAGGGAGAATCCCCCAGGACAGGATTGCAGTGGGGGTCAAAAGCCTCCCAACCATCTGCTGCCATCTGCTATTTACTCTTTAAAAAACACTTACATGGTGGGTTGTCATGTGAATATTGCTATGTTTAGTTTGGCACTCTGAAAGCTAACCAAAGATGGCCATGAACCACTGGTTCAGCAGTTCGGCATGGTTCATTTCCTGGCTGGCAGCAGTTCAGCCCCCCATCCCATCCAGTGGGTGCCCACTCAGTGATGATGTCATGCCCCTTCCAATCTCTGACTCTGAGCGAGCACCCACTGGAGGGAGTGGGGCACTGAACCACAGATTAGCTATTTGGCCAGGAAACAAATTGCGCTGAACTGCCAGAGCAACAGTTTGTGCCCATCTGTACAGCTAACCATAAAAAGTTCTTAATCATTACAGAGATATATAATAAAAGGACCTGGGATTTGGTAAAGTTGTGTATCTTTAGAATATAGGCATTTTTAAAATAAGTTTCCATGTTCCTTTTGACCAGTCTTACTTGTGAACCCCCCCTTTTTTAAAATAATCTAAATCCAAGAATCTGTGATTTCCTTTTGTCATAGATTCCAGCATCAGTGTTACAAAGCCTTTATTGTTACATCCTTTTGCTGCCAGCCACCTTAGGAATGACAGCAGTTATGATAATGACAAAAGTAAGTATAAGAAATTGTTTTCATTTTTATTATATTTACGCAAGAGGTATGGAAATGAAAGGGGGAAAGCTCTGTATTATGCTAACTGGATATACATTATCAGTAAGGTAAAAGTAAAGGTTTCCCTTGACATTTAGTCCAGTCGTGTCCAACTCTAGGGTGCAGTGCTCGTCCCTGTCTCCAAGCTGTAGAGCCAGCATTTGTCCATAGACAGTGTCTGCGGTCACGTGGCCAGCGTGACTAGACACGGAATGCCATTACCTTCCCACCGTGGTGGTACCTACTTATCTACTCACATTTACATGCTTTCGAACTGCTAGATTGGTGGGAGCTCACATCATTGCGTGGATTCGATCTTACGACTGTTGGTCATCTGACTTTGCAGCACAGAGGCTTCTGCGGTTTAACCTGCAGTGCCACTACGTCCCACACACATTATCAGTATCTGTTGGCAACTGAGCATCAATAAATGCTCAGTAAATAATCACAGAAATTGAATTAGCTACAAACATATTTTGTACTTTATTACTGTATAGTAATATAAATGTTATTATAATTAGATATTATAATTATATTATAATGTAATTATCATATCTACTATTGTCGGCAAGAATCCTGTAGAAAAAATGGAGTAGCCCTCCTAGTCAACAAAAGAGTGGGACAATCTCAAAAATGACAGAATAATTTCAATATGAATCCAAGGCAGACCTTTCAACATCATAGTCATCCAGGTTTATGCACCAACCATTGGAGGGAGTGGAAGACAGGAGGGCCTTGCGTGCTCTGATCCATGGGGTCATGAAGAGTTGGACATGACTTAACGACTAAACAACAACAACAATATAATTAATATTGTGTCTCAGCCTGGGCATAGAACTGACAATATTGTAAGAAGAAGCATGTGGCTCAGAGCAGGACAGAATGTTAAAAACTGGAAACTGAAGTGAAAAGAAGTGGGAGAGGGATCTACTATAGGCTGTGGTTGGTGTGGAGATGATCCAGCATCAGAATTGTACTAAATATAAATGCATGTTCACTGATGGCTACACATCAGATACGTAATTGGTCATTAGGTGTCCAATCCTTAGTAAAGAGGAACTGCAAAAATTACTTTGTGTGCATTTCTGGGTGCACAGTTTTAGAAAATCCAAACAAGCTGAGGACACCACCACAGTCTTCACTGTGAAATTTCAGTCAGTTCTCTAGCCTCTTGAAAGTCTGTGTACATAGGAGACATCTGTATGTCCCCAGGATTGTTATACTGTATATCCATAGGAAAGACCAAGGTGAATGATGCTGGTATGAAAGCTAAGAGGATTAGTTTCTTGTGATTTTCTTTGAATCATATCATATGAGGAGAAATCTCAGTTATTTCTGACAATTGAGGAAATGTCTGAGGAAATGGACTTGTTCACAAGAGCCTGCAATTAGTCTTTAAGGTGCTGCAACATTTTTGTTTTCTCTATTTTTTTCTTTTTCTTTTTTCTTGCCTGATACTGTTTCCCACAGTCTTCTTTTTTGGATTTTTTTAAAAAAATTTAAAGACATGGTGTTTCTGCTTCATGGTTTAGCAGTCATAGCTTACATGTATGCTACCGCTTAATAAAATAGTTTAAAATCACACTAGCAGAAGCTTATTAATTATGCCTGTTCAGAAACAGCATTATTCTTGGTGGTGAGTTGCAGCAAGTTAAAACATTAGCTTAGTTCTGGAGCACTGAGTCTGTGCCGTAGTACACAACTGCAAATACCTACACTAACATCTTAACTTGGGGCAATTTGCTACTGCAGCATAAAAGCAACAGACTGTTACGTAATCCATTTATTCAGAACACTGAGGCATTTTAAAGCACTACAACTGTTATTTTTGATTCCTTTACTTCATAATATGCTAACCATACACTGTCTAGAATCTTGTTGGCAGCTTAGACTTGCGTAAGGCAAATCTCAGACATCTTCGCAGAAAATTGCTATTTAATGAGCTGCTGGTTATGTTCCTGGTGACATACATGATTGTGCCGTGACATACAATGAACTTATATGAAACATAAATTCATGCCTTAGGAATAAAGAAACAAAACCATTATCTGCAATGTAAAGCTCCCTCTGTTGAAATAAGAATGACTTTTTGCATTGCTATCCTATCGTACAGTATCATCGGCATTCATCATAATAGCAAACTCGGATAGTTAGTGCCATTAGGAATGAAACCAAAATGGAATTAAGGCAGAGACAATGGTTATTAGAGATGGTTATTAGACCAGTTGAAAAAATATGGTCCAATGACGTTTGAGCATTCCAGGATGAAATATACAAAGAAACCAACTAGAATCTCAATAGAAGTCTTGTGAGGAGATGAACTTACAGTGTGTTGCAACATTCTGTTGCAGACCTCAGTTCTACCATCCAGTGGACTGGTGTGTGACAGTCTGGCATGGAAACAAGGCTATCCAAACCTGATGTACTTTGAGTATGCAAAAATATGGTTAATTGTAAATTAAAAGAAAATAACTGTCAAGGTCAAAAGGATGACACCTCACCAAAATCACTATAGAACTTTATAACACCCCTTGGTAGTTTGTGTCTAAGGTGGTCTGTCACAGCTAATATTTCTTCATGAAGGGGTTAAATACCAGTGTTAACCAGATAATTATGACAATCATATCCCAGTCCATCTGGCTATCAAGGTAGAAATCATTTACTTGCTCCTGCCTGGTTCACCAGAAATATAGATTCCCAACTTGTAGTACATTGCTACTTACACAGTTGTGGTTTTTTTCCTTTGTCTTGAAGTAACCACTGCCGGACAGTTCATTGTTGTTCAAACTTCCATGTAATAATCACATTTTACATTTCCAGGGTTACATTTCTTATGCCATCACTCTTTTAATACTTTATTTATATAAAATTCAAGCTGTGACAGTTCCCCCTCTTTTACAGGGGTGGCGGTTGAGGACCCACTCCCCATTTAAGAGAGTGTTTGTTTGTAATGGCCAGAGGCAAGCCCCCTGGGCTGCAGTTTACCCATCCATGCTTTAGACCCTTGTCTTTCCTTGATGAGGCCATTCATGGGCCAAGCAGATGAGCACGACACCCCAGAATTGTTTAAACATCTCCTTGGTCTCGTCATAGACACCCTGTGTTCCTTCTTCAATAGCAAAATATATGGATGCTGGCCTCAGACCCGAGCTTGGCACGCACCATGGTATTCTTCAGAAGTGTGGACCTTGGTGGGGGGTGGGAAGTAGAATTTTTTTCCTTCTCTACTGGGAGCCCTGAAGAATGGTTATACAAGGTCCTGTTGCAGACTGGCAGGAAACCTTTTCAGGACTAGGAATATACTGCAAAAATTTGTTGCCATCCCAATTTGTTTGGTATAACCCCCAAGAGTCACATTTCCTGAAAGGAGAAGTATGAACCAGAATGTAATCACAAAAAGAAGGCAATGAAAGTGGGGCAAAATGCCATCTAGGAACCTGTATAGGTAGCAAGCTGTGGCAGTGCACTAAGCTTCATCATAATATAGACAGGGGCTTGTTTAAAAGATGTTTCCAAAAAACTTAAGTGTGATAAGTGTTCAGAGGCTGAGGTATTCCTGCAACCATTCTTTTGGTGTGTGGACACACATTGAAAAGTGGAAGCTTCATGCAACTGCTTTTATGATGAAAACACCCCCTCATCTTTTTGAGGCTGGCAGACCCTTCACGTTTTTCATATAAAAATCCAGAGGAATGAATTTATATTACACTTTGATCAGCATTAGGGTCACAGGCTGCATTCTGCATAGAGCTGCACTCTCAGCCAGCCCTCACACATGGATCATAGCTTAGCATTAATGTGACTTTCCAGAAATCATCCTATGAATTCTGCGGCTACAAGTTCTCAGATGTTCTGTTATCTGGAGAGGGAAGGGGGGATTCTCAGAATTAAATCAGTAATCCATGTATTTATAGATCTGCACTTTCTGAATTGGTATTTTGTATTTGTTCTTTTGCCCATTTTTTTAAAAAAAATTACATAACCAAATTAATTCACAGGTGCAAAATGCATTGAAGTAAGATAGATAAAAATCTTAATTAATTTAGAGCAAATCCCTGGGTGATGTATGTTGCACTAGAATTAGTATGTGGTTCGTTATGTTAATTTGTGTGGCTTAACCCACCTCGCCTCACCCCAGTTGGGAACGTGGTACATTCCTGAAGTTCAACTTTTTTATGGCTTAAGTGTTGAAGATGATATCTTTTCTCTATTCACTTAGAACAAATCAACATATTAGACTTAATAATTTTTATTTCAGGTTGACTCTGATCAGCATTTTCTACATACAGTATAAAGTACCAGAAGTGGTTTACCAGTCACTTCTGTTGGTGTTCTGGAACCATATAATTTGCTAAAGCTGCACATGGGAAGTCACATAACTCCATGAGCCACACATTGTGCTGGTGATCTTGGGAGGCTCCTCTTCTGGAAAGCATCTGCCAATTCAAACTGGCCCCTAAACCAGGCTCTCTAACCCACTGAGCCAAATTGTCATTCACATTTATCAAAAAATAGCCCTTACAGTTGCTTTGTGTTTGGGTGATAAGTGGTTAACTGATGAAAAAAGCAGTTTGGCTTTGGGATTTTCCCTTGCTTGGTATCACTTTTGAATGATAGTGAACACAAGAGGGTATCCTGTAGACCATCTTGACTGCTGCTATTGGTGTTGTCAGCAACTAGGCTGCCCCTAGCTACATAAACTTTGGCATCCTTTTATCAGCTGGTAATGCGGGCATGATATTATGCAGCAATATCGGCCCATTTCCTGGCATTTTGAATGATGGGTACAGAAGTGCAATATTCCATAATCATAAACATTTTGATGAACTGAATTTTATGGGTTTTTAAAATGGAAGTTTAATTATACATATAGTATACACAAATTCCAACAGAAATTTCCCTATGTAGAATTATTTAATGCAAGAGAATAACAAAATATGAGTGCACAATCCATACCATATTTTCTGGGGAAGGACAGAAGCAAGAGCAACTGAGATGTGGCTATAGCCCCTCTGCCAAAATATTTTGAAGGCTGTTTTGGAATTAATTAAATGGTGAAGCAAAGGTGTGAGGAAGTGCAACACATGCAGTGGAGAAACATACACAGCCTTTAACTTCTCAGGTAAACTGATGTTGCCATGCCCATCCAAAGAATGCAGACTAGAAAGTTATTTCCCAATTTCCAAACCCTTTTCTTAGGGTAACCAACAAGAGGAGGAAAAGCTACATTAGACTGAAAGCTCTTTGAACATGTTGTGTGCATACTTTCCAAAATATGCCATCTCACTTCTTGAAAACAACAACAACAATAATAACAACAAACAACAACAGCAATGATGATGATGATGATGATGATGATGATGATGATGATGATGATGATGATGATGATGATGGAGAGCTGGGACCTAGCAAAGGTCAAAATCATCCATACTATGTGGAAGAAAGACAGTGAAGAAAGACAGGGACAAAAATCAATTCATTTGAAATGCGGTGGTGGAGGAGAGCTTCACAGATTTCCTGGAATGCCAAAAGGTAGAAAAGTAGGTGCTCAGTCAAGTCAAACCTGAACTATCACTAAATCAAAAATGAGTAAACTGAATGTATCCTATTGTACACATATAATAGAAATACAGAACTGACTAGAAATGGCAGTATGACAGGGGGAAAAGGATATGCAAGATTGGTCTTTTCTATTTGTATGATTTATGTCTCGGGATGTAAAAAGTTGCTTTTTTCTGCATGGGAGAGGAACAATTTTACTTCTTAAAAACTCATAACTCAAAAGCCCTTTGTCCGAACTTCCTCAAATTTAGCACTGAGCAAGAGCAGACCGTCTGCTATCCAAAGTAATTTCAAAGTTACTGTATTTTTACCCCTTTGGACTGCCCTCATTTTTAAAATTGCCTTGTAGAATGTTGATGTGCACAATAATATAGCTGCATTTTATATAAATGTAGCACATAATACATGTTATGTGCTACATTTATATTCTGCCTTTCGCCACTGAATTCAGAACCATGTACAGTAGGAACTCCCATATCTGCAGAACTGGTATCTGCAATTTCAGTTATCAGCAGTTTATTGCAGCCCTATATACATTATACAACGAGGCAGACCTTTGGGCTTTTTCCTTTCTCCTTATATGTTATATAAAGGGTTGGTTACTATCCATGGTTTCAGGCATTCACAATAGATCATGGAAGGCATCCCCCACAGTTATGAAGGTCTTAGTGTACATCATTCATTATGTACTGTTCCCCATTTCATCCTCTCAACAACACTGTGAGGCAGGTTATACATTGGCTGACCCAAAATCACCCGGGACGTTTTACGTAACTTTGGGTAACTTTGGCAGCCCACATTTTCATGACCAGCTCATTTGATGGGCTGTGCCACGGCCCACATGGTCCATCAGAATTGCAAATAAAACAAATAGGAAAATGCCCAGACAACCATTTTCAGGGTTAGTTGTTTCGTTGGTTGGTTTTTACAGTGCAGTTTGGAGGACTGAGGAAATCCACAACTCCACCCAGTTTAAAAAAAAAACTCCAGGAAATATGTCCCCCTCCCTTACATGTAGTATTCAGAGCATGGGGCACTGTAAGGTGGGTAAAAAAACATGCCTGCATTGCCTCACTTGATACTCAAACTGCACTTCAGCTACCTGTGGTATAGAAACATCTTGCTGAGGAGATATCAACATGGCTTCTGTAAAGGAACATCTTGCTTCACTAACCTTTTAGAAATCAAGTGTATGTCAGTTGGAAAGTAGATCAGGGAGATCAAGTAGACCTACACACTGGGTCTTTCAAAAGAGGGGGAAGAAAGATGGGGGAGATATAAAAGCAGTGGTCTTGCTTTCTTTTGGCCCTCATCCCATCTGCTTTGCACTTTAAGGCTACCCACCACCAGCATGGGGACCCTGACAGATTATCCCTGAGGCAATTGTATGACAGGCTTATCACACAAAAGGTGGTTCACCTACCCTGGACAGTACTGAGGAAAATGAACTCTGGTCTAATTCAGGACAAAAGTTGTTTCCTGTGCTCCTGATAAGATTGTTCAGGGGAGGAGTGTTTAGAAAGAGAAAGAGAGAGAAAGTTTCCCCTTTTCTCCGCTATGCTTAGTTTGCATGGTATAAAATAACCACCTTTCAATTATGCAAGCATGAAGTATCTGTTCTGCTTGACTAAGATTTCCTTTTAGACTTGGCACAGGCATATAGGGTCTAAACAAAGTTCAAACAATGTTGGCTAGAAATCTGATTTAAAAAACAAGATTTGGTCTCTGAGACAGCTTTATAACCTGTAAATTATCAGGCTCTGTTTGCACTGAAGCTGAAGAGGTAGTTTGAACTGGAGTAAGCAAGTTCTTTGTGACAGGCGTAAGGTAGGGAATAAAATCTCACAAGCAGCAGAAGCATTTCTAATTAATCACATTTGTTTCCTTGTTTCAGCAAGGAAACCCAGTAGTCAATATAGTCTGGGGGCATATTATATTGGTGGGTCTTAGCAACTGCTTATCTTTTTTTTTTTTCATTTTTTCTTTCTTCTTTTTTTTTGAGTGTTATTAATTTGATTTTGTTTCAATTGCATTGTCAGCTACTTTTCTATTTAGAAGAGTTTGGTGTGTCATTCACTTGCACTGGGACAGGAATAGATAGCCCCAGTTTAGTGTCAGTAGCTCCCATGCAGTCCACAGACAGGAGAGTAAAGTCCTCCCAGTGAGTTTGCAGATAATGGCCTAAATTTAATATACTGTTGATGCTTGGGGGAGTCTTGACACCCCACCCCAAACTCTTTAGAGCAGAAAACCTGCTTTGGAGAATTTCCACCTGTCTAGGGCAGATTTTCAGGACAGGGGTTTGCTGCAGAAGGGGAAAGCTGCTTTCTGTGAGGGCAGTGGCTGTACTAGATGCTGGTCACTGTGTAAAATTGTATGAACTGCCTAGTTCCTGAGGGAAAAATATACACATTGAATCAGAATCATACAGATTATGGCAGCCACTCATACAGCTGTATACAGTACATGCAAACACAGAAAGACATAAATGTGTGATGGTGTCATATGCAAACAAAAGAAAGAAAAGTATTCAGAAGTTTCACATTTGCAGAGGACGTCTGGAGCACAATTTGCAAGTGGGGTTGCTGTCGTAACCTCTTAGCTCCCTAAACCAAGGCTAGGGAACATATGGTTCCCCATATGTTGATAGGCCACAACTCCCATGATCTCTTACTGCTGACTGCATTACCTAGAGATGATAATGTAACAGTCCAGGAACATGTAGAGGGTTTTGCAGTCTGCACTCCTAACACCTCAGGATATGTCGAACAGAAATAGGCCAAGAGCCACATGTCACCCATGTAACTTGTTATTGCAACACAATTATACTGCACTGTGATAAGGTTAAAGATTTGGAGCCTCTGGGCAAGACTGAAAAGCAGCATGAGCTCCAAAAGCTTATCCTAATAGACAGACCGTTATATCTTCAAGACATATCCCCTACTAAGAATATTTCTGACTGAAAAAGTGAAAGTACATATTGCACACATAGATGCACACATACACACACGTAGACAGACAGACAGACAGACAGACAGACAGACAGACAGACAGACCTGCCCCTCACATGACTTAAATTGTAAAATGAGAAAGAAGCATGGCTGAAATGCACACATAAAATGAGAAGGTTGCATTGTTTGCTGCATAATCAAATTGCTTTGACAAAAGCAAGTACAAAATGAAATGCTGAACTTCCACCTAAGTGGGAAAAGAATGTATTAGAAAGAGGACTTGCATAGGAATCAGTATTAATTTTGCATTGATTTAGTGGCTGTCTTTATGTAACATTCTTATTTATAGCATGTCTTTCATGTATTTCCATGTGATCTACGGCCAGACTACTAATTGTTAATAAATGGATTGGTGCATGTGCGTATTTTGACCCAGCAGTCACTAGTTCAGCACCATCACAGGTGGTGCTGTACTGCTGAAGGGAGTTATCTGCGACATTCAAATTTATATTGCTCTGTCTCTGGAGAGTTCATAATATGAAAACTGCTCAGCATATTTCCCTGCTGAGTAATCTGGTCTGGTTTGTTAAACTGCCTGAAAGGTGAATTAAGAGAGGAGGTCCTTAACTGAAAACCCAGTGAAGAGGACAGAAGAAAAGAGCTTGTCAAATGTTGTACTGCAGATGGTAAAAATGTGATTACTGCAGTTGCCAAGAATGTTTGCCTTTCCAGATTCAGTGCAAATAAAGCTGTGAATATCAGGCAGCCAAACACTTACTAATGACAAACAAACTATTGGGAAGGTGTATTATATGGTCTGCAAAGGTACTATGGAGCAAACTGGCTTCAATCAAAAATGTGTACTGTCAGGACTGGGGGGAAAATAATAGCCTCTTGGTAAATAACTGGAAATGCTTTTCTTTGCAGAAACAGAATTGGGCTTCCTCAGCACCCCCAGCATGCAAGGAATAAGCATAGCATTAACATCACTGGTGACTCTTTGTATTGGCTTTATTTTGGGAGCCTTATGCTGGAAGGTGAGAAACTGACAAGTTGAACTGTGGCTGAAAAGTGTGCTGCATTTAAACACAATAAAAATTAAAATACTATTGTGGTCGACGTATTAGAGATCTGTTTTTGTAGCCAGACAATCTGTTTCTGAAGCATTGGGTTCCTCTCAAGTAACAAAATAAAATCCAGAACAAAGCACACTGTTGTATTCCTCTCTAGGGAAAATTTTCCTACTTGCAGTTGGGAAGGTTGATGTTTTGAGGTGGCAGTTGCTGATCAAGATTAGACCACCAGTCCAGATTAGACCAGGAGGTTCTAATTTAAGCCAGAGAATTCAACTCCCTGCCTTAGTAGATGAACCTGTAGGTAGAAACTGCAAAAAGAAATGATCAGGAGAACCTGGGCTTTCAAAATAGTGTTACTTGATTAAATGATGAGAGGACAAGCCTATGGTTCCTCATTCCATATATGTAAAATCTAGAAATCTATAAAGCAAATCTTGGTTTAGTAGATACTTGCATCATTCATTGTTTGTTCATTTGCTTAACCGTTTTGTGATTTATTTGTCTTTGGCTGAATATTTCTATCCCTTTTTTTCATTGGATCAAGGATTCTGAAAAGGTGTATTGGAGAGGGGAGATTTTTTTTAATCACTTTTTGTGGGTTTGGAGCATTGTCTTATACAAGACAAATAAGGCTGTTTTGTCTTTGGGGGAATTTTTAAAAGTCACTACCTTAATTTAAGCAATGGTGAGAATCCCTTGTTATAGTCTCCCAAATGTGCTGCTAAAAGTGAGAGAATATTCCTGTTAATTACTATTTGATTCAATGAGAGGCATTCTGTGTGCTCTAAGGACCACCTCTGTGTCATACAGCCTAACTGCTGATATTACAAGCAGTGATGAAGGAGGTTTTAAAGTGGAAAAGGGGGATGGATCAGCCAATTTCTATATGTATCAGAGCTTGGCCAACTTGGCTGGATGATTCTGGGAGTTGTAATCCAAAAAGTATCCAAGCTCTGATACATCTAAACTGAGGTAACACCCAAGTCTTTCCCAGCACTGTGAAAAATTATCCTGCCCTCCAGTCTCCAGGATTGTTTTTACACACATCACCATAAATACCCGAAAAACACTTTTTCAAAAAGTTAAGTCAACTGTATTCTTTAACATGTGGGAGTAAATTAGAACTTGTGTTTCACCATAAGCCAAAGATGCTTTTTAAAAAATAAACAACTCAAAGAAAAGTAAGCAATTATCTTTTATGTTGTACATACATGTTTTATATACATACTCTAAAGCATCTAATGTTTTTTCTATAGAAAACAGCCCACAAGCATACACTAGAAAGTGGCCCAAGTGAACGATCTAACATCTGCCAAGAGGATAATGAAATAAGGTATTTTGATATTTTTATATTTCTCTATGGTTTTGAACCAGTTGTATCTTTTGATCTACCAGAGTGTATTCATTGTTAAAATAATATGTTACCACACTGAAACATATATGTTATTGTTATATACCATCAAGTCACTTCCAACTGATGGCGATCCTATAAGTTAATGACTCCTCAGAGGTCACTTGGCCAACAGCTTTGGCCAGATCTTGCAAATGAAAAACTGAGAGAAAACCTCCATAACTGCTGTGTTTTCCTTAGAGTTAACACTTTTCATGTTAGGGCTTCCTTTTTTCCTGCTGCCTTCAACTTCTCCTAGCATTACTGTCTTTTCCACTGAGTCTTATCTTCTCATGATACATCCAAAGTACAGCAGTTTCAATGTAATCATTTTTGTTTCTGCTCAGTTCAGACTTCATTTTATCTACAGAGCACTTATTTGGCTTTCTTGCAGTCAATGATAGCCATACAGCTCTTCTCCAATGCTTCACTTTTTCCCTTGCCCGTTTTCTTAGTTGTTGAACTTCCACACATATATACAATAACTAAGAGTAACATATTGCAGAGAATTTTGTCCTTGTTCTCTAGTTAAACATCCTTGCTCTTGAGGATCTTCTCTAATTCATTCATAGCTACCTTTCCATGTCTGTCATCTTCTGATTCCTTGGCAGCTGTCTCAATTTGGATTGATTATTGAATTGAGATATTGAAAATCTTTTTAGCTATTTCTATGACATGCTTGTTAATCTTAAAATTACATAACCTGTAGTCATTATTTTTCTCTCCTATTATTGTAATCCTGCTTTTGCACTGTCTTCTTGCATTTTCCTCAATGGCTGTTTCAAGTTGTTGCTATGTTCTGCCAGTAATACGATGTTATTTGCATATTCTAAACTAATGGTGTTTCTTCCACCAATTTTTGTTCCTTTTTAATCTGAATCTAATCTAGCCTTCATATATAATGACACACACACACACACACACACACACAGAGAGAGAGAGAGAGAGAGAGAGAGAGAGAGAGAGAGAGAGAGAGAGAGATCTGGGCTGTATAATATAGCACTCTCCTGTGACCTTTGAAAATAACTATTCATCTTCTGTTTTCAAGCATCTTTTAAGACTTCTAAAATGGATTTTCTTGCCACATGATTGGAAAAGCACTTCTGAGTTGTTCTTTCTTTACCTTTTGTCTTTCAGTATGCTGCAGCAAAAAGACAAATCGCTTCTACAAGTGTAGCTGTTGCTTTTTCTACTATACACTGTTACTGTTTCATGTCTAGGTAAGTTCTGAAAAACCAATCAACCAACCCATGTAGACTTCCCACTATTGTTTTCTAGCAACTGGGATGTTGAAATGTATAACTATTCTTAAAGTTTCCTTTATAAACTGGTGAGCCACCCTGACATTGATCTAGCCACTTAGTTAATAACAGAGTCACTCTGCAGAGTGAGATACTTTTTGCTGCCCTTCAGAGAAGTAGGCAAGTGAAGAGGCAGTGGCTTTCTAGGTAAGACAGATGAGCCTTTGTACAGTTGTAAAGGCCCAGAGCATGCCCTTCCTAGACTCCAGCATGTAATCTATTGCTGGCATAACAGCTCCCTTGGACACCACCAGCTTCTGTGCAACATAACTATATGATGCCAAAGGAACACTCACCATTCTGTGTGGTTTTCTTGCCCATTGCCCATGGGCTGGTCTAAGGCCTGGCCACTATAAACAGCAACGAAACTCTGTTTTGCTGATGATGTTGCTAGTTTGCAATGTTGCAGCTACAAGGCAATTCTATTGGATTGGGTGATTAGGTTCTTCACAAAAAAAGTTTTGATCATGCTATGCAATATCAGATTCATGAAGAATTTGATTCTCCTTGCTTTGGTCAAGTTCACACTTTTTAAAATAGAAAAATAGAAGGCAAGCATGCCTTTCTTTAACCAGGCTTTCTACGGGTTGAGAATTTTGATTATATAAGGCTGATCTGACTAATACAATACAATACACATTTATTCTACAGCCAAAGGCCTGATAAAGATCTGCCTAATAAATTTGAGATGTGAGCTCAGCTGGTATATTTAAGGTTAAAAAAGTTGAAGTGGCAATCAAGAAGGTCCTGATCTGTTCTGCCCATACTGTCTGCTTTGACCTTATTCACCTCTCACAACCTAATTTCCCCCACAGCCTCCTAAGCAACCATCACTTCAACCTGTCACAGATCTCACTCTCTTTACGCCATCAAACCAGTTCTTCTTGGCCTTCCAACTGTTGTTATTCCATGATACTCATGCTCCCTTCCCACACTTCCCTCTGTGATGGCAAAATGTCATGGCTATAAACACTAGACAATACAAGGTGGGATGAAAATAAAATTTATTACAGAGAATAAAATGTTCTAACTATTGTTGTTTGAAAGGAAAGTTCCTTTTAATTTGTCTAACTGAAAAAAATATGTTCAGCAAAATATCTTCCAAAGGCTATTGAGATTTTTTCTTCTTTTTCCCAATTGTCCCCTACCAGGCAGCTAACAGTTCCATGTTTGCTTCATACATGAAGCAGCTTTAAGCATATTTGTATTCCTTTTGGAGTGACAGACTGAGTCTGCATCTGTTGTTTGTTGCCCGTGACTCCATATTGAGGATCTAGAGCTGCACACAAAGAGTGTGCTACTGTGAAACCGACGTTGAATTACACATCATCAGAGAAGAGTCTGCACTGACAAGGACTGTTATTTTTCTACACGCAGACAAATATGTGTTTCATTGCATCTTGGGATTTGAAGCAGATCTTGGCAGAAAACAAAACAAAACAAAATGCATGAGTAAATGATTCCAGAGTGATGTGATCCAAACCAAACGTCATAAGGAAGTTTGCATTTTGTAGACAAACTGAGACTCAGAATAGAATAAAAACCTTCAGCACTGTACATACGACTCGCAAATGAGGTTACGCAGCTGGACGAATGTGCTTGCTTTCATCGGTGGAAATGGGTTCATAGCAAGGGAAGTTTTCATATGAAACAAGGTTGAATATCTTTCAAATTGTAAGTGAAATTGAAATTCCATGTCGAAGAAAGAAAACATGCAGTTTGGCAGAGCTTGAAGTATCTGTTCAAGAGAAGTAGACATTGGATCATGAAAACAGGGCGAGTGTAATAGGATGGAAAATTGACTGCTTGGTGTAGGGAAAGTCCCATGAATGTTTCGGTGAGATACTATAGAATAAAAGCAAAGCATCTGGAATAGAATATTGTCATGAAGCCTATTTAAAATGTTTAAAAACACGTACCTCTCTTCTTGAGATTTTTTTTTAAAAGAGAATCAGGTCATCTCGATGATATCAAGGTTCAGTTTAGCTTTTACTGTATGTCATTTACTATTTTCAAATGAATTTTAAAAGTAATACACTTTCCATCACTTAGCATTCTCCCATCAGTTATTATTACTACTATTATTGGTATTATTAGTTCAGCTCAAATAAAAAGGAAAATACCTTCTTAATAGTTGTCAGCCTCTTGATATTATTTGTAACAGAGCTGTGGAAAGCCAATCTGATGTCACAAATAACCTGTTGTTCACAAATGTTAAAGAAGACACTAAAAACTACTTACAGCCTGTATAGAATGTATTTATTTTACCTCTCTTGAAAGCAAATAAACAGGGCTCTGTGTTCTGCAAGACAGCTGGATTGCTTCTCACTCCAAACTCTTTATCCAATAATAAGGTGAAATTTTTATAAGATTAGTCACACTATTGTTAAAAATTTCATTTAAAATGCATTGATAAAGCTATCTGTACTTTCAAAATTATTTAAACTGAGAATTTTTTACAGATTTATTTATTTTCATATCTACCACAAACTATTAGAAATAATATATAGAAACCTATAAAACATATGTAGGATTGAGAAATATAACAAAAAATGTGACATTTCTAAAGCCCTGTCTGATTATTTTTGCTGAGTGGTTAAGCTAATCTCATAAGGACTGCAACACAACATATATTATTGTGAAAGAGATTTGTGTTTGTACAGAGATCTGTGCATCAATCCTATCCTAACGCTGACCTATTGCATTGGTTATGGAGCCCCCAGAGCCAGTCCACTGCATAGCTAGTTGCTTACAATAACCGCTTGGGTCAGGACCTAACCTGACCCAGCTTGAAAATCAGATTTGAAATTTCTTTTCAAGAATCTAGAAAGTTTTACAGGAATAATGGTCCAGTACAGGTCTTAACAAAGTAAACCAGAGCCTTATTCAACAGTTAACATGCCCCAATAAATCACTAAACCCATTATAAACATGACTACAATTTTACATTCCAGCAAGTTCTAAATGTGTGCAATAAGTGAAACCTGTTTTTTTTTAACTGTTCACAAAGGAACAAGGAACATAGTTATTTGATCAATATGGCTCTGAAGACATTTGCAAAATGATTGAAAATTTATAGTACATCTTGTGCAAAGCTTGGTTTACAATGCAGGGTTCATAACAATGCCACTTCCTCTCTGCCCTGAAAACAGAACAACACAAATTTGAGGTCAAGAAGCATTAGCAGAGCCAACTAAAATCCCAAGTATAATCCTGCTTCCATTACTATTCTTGCACAACAGTCATTGTTCTTGCTTTTGAATGTAAATAGCCTCCATTAGCACAAAGTGGAATTGTGTCCTATCAAAATTTAAGCTGAATAATCATTTGGGCAGTTAGTAACATTTCCTTGACATTTTCTACTTAAGAGGTTTGGCTGAGTATTTCAGTTAAATGCCACAAGGAAGAAATGTCTGGGGAGTACTGCTGCACCTAATTCTAACTCTAGTTTCTAATGGATTGGAGCCAAAGGTATTCTTTTTCTGACCAATAGAATCCTTCACTGGAGCAAGGGAACCTTGGGATCCAACCCAGTTTGTTTATTGGACACCAACTGTTGGTTGCGCTCACAGATCCCCTCCTTTTCTTGTGCTTTGCCATGACTTATGGCGAGATTTTGAATTCCAGAATCTCAAGATTAGCTGTTGCTGAGTTTAAGGAATCCAAACTCCACCACAAAGGCAAAATCCTTGTCTAGGATCAAGCCCTGTCATTGGAGTGTGATGGTTAGAGTGGCCTTTAATGCCCAGTAGTTCAGAGTAGTCAAATGGTCCAGTGTGTTTTGCTTGTTAAGGACAAGCAACCTTCCCTCATGGACTCCCCACAGCTAATCTTCCTAATCAGAATTGCACCCACTGCTATGCCACCAGCATTCAGAATCAGTAATGTATGTATACAGTACATGTGCAGAGCACATGTCTTGTTTTAAAGCAGAAATGAAGCCTCCTGATGCATGAGTCCTCTTAAAAACAGAGTGTACACTATCCATACCTCCTTATAGCAAATATAGACTTTTTGCCAGTGGAACAGTAGCAAATCTTTTTTAAAAAATTAGCTTTCTGCCTGCCACATTTCTGAAATTCAACAAGGGGCTGTGGATCTTTGTTCGCAATAGGCTCCACATGGCATACAGCCCTGAGTTTAGAAAGTTAACAGTACTTCATGACATGCCAGACAGAGCTGAACAGCTTTGCGAGGCACAAGAGTCTGTTTTAACTTTCAACAGTGTAAATTGTACCCCCAATATTTCTTTAGAGAGGCTTTCACATATACTTGGAGAAAGAGCAAACACCTTTCAGAAAGAAGGCAAAGAGGCTTGTAAAAGGATATCACTGAAGACCACCTAGCACAAACTATTTGCCTAGTAATACTCTTTAGGCATTCTACAATACTGTGTTCCAACACTGGCAGCATTCAAGAGAAACATAGACAACCTCCTGGCAGATATCCTTTGATTTGTATTCCTGCATCGAGCAGGGGGTTGGACGTGATGGCCTTATAGGCCCCTTCCAACTTCACTGTTCTAATCAGAACAGAACCAGGATGCATATTTCTTATAAGAAAAGAACCAGAGTTTATATTTTGACCTACAACAGTTTTTCTGGACTGCAGAACATCAAATCAGTTTTGAGTAATCTGTCATTATCAGTTCAAAGGTAAATGTTCAGACAGCTTGGATTAGGTCCCGAGATGTTGTTTCAGAAGCCGAAGGTTTTACCCCTGATTTAGTATAAGACCCTTGTGTGAGAAAGGCCAAAATCCTGTTGCTTAGCACAGTAGATCACACTAGAGTAGACCCAGTGAATCAAAGGGGATTTTGCGAGTTAATTCCTCCATAAATTCCTTTGATTCAAGTGGCCCTACTCGTAACTGTGAAATACATAAGTTAGAGTGGGCCTATTTGAATCAATGGAATTTACAGGGGAATTGACTCATTAAATCCCCATTGATTCAATGGGTCTACTCTAGTGTGATTTACTTTGCTTAGCAACAGGATTTTGGTAAAAAAAAAGAAACAGTGGTGGTTTTCTGTTTGCGCAAGGCAGGGCCTTGTACATCTCAAAATTGTACTTGTGGCGTGAAAAGTATGCTAGCTCTTGCATGACAGCTCACAAAATAGTGCTGGAATCACTTCCTCTTGTTCATCTCTGGATCCATCTCCTCTTTGGGAAGGGAGTACTTTTTAAAAAATGGAGCAATATATGTCTTTAAAAGAAGCAGCAGGATTTATATATTAAAAAGTATAGATTATTTAAAACTCAGTTTTGTTAATTCATTATCAAGATCATGAAAGTGCATATGGTTAAATAATTATGTTATTATGTGTTATTCTCTTCTCTGGAAATTGGAGAACAACTAATGAGAGTAATGCCTGATTTGCAAGGAATGTTACTTGAAAAACTGAATGGTACTAATTTCACCATAAGACTGATGTTCAATACTAATGTGCCATACAATACATATTCCTTTCTTTTCTAAATATGATAAGATTCTCCAGACTATATGCTATACACATGTTACATCAAAGAGCTCTTTCTATTTTATTTCAGCTATTTGGAGTGACATTTATGTAGTAGTTTCCCCTGCATCTCTAGGAATTTCATTCAAATGTACTTTTTGAATAAACTGTGTATAAATAATTATTAAATATATTTAAGTTCTTGGAAATCGGAAACTTCTCCTTATTGAGCTAAATTATCTATTTGTTGGCTGATCCATGGGTTGAGATTGTGTATATTTCATGTAAACATAGCATAATCTTGTGAATTTGTAATCAGACTGAAGTTGAACTGACCAAGTTTATAAAATACAATGTGCATCTTATGTGTTCTCTTAAAAACAGATGTATATCTAGTCTTTTTTAATATATTGATTGAATCTGGAATTACATTATGTACATTTACATTATTATTCTGAACAAAGAATTACAGTATATACATTGAGGTTTATTGAATGCTTTACTTTCATTCATCCATAAAAATAAAAGAAAAGCCTTACTGGGAAAGATCAGCAGCCAGTGTACTTTAGCAGAACTTTATCAGCATAAGGGGAACTATGGCACTAGCAATGACCCTTTGTACTAATTTTTTTAATTTTCAGGTGCATGTGACTGGTGTGTAATGAGACAAAGTCACACACAATCTAAAATTGAAAAGGAACTCTTTAATTAATAGCAATTTGTCACTCCGTGTGATGTCATTTCTACTGCACAGGCAGAGCTCCACCAGAGGATACAGGCTGCTATCACTTTTCCTGCTGTGCTGTTAATTCAAGGAAGACCAGAAGCCTATTGTTTTTGTTTTGTTTTGTTTTATCCATACACAAAAGAAATCTGGAAGCTGCCTTGGTGAATGAGGTGCTAGGCATGTAATTTAACACGTGACTAAGTGCACAAGCAGCCATGTAAGAAGTACATGGACAACACCTTATCAATTTAGCACACCATCCTCTGCAATTCCTCTACAATAGACATAACAACACAGTAAGAATTGGTGTAGGGCCTTAGCAATATTTCGATACTCATTGACTGCTTCTAACTTCCTCAATTTTAGTGATGCATTGCCCCATTTCTTAAAAGGATTCAGAAGGTCTCCAGATACTCTGTGAAGGCCATTTTTGTAATGTACAAGAAGATACTTCATAATAATTGGCATCAGATTTTATATTTATGTATTGACATGATTTATGTATATGACAACAAACCAATTTATTTTATCCTTCTTAACATAAAATGATAAGGCACAAGGAAGAACTAAGATATTCTAATCCACCTGGCTTTTCCAAGTGTATAAATCTTCACGGATTTTCAATACTGGCTACTTGGATAACTGCCTGTGCCTTTAGCAGTGGAATACAGGTGACTCAATTGTAGTTGAAGCCAGGCAGTTTGAAGCAATTCAAATGCCATGGAGACCTTGTGGCTTTAAGGAATTGTTTGATAATTCAGTTGGGTGAAATGGCAGGAAAACCTGAATATCCAGCCTAAAGATTCATCCTTGGAGATTTTAAGGCACCATCTGTCCTACAGTGATACCATGGGGGGGGGGGGGGGCTCACTGGATGACATTGGAGACATTGCTGCTTTCACTGAATTAAGTTATCATTTCTCCCCATTTTAGCGAAAGAAGAACATATGAGGCAGGGGTGGGTAATTTGTGACCCTCAGATTTTGTACTGCAGTTGCTCTCAGCAGTGGTCACTATAGTCAATAGTGAGGGATGATGAGTTGCAGCCCCAAAACATCTGGAGGGCCACAGTAGGTGCTGAAATAACTACATCAGTATAAATGTCAGCTGAGAACTGCTGCAAGTTAAGACAGTGTAGCCATCCTGTTGCATGGCTCAGTGCACAACAGCAAATAGAATGGGCTAGGTCCATTTATGACTACCTCTTGATGCACATTTGCTCACAGGTGATTGCAGCATAGGAGAAATTGGCCTTCCTCTGCAGAAGTGGTTCTCAACCTTGGGTCCCCAGATGTTCTAGACCAACAACTCCCAGAAATCCTATCAGCATAGCTAGTGGCAAAGGCTTCTGGGAGTTTTAGTCCAAGAACACCTGGGGGTCCAAGGTTAGGAACCACTGCTCTAGATGGATTCTATGGTGGCAGGACGTAAAGGAGGAAATTGTTACCGTATCAATATAAATAAAACAGAATAAAATGCTAAGTCTGAAAAACATCAGACAGAGATGCAATTACAGTTTTAAAATTAGAGGAGAGGATAGCAAACTAGTTTTCTAGTTCTCCTCCAAAATAATAAAAACTGAACCTTCGTTTAGGATTAAAATAGCAAGTCATAGTTTCACCTGAAGCTCCAGCCCTCAGATGATACAAACTTCCCAACTTTAAGCCTTGCTGTACTGATACATCAGTTTACATTAGATGAAAATCCAACTCAGTGACTCATGCATAATGCTAACTGACACGCTAACATGGAGTGTTTCCATATCAGCTATCAAAAGCCATTTCCACAGGACATTTTGGAAACTGACAGATTTTATCTTCTTTAATCGAGACAAAGCAGCCCAACAAATCAAAGTTACACTGTCATTTAAGAGTTTAGACTCTCCAGCTTCCTCCGCCATCCATTTCATACTAATGGAACTATGAATTCAAGTTTTGTGTGTGTGTGAAAGATGTGTTCCAGCAATTATAGCTTTGTTCCTTCAAAAGAATGGATGTGTTGAAGTCTTGTCTGCAAAAACCTTGTGCTCCAATTTACCCATCAAAGCCAAGTCACGGCTGGTTTGTTTGTTTCATGTCAAGCCTTCCTTTCCTTCAGGAAACTGAAGTCTTCATACATAGTTCAGTCAGCTCATTAAGCTGGGAGGCTGGACACAGACAACCTCTGAGCTTCATGACTGAACAGAGAGTTGAGTAGGCCACAGATTCATTCTAATGGCCTAATGATGCTGGCATCTTGATTTTGATTCCTCTTCCACTGATTCCCAACATGGAATCTACCTGTTTCACAGCAGTTGTGCACTCCCCATATTGGCAGAGAACTGTGGGTCAATGAAGAGAAAACAAAGCAGAACTGGAGGTGGAGCCAAAGAGAAGAGTTCAGCAATTTCGACCAGATCTTAGGGTGGAGAAAAGAATATGTACGTTGTAAACAAGCAAAAACTCAGAGGTCAGATTGTGTTGCCCTGCTGTCAGTCCAGGCAAAGCAAAACATTGCCAAAAACTGGAATGAAGAACTTTTAATATGAAGTGGCCTGGCTCCTATTTCTAAGTTGTCAGAGCCAATTTTTTCATCTACTTTTTGCTTGTGTGCCTTTAGTTCATCTTCAACAACTTGAGCACAGTGGAGGATCAGCTCTATAAACAAGTACTGCTCTTTTGACTTTTAGCCCCTTCTGGTAAATTCCATGGAAAAGGAATAGAAATGCAAAGTGCAGATTACATTTTTCCAGACATTTGTGAGATAGTGGGCTTCGAGCCAGGCCCAAAAAACACAAGGGTAATTTTTGTCTTTTTTGACAAAATGAGGCATTTTCTTGACCTCAAGAGAAAAGATTGATTGTAGACGACAAGCATCTCTTTGTTTGTAGCCTATTGTGCCATGATGAATAAAGGCGTAATAGTAAAATAGGCCCAATTAAAGACAGCGAAAGACAGAATGTGTGGTTTGTATCAGTTGAAGTGTCCACTGTAAAAAAATGTCAGCCTGTATGATAGACATTCCTTGTTCTCATTCATACCTTACTGCTTACGTGTTTATTATTCTCTCATTTTATTAATCTGTCTCACCGATAAATATGAATGGATGTAATATTTATTGTTTCAACCAGATAATCTTTTCAAGACTACAAAGGGAAAAAGGTACATTATCTTTGTGAATGATAAATGTTTTACTTTAAGAGACCAGCAAAGAGAAATCACCATTCAATCCCTCAAACATTTCTTGAACATTGAAATGAATATGGTGCATGATTTCTTTGCTAGTTCTTACTTGGCCAATATTTGAATGGAAATTAAATTTGAGCTGGAATTATATTTGTATTGTTCCTTTCAGGGGTTATTTTACTGCTGGCTTTATTCTTGCTGTTCAACTTTACTGATGTGCAGAAATTATGTTTTCATTTGTAAATTGATTTAGACAATCTTTCAGGGTGAGAGAGAAAGAGATGCAGCATATTCTATTTTTCTCATATATAAAATTCACTGCAATATAATGTATATACATGCAATGTCTTATATTTTATCTCTCATTTTTATCTCCAAAGGTCAGAGTAGTATACAGTATATGGCTCCTTCACCTGTTCATTTCACAATAACTTTATGAGACAGATTACATTGACTCAAGCATTTGCAATCCATACGTCCTTATCTTTTGCTATTCTGGCTAAGAGGGATTGGAGTTATGGCCCCCCAAAATCCAGAAGGCTACATGTTCATATCTCCACTTTACTCCACATGGGTGGGCCATTGGTCTGCCTCTTGTAGGCAGTGATCCACAACCAGGCATGCCCATACAATTTTTGGTAAATTGCACAATTAGCAGCATTACTACTTTCTTAAGGCGTTATTGTTGTTTTCAAAATATTAACAAGAAAAAACTGAGATGAGGATAAACGGGAGGAAGTGTCTTAAGCAGCAAATTGTGGTTAACACAAACCATAGCCTATCATGAGGTGTTGGTGAGCATGCTGAATATCACCGCAAACAGTTTTATGAGTCAGTGACCATGATATGGATGCACCAGTGCAAATTCCTTTCTTGCTGTTTTTAAAGGCATATATGTGTGCCCTATATCAATAATGACCCTATAGTTAATGATTAAGAAATAATACCATATGCTTTTTAAAATACAGTACTGTTTGCAGTGTAACACGGGCTTACGACAGCCTGCTGGATGTTTGAGGGCAGCTGGGGAGAACCTTCACAGTAATAAATGGGAGCCACCTCACAACTACAGCTCATGTCCTCCAGTACCTTGACTGCTTTATGTATACTGTTCAACTACTGTCATAGCCATTATGTATGAGTCAGCACTTAACAGCGTCTTCAACAACGGACTGTAATTTCAAGTACAATTGATTTTTTTTAAGGGATAAAGATCACCCATCTCTTTAAAAAAATAAAACAATTGCTGAGGAAAGAAAATTATATCAACCTTCTGAAAGCCAAAATATAAATTCAATTAAAGTGTTAATGCAAATAAAAATGTAAGACTAATGGTTTTTCAGCAAAAAATCCAATCACTTAATGTAAAAAAAAATAAACAATGCAGGGACTTGCACAGAGTTCAACATGAAAAATAAATACTAATTATAGTATTTGTAAACTTCTGAGAGAAAAATTCAACTAGACTGCACTGTTAGGTCATTTACAGGAGAATAACATAACAAATATGGCTATTTTTACTTTCTCCAGAAGTCCATGAAGACCACATTTATGAACTACAGAAAAGCGTGTTGCCCACAATTTGTAAGCCAGTAAAATTATTCTTTGGAGTGTATCCCAACAAAGGAAAACACCCTCAGATATCGAAATCATGTGGTAAAGGGCAGGGCGAGCCATTAGGCAGAGTGAGGGTTCTCATGTAAGGGCAGCAAATTGTAGGTTATATAATTAGTTACTGGGGAGGAGTGGGCTTCCTACCAGTGATGAGGAGAGACATTTGCGGTATTTTCAGCCTCATGTACCAGAATAACTTTATACGAGTTGGCAGAGTCATAATTTGTTCCTCTGCCTCAGGCAGCAAACTCTTTTGGTCTGGTCTTGGTTAAAATGCTAAAAGAACTGGAACCAAAATGGGAACTCTGATAATAGGAAAGAATGTATGAGCATGTTCAGGGAGCTTTTCAGAAATGGAAACAAAACAAAGAACAAAGAAAAAGAATACAAAAAGAATAATATGAACAGTATGGCGGGGGAGGATTCTTTTCAAAAATCAAACCCATGATGACTATGCTCAGCAGGTGTATTTCCTTTCCTTTTCATTAGGAAAGGAAAACAGAACACATAAAGAGAAGACAAAATGGTGTACCATGACTGTTAGTGTATGTCTAGAATCCTGAATAGGAGTGTTGCTTTTAGGAGGAGAAGATATGCCACAACATTTTGCTGCAGTTTTCAGTTTTGTTGTAGGTTTTTAAACTAATATAATGAAAGAGGTTTAATGAAAGAGAAAATAATTTCTGGCACTGAGTTTTCCCAAATTTTTATTTAGGTAAGTCAAACATTCACAATGATTTGTATCTCTCAGTTAAGTGGACCTTCTTTGGTTCTTGGAAATTTGGTCTTTTGTTCAACAACAGGAAATAACCGAATCTGTCAGCTCCATTTTGGTAGCATTTATCAGAATCTCACCAGCATTCTCACATCCAAGTCCCATAACCTGTTAACAATCTTTTTTTTAAATTCAACATATAAATCAATGCATATTTTAGTATCAGTTTTTCTCAGTTTACACATTTAATGCATTTTAATGCCATTTTCCTACTGAATGTTTCCACATGTTTCATGTGCATGCATATTTTCTACATTATCTGCATAAAAATGAGGAAAAGGAAATAAAAATGGAAATATGGAATCAATGTGTTCTTGGCTCAAGTGAAAGGGAAACAAAAGATACATGCATTTTCCCCTCTCTCATAGAATATGAATTGGGGCGGGGCTTGGATTATGAAATTTTGACAGGGATTCCTTCCATGAGGAAATCAGATACAAAGAAAGAAATGCTTATTTAGGGCAGCCACAGACCCTCCCTATCGTCTGATGAAAAGCTGTGAGGAAAAATAGAGGAAAGTAGCAGGAAAAATTGTTCTCTTTGCAGCTCAGGAGACTCTTGGGAGTGCCCTGGACTACAAAGAGAACAAACCTATCCATTCTGAAGGAAATCAACCCTGAGTGCTCACTGGAAGGACAGATCCTGAAGCTGAGGCTCCAATACTTTGGCCATCTCATGAGAAGAGAAGACTCCTTGGAAAAGACCCTGATGTTGGGTAAGTGTGAAGGCAAGAGGAGAAGGGGATGACAGAGGATGAGATGATCGGACAGTGTCATCGAGGCTACCAACATGAATTTGACCAAACTCTGGGAGGCAGCAGAAGACAGGAGGCCCTGGAATGCTCTGGTCCATGGGGTCACAAAGAGTCGGACATGATTTAATGACTAAACAACAACAACATCAAGCAGGAAAAATAGAGTTAGTAGCTGTTCACAGAATCCAGACAGAATGTATTTTATTTTTGGAGTTGGTAGGGATATTACCAAACCCACAATCACCGACAGGGAACAATGCTATTTACAGTACATTATTTCTATGAACATGAGACCCTGCTACAGAAATGATGTGAGTCTAAACGTATTATTTAAATAGGTAATATGTTTCCTCAAACCAAACACATGAAGAATGGCAGCATTCTAAATCTGAACAAAAACAGTGGATTGGTCAAGTGTGATGGCTGTACAACCTCTGCTGTACATATTACACAAACCCTTTCTGTGGGAAACTTCTGCTTAAAGGTTGTAGCTGCATTCTGTTTCAGTGACGTGCATACACACCTGGCAGGAAGCAGCAGCTGCCAGCAAGCGGGATAACCCCTTATTCTGCCCAGCTAGTTCAGTCGGTACAGCACGGGACTCTTCATCTCAGGGTCGTGGGTTCGAGCCCGACGTTGGGCACCAAATGATCATGGAACAAAGGAAGGCTAATTGCCTTAGAGGAAGAACAAAGGAGTTGACAACGGATGTCTGAACCAGCAGAGCCTACCAGCAATGCCCTGAGAGCTGTTTTATTTACTTAGCAGGATCACATAGTATATTGTTAGAATTCAGATAGGATACTAGTTACCTAATCGTAACCAGGATTGGTTAAAATAACTCTTTGATCTTATGCTCTAACTCTAAGCAAAAGGGCAGAATAAGGGGTTACCCCACCTGCTGGCAGCTGCTGCTTCCTGCCAGGAGTGTATGCACATCACTGGAACAGAATGAAGCTACAACCTTTAAGCAGAAGTTTCCCCCATTCCCCCTTTTTCTTGTTTTTTAAGCAAAGGCATATATTCTTTCATATATTTGTGAACTACATATACATCTTTTCAGCGAAGGCCTGAAGGCGAAATTTTGAAAGAAGTAATTATTATGGAAAAGGTTGGTATACATTGAATAAAACAACAGCAACTTATAAGGAGTATGAGGAGCATAAATCCAAGAATGAGAACACAACATAACAGCGTCATGGAGTTCGCATTCAGCTGCAAGATAATGGCTGCTAGAAAACTTTCAGGAGTTGCCGGTATCTGCTGCCGATTTAAAGTTCTTTTTGCATCAGCACTCAGCGTCTTATCATCCCCCAAGTAACTTTTGGCTGAGTGCCTTCAGGTCAGGCTGGGTGCTTCCGGCGACACACAAGTCATCTGGTCCCGCTCCAGAGCCATTGCTGGGTTGAATTCCAGAATCGGGTTCTGCAGGTTGCAATGCCAACTCATTCTTCCCACAAAATGGCCTCACAAACTGAGGTGGGATCCATAAGGGACCTGTGGGAGTAAGCACAGCAGCAGAGCCACGTCCCCATGTTATTAAAGGGGCTGGACTCTCCCACTGAGGGTCAGGAGGTTGCTTATAAGTCACCAACGGCTGTTCCACCTTTCATTGTTCATTTTTCACTAATTCAGTCCAGCGTTTTCCAGTTCTCTGTACTGGGGAACTTTAAACGTCAGCTCTTCAGAAGGCCGGAGAAATGTGTGAACCAAGTATATATATTCATGACAATCTTTTTTCACATGCACAGAAATGTGATGTGAGTTTGGTGCAGCGGTGTCAAAAGGTCCATTATAGACTTCAGGCGGTTGCATAGAATACGCGGGAAATGGAGAGTTCATAACATCTCCAACAGAACTTTTATTAACACGTAACATAGGCGTATCAATCACAATTTCAGTGGGTTCAGGAAACTCCCACTGTTTGAACTTTTTCTCTAACTGTCCATAACAATTAACAATGTATTCATTCTTTAGTATGGGGGAGCCAGTCCAAAGCGCTTCCTGTCTGTAGGCTTCCTCAGGGGAGCGCTCCGCACCGCGCAGATGGTCCCACAACAGGGGTGGCGGGGCCCAGTCCCCTTCCAGCAGTGGTCGGTTGAAAGAGGGATCCGGGTGTACCACCTTCCTCCAGTGTCCCTGCCCTCTGGGGAACACCACTACAGTCCATTCCAAAGTTCTCTTGGATGACCACTCCTTCTGGTGGAGGTACAGGATCAGGCAGGAGCCCTCCTACCTTCAGGTTGGGGAAATCATCAATCAGGTCTTTCCCTTTCCTTACTTTCTCCTTTTTTCTGGTCACTTTCTCCGCACCTCTTTTCGCCTGAAAATCCCGCGCTTCCCCCTCTCTATTAATCTTCTCCTCCCATATTTCCAGCCATTGCTCCTCCTCCTCTTTCCCTTCCTCCGACAGGCACACTTCTGTCTTAACCCCTTCTAAACCTTCATGTTCCTTTGCCTCTCCTTCTTTCCTTTCTACACCTCCACGTTCCTCTTTCTCTCCTTCTTTCTTTTCCACAATCTGGCTGTTCTGTTCACTATGAGGAGACAGCGCACTCCGACTCTCTTGTCCTTCACAAGCGGCCCAAGACTAATGGCAAAAAAACACAGAGGAATTGCAGATATAAGCTCTGTTCAGAAGTGACTGACTGGGGGTTTGAACATGCTACAGTGGCATGCCAAGCCCTGCCCCCTTCTGCTTTGCCTGGAGTATGAAGAGGTACTCAACGAACTCTACGTGATAGGGAAGTGTTTGATGAAGTTGCATTTCATCCCACCAGCTCATAATCCTCCAGATGCTTGTTATAGTGATATATCTTTAATATACCTGCAATGAAATGCAGTGGACATAACATGGGATAGCGTAAACTGGTCCCTTCCCTTAAATGGGACTCCCTTGCCATCTGGACCAATGACATGAACACATCTTCCAAACACAGCAGCTGGTTCTCCTGGGGTCCATCTTTAAGAACTTTTTTCATCTTAGCTGATGTAGACCTTGGAGATAAAGTAATTGCTATAATCCTGCTATGAGATAGATTGTCTAATTAAAGCCTATTCTATTTACTAAAAGATAATTACTATTGCACCACACAAGGTTTTTTTTTTTCCATGGAGTTGTAATAATCTATGAAGTAGACACTCTTAGACAGGCAGGGGGAACTTTTTGCTGCAGGGAGAACCAGTCACTCCCTTCCAAGCATTTCAAAGGCCAGAAAACATCAGGGAGATGGGCCACACCCCTGATACTATTAGATACCACACTGAAGCATCCGCTGGGGATTCTCCACAAAATGCTTCTGCAAAGAAGCGGTGCACAGCCTTAGAACCCCCGCAACACAACACAAGTCAAGTCCCTGATTGATGCAGGTGCTGGAGGAACATGACTTCAGCCACTATCTCAGTTGCAGAAAAGGAAGTATGTTAGCAAGCCACCTGCTCTCCCAAATGGGATGGTAAGGGGTACATGGGGCAATTCAAACAATTGCAATGTTTTATCCTTGTTGCTGTTTTTATTTTAGCTTTTATTATGTGCAGCATTCTTTTTTATCCCACCCGCCGGTTTCATTTTGCGCTGTTTTATTGTACAGACACAGTTTTTCAGTTGTCTAGGATTTCATGTTTTTCAATTAACTGCTATCTAAGCTATCTCTTATCTGTTTTTCAATCATTTAAGTATAGTGCTCAGAGATGCTTGAATATTGTGTGATCTAAAATGTAATAAATGAACAGTTGAGCTTCAGTATATGTTTAATTCAGTGTAAATGTTTCTATGGTACCAGTGTGGTTAAGTGATCCATTTTAATTTGAAACTTCAGCCAGTGCTTTGAATAAAGATGGAATAAAACAGCAGGAAAGTTCTTTCAGAAAGTCAGCAGGAGTCGTTGGTCTTTGAAAGGCCAGTATAGATCACTCACTAGAAAGCTGCAAGCATGGAGTTACAAACTTGGGCCCCAGACTTTGTTCCCATAAAGCAGACAGCTGCAACGTGATGTCTCCCAGATGGTTTGGACTATAGCACCTATCACCTCCAAAGAGCATGGCCAACAGACAGGGATGATGGGTTTTGTAAGGTGAAATCCAATTTTGCCATCAAATGATGTAAAAGGAACACAAAAACACCTTATCTACAGCCAATATTCTCTAGCACTTTTTATCTAGGCTGCAGTATTGCTGGTAGTGACCCCAGCTGAGAGGCAACTACATTGACCATTTAACCCACAGTTTGCATAGCATTGGGTGCAGGTGAATTTGAACTAAAACCTGGTGATTACATGACATAAAGCTCAATCTATATATCTAATTAAAAAATTGAGAACTCAGAGGCTCAGTTTGTAACTTTTTAGTGATCCAGTAAAGCAGGGGTGGGTAACCTTGATGAGTCCAGAAATCAGTTGTCTGTCTCGAAACTCTATGTGGTCATCATGGAATTCTTTAGGGTGGACAATGTAAAAAACAAAAAAATGTAAATTAATGATAGCCACAGACACAACACAATATTCATTTGGTGAAATGTAGGCAGTCAGAAGTCCTAGTTTTACACCTGTGTGAGCATACAGGGCCCTCTCTCTTTTTTAAAATTAATTTATTTATTTATTTATTTATTTATTTATTTATTTATTTATTTATTTATTTATTTATTTATTTATTTTATACCCCGCCCCTCTAGACCAGTGGTTCTTAACCTTTGTTACTCGGATGCTTTTGAACTGCAACTCCCAGAAACCCCAGTCAGGACAGCTGGTGGTGAAGGCTTCTGGGAGTTGCAGTCCAAAACTCCTGAGTAACCTAAGGTTAAGAACCAGTGCTCTAGACCATGTCTACTCGGGGCGGCTTACAACATAAAATAGGACAATATAAAATATAAATAATCATAAAATACAGTTAATAATACAATTGAATTAAAAGTTAGCAAAATGGAATAAGAAGAGAGAAAGAAAAAATAAAAGACTTAGCTGACTGAAGGGAAGGCCTGCTTAAATAGCCAAGTTTTAAACTGTTTTTTAAAAACACCCAGCGAGGGTGCCAGCCGAATTTCTGCTGGAAGGGCATTCCACAGCCGAGGGGCCATCGCCGAGAAGGCCCGGTTTCTAGCTTTTTGCTTCCGAGCCTCTCTCGGCGTCAGACCCCTCAACGGTCCCTGCTGGCAATGATGGGTGATTTGGGTAGATCTGGGTGGGAGGAGACTGTCTGCCAAATATTGAGGTCCCAAACTGTTTATAAGTGAGCATTAGCACTTTGAAGTCAACGCGGAAACGAATGGGCAACCAGTGTAGTGCAGCCAGAGTGGGGGAGATATGTTGGTGTTTCTCACCCCACTAAGTAACCTGGCTGCCGTGTTCTGGACCATCGGAAGTTTCTGCATCAGCCTCAAAGGCAGCCCCACGTAGAGTGCATTACAATGGTCTAATCTCGAGATTACGAGCTTATGTACTAGAGTAGTGAGGACCCCCCGATCAAGATATGGACGCAGCTGGGCAATCCGCCATAGATGGAAATAGGCAGAGCGGACCACGGATGCCACCTGGGTTTCCATGGTAAGCACCGGGTCCAGATGTAACCCCAAGCTGCGGAGCTCATTCTTTGCGGTAAGGGTCATCCCCCCAAAAGAAAGGGAGTTGCCTATACCGCTGACGGGAGGACTGCCCACCCTCAAGACCTCCGTCTTGTCCGGGTTCAGCCTCAACCCATTCGACTGCATCCATTCCAGTACAGTCTCCAGGCAGTGCTGAAGGGACGGAACGGCATCCACTGAGGTAGATGAAAAGGAAATGTAGAGCTGCATGACACGAAGCTCCACACCCCTTGATGACCCCTCCCAATGGCCTCATGTAGATGTTAAACAGCATTGGAGAGATGATCGACCCCTGTGGGACCCCACAATTGAGGCTCCACGGCCTGTGGGACCCTCTCTCCAAGCTGTACTCTCTATTTATTTATTTATTTATTTATTTATTTATTTATTTATTTATTTATTTATTTATTTATTTATTTATTTAATTAATTAATTAATTAATTAATTAATTAATTAATTAATTAATCAATTAATTAATTAATATCCACCCATCTGGTCTATTTCTAAAGAAAATACAATGCATCATGTTACAAGTAATAAATACAAAGCTTAACATAGTAAATTGTCATCTTACTTGTTATATAATTAACTGTTGACCAATTGCTATTCCCCACATTTCTCAAAATCAGATTTACACCATTCTCCGTCTCATCTTAAAGAAATATTGACCAGCAATCCAAATGCTCCAAATTGTTTTCTAAACCACATGTCTTGAGATTTATTTTATTAGCATATTTTAATAAAGGCTTCCAGTTTTCAGTGAATTGACTGTGCCTTATTTCTCCTCTATATAGTCTAACTTTATTAGTCTTTTTTCATCAACATTGTATGCCATATCTTATTCATAAATGCTTGTAATGAGGGATCTTGGGCGTTTTTCCAATTTCTAGCTATCTCAGGTCTTGTGGTGCCTATAAGATTTGCAACTAATTCTTTATTTTCAAGTTTCTCATTTCCCCCTTTAAATAATGAAAATAACAATAATATTTCATTCATATCTCTTTTTTTGATTGGTCAGCATCTCTATCCATGTAATTATGGTACCTTGTGCCAGAATGCTTCTATTTGGGGGCAAGAAATACACATATGTTCCAAAGTTCCTTTTTGTCCACAGTTCCTCCAGCATTTATCCAATATATCTTTATTAATTCTATGCAACTTTGTAGGATATAAATGCCACCGAACATGGCCCTCTCAAGATGTGCTGCTGAATGTGCAGTTGCTTCTGAGCTGGAAAAGACGCTGATGTTGGGAAAGTGTGAAGGCAGGAGGAGAAAGGGACGACAGAGGATGAGATGGTTGGACAATGTCATTGAAGCGACCAACATGAATTTGACTCAAGGAGGCAGTGGAAGACAGAAGGGCTTGGCGTGCTCTGGTCCATGGGGTCACGAAAAGTCGGACACGACTAAATGACTAAACAACAACAACAATAGCAACTCTACAAATTAGTGGCCTCTAAAGATCTTATCTTTAGTAGTCCTGCTCAGGTTTTGCAAACCAAAGGCCATAGCTTCCTTTTCACAAGGCCATCTTCTGTTAGGATTTCTTCCTTTCTTTCTGCCTTCATATTTTTTCCTACTGTCTTCTACTTTTCCTGGCATAATTATCTTTCCCAGTGAGTTATACCTTCTTTTTGTTATTTCAGCTTGTAATGAGAGTTCTGCACTGATTTTATTTACAACCCATGGATTTTACTTTCTGGCAACACACAGTATCTTTTTCCTAACACCACGTAACAAATTTAATCCTTTGACAACTTTCTTCATAGTCTGGCTTTCATGTAATGTGCACAATAATTGGAAGTACCATACTATGAATGACCTTGGTTTCAGTTTCCAGTTGCATAAACCTATGTTTAGGATATTTTCTATTTCCTTCATAGCTTCCTTTCCAAGTCTGAGTCTTCTTCCGATTTCCTGGCTGCAGTCTCCATTTGTAGAAAATCTTTTACAGTGGGGTCTTGACTTAAGAACCACTCTCATAGGAAAATATTGACTTGACTTACATACTTAGATTTGAGTTAAGAACTGAAAAAAAAAACCACGTGGGAGGCAGGGAAAGTGCAAAATGTGAACTTTCAGTTAACTGTTGGCCAGTGAAAAGGGTGCCTGTCTGCTTCCTCACTCCTCCCAGCGTTTAGAGAGTGGATTGGGAGACAGTCTTCGGACTGCCTGGTACTGTACTGCCTGGACTGTATTTTGTGCTTGTTTCATTAAAGTTATGTAAATCTTCTGTAGTTGTTATTTTTGTGTTCTTAGTGTTCAGTTGTCATCCTGCTCCTACTCTTTTTTCTTCACTTTCTTCCATAGTTGTTTTAAGTCATTGCTACATTCTGCCAATAAGATGGTGCCATCTGCATATCTTAAATTACTGAAGTTTCTTCCACCAATTTTTAGTCCTTCTGCATCTGATTCTAATCCATCTTTTCACATGATATGTTTTGCATAGCAATTTAACAGAGATAAAACATACACTTTTCTGGTACCTTTGCCAATTGGAACCAGTTTTGTTTTCTATATAGTGGTGCCTCACTTTACGATTGCCCTGTTTAACGATGAAACCGCATTACGACAAACTTTTTGCAATCGCTTTTGCGATTGCAAAATGATGATTCCTATGGGGGAATTTCGCTTTGCGATGATCGGTTCCCTGCTTCGGGAACTGATTCTTCGCAAAATGATGATTTTCCAACAGCTGATTGGCGGACGGATTCCTCACTGCACAGGCAGCGAAAATGGCCACCCTATGGAGGATCTTCGCTGGACTGTGAGTTTACAGCCCTTTGGAACGCATTAAATGGGTTTTAATGCGTTTCAATGGTTTTTTTCTTTTTGCATTATGACGTTTACGTTCTACAGCAATTTCGCTGGAATGAATTAATGTTGGAATGAATTAATGTTGTAATGCGAGGCACCACTGTATTCTACTTTAACAGGAGCCTCTAATTACAATTGATTATTCACTCTATAAGTGTGCTTAAAATCTAGCTCTTACCTACAATAGGAGCTGAAATGACTTTGTTGACAGAAAGTCTGGTAGCACTTATCTACCATCTGCTCTCTTAGAACAGGGGAGCTAGTTAACATCAAGCAGTGTATTCATATCTAACCTCTTTGTGCAACTCCTGACAGATGCTCCTATTTGCTTTTATTGCTGCATTATATTTGCTTTGCCCTCTTATCATCTCCTTCACATTGTTTTACAGACATGTTTGTATTTGGTTTCATGTCTATCCCCTTTCTAGGACAATGTAATGGTGCAAGAGGAGCTATATGCTCCCTGAATAAGTAAAGTAAGCAAAGGATTTCACTCACTGCGCTTATTTCTCTGTGTAATTCTTATTTGTTTAACCAAGGTGCTTTAGTATTCTGCTAAACTGCTGTTTTATTCTTTGAACATTACCTTTAAATAAACACATGCATAAATAAATGTTAAGCGATTCGTGTTTAGAGTAGTTGAGGCTCAAAGGGTTGGAGGGGCAGGATATTTTGATTAGTTGGGGTGTTGACATCATCTGCCCCAAGCCCCAAATTTTCCATCTCTCCTGAGGTTTGCTGCACTTCTCACAGTCTCCTTAAATGGGGAAGTTGAATTTTCTGAGGAACAGTATGTATGATGTCAGTTGTCCCTGTTGTATTGCAAAGCTTATTATGGTAGGCTTTCCTGTCTTTTTCAGGACAGGAGCCTTGTCTTCTCATGGTATGTCCAAATAATGACTCTCTGTCTAGTCCTCTTAGCTTCCAGAGTGAGTTATGTCTGCAGCCCACTTATTTGTCTTTCTGATGGTCCATGGTATCAACAGAGGTCTCTTCAAAACAAAACAAAACAAAACAAAAAAAACCCTACCTTTCAAATAAGTACCTTTCTGGGGGGAAATAGACCTTAATAGATATGCCTGGGCAGACAGGGCTAGGCCAGGACATTTATCTGTCCAAGGCAAAGAGCAAAATCAAGCTGCCTCTCAATTCTGTACACAAAAAGGCAACTGGACTAAAAGTACACCCCCCACCTTTTAACACAGCAGCCTCCACTATACAGTATATCACAGAAGTGAGTACACCCCTCACATTTCATAAATATTTTAACATATCTTTTCATGTGACAATGCTGAAGAAATGACACTTGGCTACAATGTAAAGCAGTGAGTCTACAGCTTGTATAACAGTGTAAATGTGCATTTCTTAACAATTTGCCTCCAAAACTTCCATGCTTTTTGTAGCAGCACAGCAGGATTTCACCCAGGGTTTTGATTAAACTTGAATATACAGTAGTGCCTCGCAAGACGATTGCTTCGCATGATGATGAATTCGCTTTACGATGAGGTTTCGGAGCGATCTTGCACTTGGTTTAACGATGTTTCCTATGGGTGATTTTCACTTTACAATGTTAGGGACCTTGCCTCGCAAGACGGTTAAATTTTAGGTCCCTGTTTTTTGCTTTACGATGTTTTTGACAGCTTGGTCTTGCTTTGCTATACGAGTCTTTTAATGGTCTCTGTTTCATTAGACAGCTGTCTTCGCTTGGGAACCGCATTTCGCTTAACGATGTTTCCTATGGCAATTTTCGCTTTACGATAACAATCTGTTCCCATTGGAACAGATTATCAGGTTTTCAATGCATTTCAATGGGAAAACATGTTTCGCAAGACGATGTTTTCGCTTAACAGCGATTTTTGCGGAATGAATTAACATCGTCTTGCGAGTCACCACTGTACTATATGATACATTTATTTCACTAATTATCCATCTATATCTAACTTTCAATATAGATATTCAGTGTAGGGCTGTGGGTAGAGTGATGGAATAGGACTCGGGAGGCCTAGATTCAAATCCACACTCAGCCATGGAAACTCACTGGGAGTGTAGAACTAGTAAAACCACTCCTTAAATACTTCACTTACCTTGAAAGCCCTATTAGGGTCACAGTTCCAACTGACATCACAGAACAACAAACAACTGTTACATACAGCACTGATGTTACCTGTCTGTCATGGGTTTGGAGGGAAAGTTCCATCCTATGGGGAGTGGAAGGCGGGACATCAGGAGGAGGGGCTGTACTGTATATATATGTGATGCGTGTGTGGAGAAGTGGAGACGCTGGGATGTGACGAAGCAGCAGCTGGGAAGAAGAAGCTGGTGTGGGAGTCTGTGTGTCAGACAGGGTACTACTGTGTGTCAGTACCAACCTGATAGGTTCAGGTGTCTGTTGGTTAGCCAGAACTGATAGGTTCAGGGTCTGTGCTTCAAGTTAAGGGTTCTGTGTGAACCAAACTGTGTGCATGTATGAATGAGACTAAGCCACGTTACTATATCTTATTCACCTTGATCATTTTATTTTTCCCTGTGTGTTTTAAATAAACCTTATCCTTTATTTGTTAAAAATCCATCCCTGGTCTGTGTGACTTCTTATAGGGAATGGTTGGTGGCAGCTTAGTTAACGTGTGGCAGATCCCAGTAGGTCTGGGTTTGTCACATTGATTGGTGTCCAGCGTGTGGGATACGACTGGTCCAGTTGTCCAGTGGTCCAGCAAAGCCTTGGCAAGTGTGCCCAGAGCAAGGGGGGTCTAGTCAGGGACAATCTGAGAGCGCGTAGGTAATCTTCTAGGTGTGCCTCACGGGGGGGTGCACTAGTAGAAGAACGTGTAACCTCAGATTGGGGGCTAGATTAGGGAGCTCTGAGGTAACCTGGTTTTTGGCGGGAAAAAAGCTGAGGCAAAACTGTATAGTAACAGTGATTTAGCCTGCCTGCTGAGAGGCCCAGCAGAGGGGGGTAGACTCTAGCTCGCAACTGTTGCAAGTAGTGCTGAAGGACAGCAGCAATCTATAGGGAAAGCTGGTTCTGAAGCAAAAGAAAAAAAAGTGGTCGTTTTATTTTGAGGCTTGACTTTTTAAAGCAGCCTGTTCTGGGGGGGAGTATGCCCTTGACTCGAAGCCAAATGGCAGAAATGGGTGAAGTGAAAGACCCCCAGGTAGACCAAGGTTCTGAGGATGAATTTGGCTCAGTGCAGGGTGACAGCACAGGAGAGCAGAACCCAGAACTCAGAAAATTGCTCATAGCCCAACAGCATGAACTGAGGATGAGGCAATTGGAAAAAGAAGAAAGATTAGAGAGAGAGAAAATTGCTCTGGAAAAAGAAAGGATGGTGTTTGAGTTAAGAAGATTGGAACTGATGAACCAGAACAATAATAACAATAGGGATTCTGAGGGAGGCCAATTGTCTAAAGCTGACCTGAAGAAATTCCCTGTGTACCACAAGGGAGATTGTCCTGAGGTGTTCTTTTCCTTAGTGGAAAGAGCGTTTGTGGACTTCTCAGTGAGGGAAACTGAGAAGATGACCATCATGCGATCTTTAATCAGTGGTAGCCTGGCTGAGGTTTATTCAGAGATGCCACAGGAACTGATGAGAGATTTTGCAGAGTTTAAAAAACTGGTGTTTGCAAGACATGGGATAAATGCGGAACAGCTGAGGCAAAGATTCAGGTCCCTCACGAAGAAACCAGAGCAGACTTTTACCCAAGTGGGGGCTCAATTGGTGAGGCTGCTAGAGAAATGGCTATCTCAGGAGGGGACAGAGACCTTTCAGCAGCTCAAAGACTTGATAGCGCTGGAACAGTTCTATTCAGTCCTGCATGGGGAACTGAAATTCCAGGTGAGGGAAAGGAAACCGAAATCTGTGGCAGAAGCAGCCGAGATCGCAGATTTTATTTACCAGATAAGAAAGCCCTTAGGTGAGGAGAAATCTGTAGGAAAATCCAAAGAAACCTACAGCAAGTACTCTCAGGGACCAGGGAAAAACCAGCAAGGGGGAGGGGCCCATGGTGCAGGGAAGCCCTCAGAAATGAAACCAAGACCTCAGATTTTGGAGGGAAAACCAAAACAAGATGAGAGAGAATCAAAATACACCAGAAAATGTTATTTCTGTCAGGGAAAGGGCCATCTAATCTCAGAGTGTGAGAAATTAAAGCAGCTAAAAGGAATTGTGCCTCAGGATTTGAGTGGAACCAAGCCAAAAGCTGTGTTCTGTGTCCAGAAAGAGCAAGGCTCATTGTCACTGAGGGAGCCTGTTGCCATGGCTACTCAATCTGGAACAGCTACATCTGCTGATCAGGCTGAGGAAAATGGTCCTCTTGTAGAGGTCAGGCGCTGCCTGCTGGTGAGAACAGATTCTCAGTTGTTTGAGACAGCAGGGGTGGACGTAGGAATACTTGACCGTCAGTATCGGGGGCTGCGGGACACTTGTTCCCAGGTGACCCTGTGCCATCCAGATATTATTCCTAGGGAGTATGTAATCCCAAATGAGAGCATGAAGGTGGCAGGGATTGAGGGGCAGGTAATCTCACTGCCAGTCGCGGAGGTACCTGTGAACTTTCAAGGCTGGAGGGGAGTTTGGCGGCTAGCGATTTCATCGACTCTGCCAGCAGCCGTGCTCGTGGGAAATGACCTGGCTGAACATGTGAAACGGGTGCTAGTGATTACACGTTCACAAGCCACCACGGGGACAGTTCAGGGGGGTAATGATGAGCCAGAGACGGAAGCAGGTGGGGGGAGTTCAGAAGCTGTGGTGGAAACCTTAACCACAGACAGCAGATTTGGACAAGAGCAAAAGGCAGACGCCACTCTCCAAAAGTGTTTTGAACAGGTGACTGACGCCCAGCTAACACCTGAAACCCCAGTGAGATTTCTAGAGAAAAAGGGGATTTTATATAGAGAGACCCTGAGGAATATCTCAAAAGGGGGAGATGGGATCAGAAGTCAGCTGGTGGTACCTGAAAAGTATCACCCCATGATCTTACAAAGGGGGCACTCTGACATGTTTGCTGCACACTTAGGGGTGAACAAAACACAGCAGAGAATCACACAGAATTTTTACTGGCCTGACATAGGGAAGCAGATCAGGGAGTTCTGTAAACAATGTGATGTGTGTCAAAGGCAGGGGAATAGCCGCGATAGGACCAAAGCAAAGTTGTGCCCTTTGCCTGTGATTGACACTCCGTTCAAATGCATAGGGGTGGATATTGTGGGACCTTTGCCTAAGGCCACAAAGAGGGGGAACAGGTTCATTCTCACCATTGTGGACCATGCCACGAGGTACCCTGAAGCCATACCCTTGGCTAACATTGAAACTAACACAGTGGCAGATGCCTTGGTGGGGTATATGTCCAGGATGGGATTTGCCTCAGAAATAATCACAGATTTGGGCGCATCGTTCACGTCAAAGCTCATGAAACGCTTATGGCAAATCTGTGGAATTAAGCACAAGGAAACTACTGCCTATCATCCTGAAAGTAATGGGTTAACTGAGAAGTTCAATGGGACTCTAATGCGCATGATTAGGGCTTACTTGGCAGAGAATCCAAACAATTGGGACCAGAAGCTGCAATCCCTTTTGTTTGCTTATCGATCAGTGCCACAAGCCAGTACCGGGTTCAGTCCATTTGAACTTTTATTTGGGAGAAGGGTGAAAGGGCCCCTTGATTTGATCAAACAAAATTGGGAGCAGATCACCCAGGATGACCCACAAGACGTTGTGACAGATAGAGACTCTTTAAGGAATGACCTAAAGAGAAACCTAGAGCTAGCAACAGAGACCCTGCAAGCTCAAAAGGTCAGAAAGAAAGCTTGGAATGACCAGGAAAGCAGGGAGAGGCACTTTGACCCAGGGGAGGAAGTGCTTTGGCCCAGGCCCTGCAAGGCGAACAAACTGCAGCTGGGTAGCCCAGAAATAAAATACTTGGGTCACATGGTAGGGGGAGGAGTGATAAAACCCCTAGAGGCCAAAATAGAAGCTGTTCGTGATTGGCCTAAACCCAACACCAAGAAAAAAGTCAAATCGTTTCTTGGGTTGGTGGGCTACTACAGAAAGTTCATCCCGAGGTTTAGCGAGATTGCAGCTCCGCTGACCGATCTGACGAGGAAGAAGACTGATGACCGCATCCCGTGGACCAGCGACTGTGAGGCGGCGTTCCAGAGGTTGAAGGAGGCGCTCGTCCAGTATCCAGTGCTGCGTGCTCCAGACTTCGACAGGGAGTTCATCATCTACACCGATGCGTCTAACAGCGGGGTAGGAGCAGTTCTGTGCCAGGAGGATGAGAATGGTGACCAGCATCCAGTGTCCTACCTGAGTAGGAAACTTCAAAAAGGTGAGAGACATTTGGCAACCGTGGAGAAGGAGTGTTTGGCCATAGTCTACGTGATCCAGAAGGCCAAGCCTTACATCTGGGGAAGACATTTTGTTCTGTGCACTGACCATTCACCACTGCAATGGTTAAAGACAATGAAAACCCACAATAGCAAACTTATGAGGTGGGCTTTAAACCTACAGGACTATGACTTTGAAGTGAAGGTGGTCAGAGGGTCAGTGAACTGTGTTGCTGATGCCTTGTCGAGAAGACCTGAAGAATGAAGACGGCGAAAGAAACATGGACTATGTGTATATATTGATGACAAAAAGTTAAATGTACCTGTTTTTTGAACTTGGTTTGTATGAATAAAGGTAAATTGATGTAATGTATATGGTAAATGTTTAAATGCCTAATTGCTATGGTTAACTTAGAATGTAAGTATAAGTAAGTATGATATGGTATGTATAACTGTTGTTGTGTGTTTTATCCAGGTTGTTTTTTGGGAAAAAGCACCTTAGCTTTCCCCCTACAAAACAACTTATAAAGAGGGGAGGTGTTACATACAGCACTGATGTTACCTGTCTGTCATGGGTTTGGAGGGAAAGTTCCATCCTATGGGGAGTGGAAGGCGGGACATCAGGAGGAGGGGCTGTACTGTATATATATGTGATGCGTGTGTGGAGAAGTGGAGACGCTGGGATGTGACGAAGCAGCAGCTGGGAAGAAGAAGCTGGTGTGGGAGTCTGTGTGTCAGACAGGGTACTACTGTATGTCAGTACCAACCTGATAGGTTCAGGTGTCTGTTGGTTAGCCAGAACTGATAGGTTCAGGGTCTGTGCTTCAAGTTAAGGGTTCTGTGTGAACCAAACTGTGTGCATGTATGAATGAGACTAAGCCACGTTACTATATCTTATTCACCTTGATCATTTTATTTTTCCCTGTGTGTTTTAAATAAACCTTATCCTTTATTTGTTAAAAATCCATCCCTGGTCTGTGTGACTTCTTATAGGGAATGGTTGGTGGCAGCTTAGTTAACGTGTGGCAGATCCCAGTAGGTCTGGGTTTGTCACAACAACTTTCAAAATAACTACATTTTTCAAAAGCATGTTTAAAAACTTTGTATGCCCGTTTAAAACAAAGTGACACACCCTTTTGGCCCGTACAACCTCCTTTAGAGAAAAACAAGAGTGTTGAAATTAAAAGTGTATTGTTTCTGGATACAATTTAGTTCTTGATGGATTGTGAAATTTACAACATCCTTGCATGCTCATTCAGACCTCATGGTGTTTCATGGACCGGAGGAACAGCAACTTTATAAAGAGCTGACATTTTCTATAAAAGGAAAGGAAGAGTTTTGTTTATTTGCTTTTGAGTCTGCCTGGCAGTACAATGGTGGGAGATGATTTGTTACAACTTTTCTCACAGACCAATCCCTGGGAGTGCACTTCTATTAAAACCGTGTTCTTGTGGTTCTACAGAAATAGTATCTTGTGCATTCTTTTCCATTTAAAATAATTAAACTGGAGTCCTTCCAGATTTTTTTTACAAATGTATTCTCACTTTGTTACATCCTGTTATAACAAATGATACTTTAATACTAACTGAAGGGGGAGGGGGAATCCTACACTTTTAAAAATGTATCATTTAAATATCATATTTGTCTAGAGAACCACACACACAGAGAGACATATATATGGTTCTCTAGAGCAAATATGATGGATTAAATGATGATTAGTTTTGAAAGTCTCCGAGAATGTTTTTCCCCACATCTTGGATGAAGTACTGCAGCTCGGTACAAAAAGCACTCTCTCCACCTATCATGTTTAATCTAATGCACAAAAAGTTAAGAAATATTTATACATCTTCATGAACCATCCATCAGCCCACTGGCACTAAGTATATACAATCTATGGAGTGAGCTGCAGAGAGCATGAGGCCCTGCTAATCCCAGAGGCACTCATGTGGATTCTCTAAATTGTCTCCTAGAGGCACCACTGGACCCATGGTTGCTTCACCGTTCCTGTGTGGTATGAACAAAGTTCCCAGATTTCGAGGGGAACGTATCCATGGAGGAAGGTCAGATTATTTTATTATGTGCTATTCTTTTCTCAGGGTAAGAGTTTTGCTATTTCCTGTGAAGCTCAAACCTAGTCCCCATGGATTACAGCTTTTCTCCACATTAACAAGTGACATAGAAGACATCTCTAAATAAACATTGCTCTTGAACTTACAAATCAATTGCTGTCTTCAAAAAGAGCAGAGATCAGAAATGTTTATTATATATACATATTCATATGCATATCTGGGAGCTACAGTCCTGTGTGTGTGTGTGTGTGTGTGCTTGTGCTTGTGCTTGTGTGTGCATGCATGCGTGCAGGACTACAGCTCTCAGAATCCCCCAGCCTAGATGGAAAAAACTGACATTTCCAGTCTGATGAAAGACTAATTTAACATTTCCAGCAGGAGGAAATCTATTAATATGTGCTTGTCTTTAGAAAGATCCATAATGCAACTAATACTGTGTATCCCCCAAAATAAGACATGGTCTTATATTAATTTTTGCTCCAAAAATGCATCAGGGCTTATTTTCAGGGGATGTTTTATTTTTTTTTTCATGTACAACAATCTACATTTATTCAAATACAGTCATGTCTTCTACTTCTGGTTGCTGCACAATGGTGGAGGGTGGGGTTTCAGTTAACTGGGGCATATTTTTGGGGTAGGGCTTATACAGTATTACGAACATCCTGAAAAATCATACTAGGGCTTATTTTCAGGTTAGGTCTTATTTTGGGGGAAACAGGGTACAATTTCCTGAGTCCTGCCAACTTGTCTGTGCCAAGCCTAGAAGTGGGGCTGGTATTCGCACCTTACTCCTCTGATCACTCCCAATGGGCATGGACATACATTTTCTACTACAGCTGTCATTGCTCAACCCTTGGAGCATCATATTTTAAAAGTAATTTGTTTTGTAATTCATTATGAAGTTCCCCAGAAATAACCTGTCATCATCAACAAAGTCCAGTTTTTCACTAATTTGTGGCATAACGCTTAATATACTTTTCTGTTACTTTTCTATTACCTTAGGAAAACAATTATAAGATTGACCAGAGAATGGCACACTATTAAAAAATCTGACTCAAGGTATCTCTAGCAGTGCTTTAAAAATGTCCTTGCAAAATTGAAGATAGAAAATGTTAGTATGCTATGATGCTTTTAAATATAACCTTGTCACATACTAATTACAAAACAGAAGAATTTGTTACAGTGGATTATAATGCTTGTAACTGATTACTTCCAAGATGAATTTCAGGTTGCTGCAAGTTTCAGGCTCTTTTTAGCATTGAATCTCCACAGCAATGGAAAGCTTTCTGGGTTGTATCAGATCTTTCTAGGTTATCCTGTATCATCCTCATCACTGCCACTGGCTCCTTCACCCAGTTCTCAGTGAGTACGTATATGATTGCTCCCTAAGAAGATCAAATATAACCAGAAGGGAGTTAGGTGATATGTCCCCTTTGGGGGGGGGGTAGGGAAAACGCTCCTTCATATGAAGAGCTGCAAGAGGACAATCTTCCTTTTGAAGGTGCACCCTATCTGAAATGCTTTCTAGCCCAGATCTAATTGAAAAAAACTGTGACAGAGAGGCCTGAAGCTGCTCATGCACAGTTAGCAGCACCTGTACAGCACACTCAGTAGCTACGCAGGTCACCATGCTTCTGTCTTCCCACTTGAGTAAGATGTGTTATAGTTCTGTTTTAATTATTATAACCATTTCTAATTCTGTATCTGTACTTATAAAATTGAATCAGAGTGGTGAGTCACTCCCCAGTCAGTAGGTAGACTGACTGGGGAGTGGCTTGGTAAATTGATCCTCCAAAATCTTACATACCTTGAATACCTTATTAGGGTTGCTACAGGCCAGATGCAACCTGATGGCACATAATGTAACACAACACAATACATGACATAACATATAAATTAGTATCTGCAAGCTTTAACAAATTATTTTCTCTCCTCTTTTTTGGTAGTGTGTCAATAGCTATCCTAACAGAAAAGGAAAAACCAGAGATCTGTTCAGGAAAATTGGAGATATTAGAGGAAAATTTTGTGCAAAGATGGACATGATAAAAGACAAAAATGGAAGGGACCTCACAGAAGCAGAAGACATCAAGAAGAGGTGGCAAGAATACACAGAGGAATTATATCAGAAAGTTTTGGATATCCCGGACAACCCAGACAATATAGTTGCTGACCTAGAGCCAGACATCCTGGACAGTGAGGTCAAGTGGGCCTTAGAAAGCCTGGCTAACAACAAGGCCAGTGGAGGTGATGGCATCCAGTTGAACTATTTAAAATCTTAAAGGATGATGCTGTTAAGGTGCTACTGTACATTCAATATGCCAACAAGTTTGGAAAACTCAACAGTGGCCAGAGGACTGGAAAAGATCAGTCTACATCCCAATAACAAAGAAGGGCAGTGCCAAAGAATGCTCCAACTACCGGACAATTGCACTCATCTCACACGCCAGCAAGGTTATGCTCAAAATCATACAAGGTAGGCTTCAGCAGTATGTGGACCGAGAACTCCCAGAAGTACAAGCGGGATTTCGAAGGGGCAGAGGAACTCGAGACCAAATTGCTAACATGCGCTGGATTATGGAGAAAGCCAGAGAGTTCCAGAAAAACATCTACTTCTGCTTCATTGACTATGCAAAAGCCTTTGACTGTGTGGACCACAGCAAACTATGGCAAGTCCTAAAAGAAATGGGCGTGCCTGACCACCTTATCCATCTCCTGAGAAATATGTGGGACAGGAAGCAACAGTTAGAACTGGATATGGAACAACTGATTGGTTCAAAATTGGGAAAGGAGTACGACAAGGCTGTATATTGTCACCCTGCTTATTTAACTTATATGCAGAATACATCATGCGGAAGGCTGCACTGGAGGAATCCCAAACCGGAATTAAGATTGCAGGAAGAAATATCAACAACCTCCGATATGCAGATGATACCACTCTGATGGCGGAAAGTGAGGAGGAACTAAAGAACCTTGTAATGAGGGTGAAAGACGAGAGTACAAAAAACGGTCTGAAACTCAACATCAAAAAAACTAAGACCATGGCCACTAGTCCCATCACCTCCTGGGAAATAGAAGGGGAAGATATGGAGGCAGTGACAGATTTTACTTTCTTGGGCTCCATGATCACTGCAGATGGAGACAGCAGCCACGAAATTAAAAGACGCCTGCTTCTTGGGAGGAAAGTAATGACAAACCTTGACAGCATCTTAAAAAGCAGAGACATCACCTTGCCAACAAAAGTCCGAATAGTCAAAGCTATGGTTTTTCCTGTAGTGTTGTATGGAAGTGAGAGCTGGACCATAAAGAAAGCTGACCGCCGAAGAATTGATGCCTTTGAATTGTGGTGCTGGAGGACACTCTTGAGAGTTCCTTGGACTGCAAAGAGAACAAACCTATCAATTCTAAAGGAAATCAACCCCGAGTGCTCATTGGAAGGACAGATCCTGAAGCTGAGGCTCCAGTACTTTGGCCATCTCATGAGAAGAGACGACCCCTTGGAAAAGACTTTGATGTTGGGAAAGTGTGAAGGCAAGAGGAGAAGGGGACGACCGAGGACGAGATGGTTGGACAGTGTCATCGAAGCAACCAACATGAATTTGACACAACTCCGTGAGGCGGTGGAAGATAGGAGGGCCTGGCGTGCTCTGGTCCATGGGGTCATGAAGAGTCGGACACGACTAAACGACTGAACAAACAAACAATAGCTATCCTACCTGAAGTCCTTAAACCATTTCTTCCAGAGCATCCCTCTTGATTGAAGAGCATTACTCTTGAGCAAAGGCACCAGTATTGGTAGATATAGCCAATTACACATCTGGTCCAATTTTTAATAATTTCCTTAAGAACCATCATGGCAGGAGCAGCGTAAAAATATTGTGCATAAATACAGTGATAAACCTGAAAAGAATCCTGCTGCTTCAAACCCACAATCTATCTAGCCCAGCATTGTGTTTCCTATAGTAGTCAACAAACCTCTCTGGAAAACCATGAACATGGCATTAGTTCTCTTCTACACAGGAATTTTTCCAGGAGGTGGCAAAGCTGTGCAGTAGCCCAATTCACACACCATCTATGCCACTACAACACATTGCATCTGTTTGTGTACATTCAAAGACAGTAACAAAGACATTTGACATTTTCAAGGGGCCAGATGCCCCCTCACCATGCCCTGCAGATGCCCATACCTCCCATCTACTATATGATCCCCAGCATTGGAAGCATGCTATCTCTGTTTCTACGTGGAGATAACCATTATAAAAATTGTTATAAATTTTTCTTGAACTTGTTATGTTTTATGTTGTAAACCGGCTAGAGTGGTCGAAATGACTAGATAGGCGGGGTATAAATACAATAATAATAATAATAATAATAATAATAATAATAATAATAATAATAATAATAATAATAATAATAATAATAATAATAATAATAATAATAATAATAATAATAATAATAATAATAATAAAATGAACTGATGTGTGCTCACTGGTTGACTAACCTGTTCTGGATTTGTCTATTCACTGTTTAAGGAACTCTCAGAATTACATGAACTGCACACAGAGTCCTTGTCCTGATTTTTCAGTTGTAGAGGAATAAAGAGAGACTATTAAAACTGCCTTTGAAATGAATTATGAAGACAAAGCAAAGTGCTGATACTGCTCATGAGCCAATTTAATAATACAATTTTTGCCAATAAAAATATATCAGATTTGGGTAGCCATGAGAAAACCTTTGCATATGCATGGGAAAGTGAGATGAAAGGAATGATTAACATAGGAATAAAACCTCTAATCATTACTGTAAAAGAAAGTTTACAGTGCAGTGCTTCTGGTCAAAAATAGTCTATCTGAACATTTTAATTTGTTCTTAATTTTACCTATATTTAATATACACCAATAATTTTAAATTGTGCAATGTTCTGATACAAATAAAGACAGAAAGAAGAATGTTTACTTTTTCCACAATGTTGTCTGTATTACTTTATGCTGTAACCTAATGAACATGCCAGAGCAAATAATCTTGAAACGACAGACAGACAGACAGACAGACAGACAGACAGACAGACAGACAGACAGACAGACAGACAGACAGACAGACAGACAGAGGATTGCAGGTTTGCATTGTTTGACCAAAAAAAGTGCCAAAAATATTATTCAGAATGTTTGACTGTCTTCTGCTTAGTGGACCCCTCTGGCCAAGGGCAGGTAAAGTGCAGCCTTGAGACCAGAATGCTTTCTCCTACTTCCACTGGCTCTCTTTGTGGCTGTTGGCCTTATCAGATTCTCTATCTTCCCAACAGAAAAACGTTTTTTCCAAAGTTAAAAAAAACTTTGGGAGGCTCTGGAAGCACTGTTGCACCTCTTAAATGGTTCACAGGGCTCTCTTGTAGTGTTAAAACTGCCAAATATCTATTTTGCAAAACCAGTACTGAATTTCCATCCATTTCTGTTCCTTTCCATTTTTAGACAACAATGGTGCTCCTTATGGCCCCTGAAGGACCTGAAGGACAAAAAATTGACACACACCCCTCAGGCCTGCCAAAATAGTTTGCCCTGCTGTAACCTTGGTGATCATGGATACTGTAACATAAGGGCAGTGTTATAGAGGAAACATTTTCCCCTAGGTTTGTGGTGGAAAGGATATATCTTTACATATAGGATCAAAAAACACCCAAGTACATTTCATATCGGAACTAAGTCGCGGACAGTGACTGAAACACTGGCATGTTCTCACTCTTCCCATGACTACTGATGCTTAACATACTGTTTGGCAAAATTAACAAGCTTGCGTGATTTTGTTTGTTTGTAACAATGGTACCATCTGAATGTGACTATTATTTCTATTTCTGTGCTTGTCTCTCTCTCTCTCTCTCTCTCTCTCTGTGTGTGTGTGTGTGTGTGCGCGCGCGCACATGTGCACTTGCATGTGTGTAATTAATCCAGAATGTTACTCCCTCAATTCTACATGGAATCTAGATTTATACTAAAATTATCTGGAAAATCAGATATATTTTTTTTAACCAATTGTTAAGTTGCAGATGCACTCACTACACCCACCCTTGCCAAATCTGTCATGTGAAATGTGTAACAACTGTATCCATTTTGGCTCTGGGCAGCACTGGGCCTCTCACATCTTTTTTTTTTAAGATTCAGAGCTGATGGATTTTTTTTCTTGTTATTTTTGAGAAAACATGTCAGTGAATGCACCAAGATTACAAGGAAGGTAAGCAGGGATAAATTTAGGTCAAATGGCATTAAGAGCTATTGGAGGTGATCACAAAAGCTGAAGATGATAATTGGGATTATTTGTTTTGTTTAATTGGCTTCCAGCAAGGGAGATAAGCGCAGCTTCTGCAATCGGATTAGAACAAGGCATTTATCCATGAGTGTTACATTTACTCAGGCTGCAAGCGCAAAAGTTACAGCTTTGTACAGGGTGGTAAAGAGATTACTTGTGGCAGTCTGCAAATACCTCCTTGGGAAGTTACATCTGCATTCCTTGGTAGTTGTTTGGCTGGAGAGTCACATGCTTTACAGCACTTTGCATATTCCAAAGATGGTGAAACAGCACACACCAGGCCATTTTTATATTGGGCTTTAGGGAAGCCTGGAGTTTTGTAGTGTAAATATCCCTCAGTGGGATAAGGATGAATACTTCTTCCAGTTGAGAAGAAGCAGAAGGCAGGAAAACATCAACTGCTAAGGGAGAAAAGCCAAAATAGCACCAGTATATTTGGGGATTCCTTTGGCTGGTTCCCTTAACGGAGCCCTGACTCAGATGAATAATGGTAGACATGCTCAGCTATTATGCTTCTGCCAAGCCACCCTGGCACATTCTGAGAACCAAGGACACCTTAACAGTATAAATAAATGGGCTCTGAAAGCATACTTGAGAGGGGAAGGACTAGACACTCAGCAACTGTAGCACAGATTTCCATGGAAATCAAATTAACTCGGCCATTTTACACCCAGGAAGAATCTTTTCCACTTCATGCCAATGTTGCAAGCACCTGACACTCTGTAAGGAACTACGGGTGTGAGGCTAACCCCAGGGAAATCCATTGCCTTCATTAACTGAATTCTGGCACATGGCAGGGAAACCATTTTAAAAGCAAGCTACAGAATGTTTTAGGTGCCAAAATCATCATTTCAATTCCATCAGGGCATAAAGCATTAGCTTCTAAACACCCAGAAGCCTTAGTTAACACAGGCAACCATCAAGACTTCTCAGAGTTCTACAGCTCCAAGTCTGGATAAACACTGAACTAAAAGAATTGTCAGAATTCCAGAACAGTTTGCTCACAAGTTATTTTTGCTCAAAATTGTCCTAAAGAATGTGAACTGGAATTCAGAGATTTCTGTGATTTAACTCAGGTATGGCTAATTGTACTATATTCAAACCAGTGCTTCTGGCTCATCCCCAGCGCCTTGGAAGTTTATCCCACTTGAATTTGGAGTTGTCATTCACATGGAAATGTTTCATTACCCATGGAAAGTGCACGTCAGTGCCTGTATGAGATGGTCAGATGTTCTCCATCTGCTCTATCACTGTCACTGCCTCTTCCCCACCTCTTTCACTGGCCTTACAGCAGCTGTTTTTAAAGGGGTTTTTTTTTGTAAGCTTGCATGCTGCCTCTAGAACGTGTAGCTGAATTCAAAGAGCCACACCTCTCTGCCAAGAGCTTTCCTCCTGTCTAGAATTTGTTGCAAGTCAATCTGTTGAAGTCTATTGCTGAAAGCAATCATGTTGTTAGCTTGCAGTTATCTGTTCACTGTAAGTAAAATGAAACATTTCTATTCTTTCTACTATTAGTGTCTCAGAGTGACTTATTGAGATTGTAGGTGCCGGCTGATGAGAAAAAAAAATGATGAACTACTCTGGGGAACTTGAAGAGACCTTTGGGTAGTGTGGGTGGCATATAAATAAAATAAAATAAAATAAAACAAATAATTCTGCTCTGTGCGTCCTTGAACATCTGCTGCACAACTAGAAGAATTTAATCAAGAAATTCAAAACTGCAGCAGTTATCACTGCGAATTCACCCACAAACAGCTTGTATGAATTAATAAATTAATAAAATAATCTTGGTTTTTCATAACACGTACAAGCAAACATGCAATATATCCAAAATTCTTCTTCCTATAGCCAATAACTGAGCATTCAACTTCCTTTGTTGCTGTTTTAATATTTTGCAAGTGGTGTAGCACTCATCTGAAATGCTGCTGGGCTGGGAAATGGCACGCCCAGTTCACTGAGGATAGGCACTCAACTCTTATCACATTTCTCTTTCCCTCATCGTTTCCTCTTTTTTTCCCTTCCCCCCTCCCTTCCCCCAGTACTTCCCAGACACTATTTAGTGTTGCAGTTGAGAGGGAAGGAGTGGGAGAGAGTGCAATTGTTTGAGATGGGATTTCTTTCTCTACAGGTTGGTAACTTCCTCTCACTCTTCTCTTCCCTTACAATCCTGTTAGATGCAACAGTGTGTGTGTGTGTGACAGATAAGTACTTTATGCACCTGCATATTCAAGGGCTTTTCCTCTGATCATCCTTTGAGCAGCCTCGCTTGATCAGTGATCCGGCATAGAGCTTAACAAGGATATCGACATTGAAAGAAAAAAGTTTTCCTTGGAGAAATAACAGAGTGTTGACACTAGAGGCAGGTACCTGAAGGAAGTAATGCTGAACCCTCATATCCTGTCCCACTGAAGCTTCCATCCTTGTTGACAGGACTCCACTGTCCCAGAGGGCTGGAACAGATGATCACACAAATAAGAATGCCAAAAGAACATAATGAGGGTGGAGACACAGCCAAGGAAGCAAGCAAGCAAGCAAAAACAAGCTCTGCTAGTGAAACAAAATATATCAAAGAGCCAAGGAAAAGGAGTGGATCTACTTGCAAATTTACTTGCTTTTTAATTAATCACATGTGGTATTTATTGAATTGTTAATATTTACTTTGTTATTGTTATGTTCCACCAAATTGTCTCTGACTTACAGTGGCTCTTATAACTTTTACAAGGTATGAGAGATGTTCAAGGAATGATATACTATAACAACACTGCAGTGAGTTTCCACAACCAAGCAGGGATTTAAACCCAGATCTTCAGCATCCTAGTTTGACATTCTGTACTCTACTGCAGTTGTTCTTAACCTTGGTTTACTCAGGTGTTTTTGGACTGCAACTCCCAGAAGCCTTCACCACCAACTTTGCTGGCTGGGGATTCTGGGAGTTGCAGTTCAAAAACACCTGAGTAACCAAGGTTAAGAACCACTGCTCTAGTGCAGAGGTCCACAACCCCCGGTCTGTGGCCCAGTGCCAGTCCGTGGCCTGAGCTGGACCGGGCCACAGAGACAAACCTCCCCCGCATGCACTCCCCTGCACACAGCCTGTTTGCGCCTTCGCGTGTGCGCCTGCTCCCACAAGAGCACTCCCTCACCCCTTTGTCCATGCACATGAGTGCCCCCTGAGTCCTGCACCACCCTTTGCACATCAGTGTGCGCGCACCCACGAGTGCTGCACAGCCCTTTGCACATGCCCATAAACTCACAGAGCTGCTTTTTTCTCGGTGCACAGAGATGGGAGCTCAATCTCAGCAGAAGAAGAGATCGTTCTCTTCCTCTAAGTTCTGATCCCTTTTCTTCTTTCTTTTTCCATGTGCTGATATGCTTTGGCATTTTGAAGAAGGGTGGGTTACTTTACACTAGGGTTTAGGTATGCCAGAAGAGAGAGATTTCTGGCCTGATCCAGACTTTTGGCCTGAGGTAATTCTCCTCTGTTCTCAGATTCTGAGAAGTGCTAGCAATGTTCACTTCACACTACTTCCATAAGACCATTGATCTGCCATTCAAGCAGAGGTGCGCCTCAATACTACCACAGAGTGAAGAGATCACCCTCTTTGACCATGGCCTGCCTCTGCTTCTCAGTTAATCATGTTACATCTCATGTGGTCAAAATGAAGGATATAGGAGCCTCATGGCACAGTGGTTTAACTGTGGTACTGCAGCCAAAACTGTGCTCAGGACCTAGGGTTCTATCCCAGGTAGCCAGCTTAAAGTTGACTCAGTCTTCTGTCCTTCTGAGGTTGGAAAAATGAGTACCCAGATTGCTGGGGGGAGGACAATGTGTAGCCTGCATAATCAACTTGTAAATCACCCAGGGATTTGTGCAGGGATTTTAAGCACTATGGAGCAGTACATAAGCAGTACATTTTGCTTTTTTGCTTTATATAAAGAATACTTGCAAATGTTCTTTTCCTTGATAAGAAAAATTATCTCAAACAGGTGAAGATGCTGTATTCTTCTTAAAGGCAACTACCTTTTTTCACCCTTGCATGAAATTGAAACTATCAGCTCCCTTTTTTCCTGTCAGGAGCAGCAACAGCAGAAATAGTATTTTGCACAAAAAATGTGAAAAATTTTTTAAAAGTCTGGAAAAAAGTGCAAAAACTCTGTAAAGATGTACATCCCTATTCCAAATGTGCAGAATGTGATCCCAGAAAGATATTCTCCTATGTCATGCACACAGTGGTTTCACTGCCATGTACTTAACAGTATGCAAATTCTGTAACCGTTTGTTGTTTTCCATTGAGTTCAGTACAACTGTTGTGAAATAAATGACCATTTCAGTTGGCTTGAAAATTGTGGAGCTGACATATTAAAGATGTGAACAACCTATCTCCTAATGGAGAGCACTCTTAGATTCTGCATTCTCAATATCCATTTTATTTAAGCAGTAAGTTTTCTGGTCCTAAGAGGTGAAATAAAATATCATGTCCAGGAAGTCAGACTGCATCCTAATGGACTGAATGGGTGTGTAGTGAAGGCATCTAAGCATAAATTAGGCAATCAATAGCTGTTATGTATCTGGCTTTTAGAAACAGGATGTATTATTTGAACTTAAATACTTACAGTTTCAGTTAGACTTCATTTACACTATTCCGGAACAGGATTGCGGATCATATTTGGAGAACATCAATTGTAAGAATGTCTGGCATTTTAGGCATTATAAAGACACAGCCAACTCCAGAGAGCCAGTTTCAACTACATCATACTTTCATAGAAAAGAGTAGTGGCATTAACTCTGCTGAAGCTGCATGATGAACCACGACAAACGGGTGGAATTTTGTCAGTCAGAGCTGCACCTATGGAGGTGCATTTGAAAGACTGCTACACAAGCTTAGATACAAACTTGGAAGGGCACTTGGGCACTTGGCAAGCCTACACCAATTTAACAGATTGTCCTGACTAAAGTAGACCCATTGAATCAACAGTCTTCAGTTGTTTCCCTGATACTACACACATAAACATATATGGTATCCAATCCAAATCACCTGATGGTAGGCAAGTTACAGTATTTGTGCAGCTGTACATACTTTCAATGGCTGAAAGTACGCACCCCTGTACATACTTTCAATGGCTGAAATCCTATTGCACAGCTATACAAAGAGCATACCGTTTGGAAGTGAATAGATGTAAGTTAAGACAGATATATCAACAGGCATTATATTTTGCATACTGAGTTGCACAACTTGCTGCAGAATCGGTAAGGTCTATGGAAATTTCTTAGGTAAAGGTAAAGGTTCCCCTTGACATTTTAGTCCAGTCGTGTCCGATTCTAGGGGGTGGTTCTCATCCCCGTTTCCAAGCCATAGAGCCAGCATTTGTCCGAAGACAGTTTCTGTTGTCACGTGGCCAGCGTGACTTATATTCGGAACGCTGTTTACCTTCCCACCGAGGTGGTACCTATTTATCTATTCGCATTTACATGCTTTCGAACTGCTAGGTTGGCGAGGAGCTGGGACAAAGCGACGGGAGTTCACTCCGTCGCGTGGATTCAATCTTGCAACTGCTGGTCTTCTGACCCTGCAGCACAGGCTTCTGCGGTTTAGCCCGCAGTGCCACCACGTCCCCCTTAACTAACAGCAAATCACCTCTAGAAGTTATAGTGTTGGTGCAGCTGTGCAACAGGATTTCAGCCAGTGCCAAGTTAATGATACCCTCCATTATGTACACATCACAGCATAGTCACAAAGAGGAAGATAGTAGCTACTACTATCAGTAGCTCTGTTTTGCACTACATCTGGAATACCCCCTCCACAGTCTCTGCTGAGTTGCCAACATATACTAAGTTGGCAGCCCAAAGCACTTGAGCAGTGTTCCTGACACACATGCATATATTGGCTCACTGCACCATATTAAGGATGCTGGGTAGCGTATACTCAGGCCATGAACAACATGAGCAATGCTCAGCACCATGGCAGCCCTCATCAACTCAGACAGTTACATCAGGAGTGGTAGCAGCAGACCCTGCTGCTGTCCATTAACCTCTGTCTGCCGGGTGCTCATAGTTGACTAAAACAACTCAATAAATCACTTCTTGGCCTTGGATGCATTTATTTGGAAGTCTGTGGTTTTCAGTGATAGCTTAATACAGTCTGTTTTAAATTATCATTACTGAATTTTGGGGTAATGTGATTGTTATGATTTTCAACATACTTTGCTCTATTGTGTTTCATAGGCTTCCTTTGGTCTCTCAATATATTTAGGAGCAGAGGAGGAAGTCAAAATAAAGTATGCATTAATAAAGCATGCTTAATTCAATGAACTGGTTTTAAAATTCTGCTTAAAATTTAGCTCCCTAAAATATTTCTCATGCCATTGGTCATCATTATTTCATTACTGTCTTTATTAAGAACACAAGAGTTTATTAGTCTCAGAAGGGTTCCTTTACAGTTTTGCAGGAAATGTCCATGTTAGCACCATGCATGAGGTTCAGCTACACACTGATTCCTAAATTGAATTGGCCTGATTAATTTGTGCAAGGCCAGGTTCAAAATGAAATGGCCAACTATGATTCCATCCACAGTGAAACTGTCCAGAGCATTTCAGACATTGTGACATCAAAAATGAGCAGGAAAACATAATCATTATGTCCCTAACCAAAAGAGACTGCAGCCAAGAAATCAGAAGACTGAGAAGGTGGTAACATTACTTTAAAAATATTTTATTTAAATGTGGTTTAAACTGTTTTGAATCACTGTAAAAAAGGTGAATACACAACACATGTGTAAGAGTGGATTAATTTGATAGGGAATCATGTTTTTTGGAGCGGCAGTGAGGTGTTTTTTTTTTTTTTTAACTCCTCTACCAGAGATCTGTTTATTGGAATGTAGATTTGGAATCGATACATTTAAATCAATTCCCCCCCCCCCCAATGTGAACACCTCTGTCCTAGTTAATTTTTAAGTAGCCCTCCTGCTGGCTGACTCTCACAGTCGCTTAACCCTGCTGTTGTGTTAAAAGTGGGTGGTAGGCGAGAAGCCCAGCTGCCAAGCAGCCTGCAGCAGCCTCTGGCCACTCACTCGCTTGCCCAAATCTTCTATTCCTGGGGTGGGGATGGAGTGGGGACAGATAAGGCGAAATCAACCCAAGCTGCCAACCCAAGCTGGTATCTGGAAAGCAGGCAGGTAGGCAAAACACTGCCACTGCCACTGCCACTGCTGCCACCACCACCTCTCTCTTTCCTGAACCAGCTAGCAAGTTTCAGCCTGTGGCTTCCCCTTTGCCCCAGCTATATGTATGTGTGTATTGTTTGCATGCTTACAACACGTGTCAGCCTCCCATTGTCATGCAGGCTCTCCTGCACATATCAGCCCTCACAAGATGTTGCTGTGTGCACAAATGTTTTTCTGGTGCTGTCTTCCTTCTTGGACTTCTCTCCTCTGGGCATACACACCCAGGATATATACACACATATGTGCCCTCTCACTTGCCTCTCTGAATTCCAGCTTTGGGTTGGAGACAGAGCACAAGTGTCTGGCAAGGGTGTTCCTTCAAAAAGACCAGATTAAACATTTGTTCCAGGAGAATGCAAGCTGCAATTAAAACACCATGTGATTGCCAGTGGGGAAAAAACATAATTGTTCTGGGGAAAAAAGAGCTTTTTTCCAGTATTATTGAGGATACTAGAAACAAACACAAGGCATGTTTAGCCTAGAGAAGACTAACATAATTACGTTCAAATGTTACGTGGAAGATGGAGCGAATTTGTTCTCTCTAACGCCAGAGGTTAGGATTTGAAGTAATAGATCCAAATTACAAGAGAGGTGGTTTTGACTAGACTTTAGGTACAACTTTCTGAAACTAAGAGCTGTTTGATAGTGGAACAGACTGCCTCAGGAGGTGGTGGATTCTTTTTAATTGGAGGTTGTCAAGCAGAGGTAGGGTGGCCACCTGGCAGTGTTACTTTAGTGGTAGATTTCCTGCTTCTTCAGGGAGCTGGGCTCAATGGCCTTTGGGTTCCTTCCAGTCCTACAATTGTATGCTGCTATGATAATTTCTCAGGAAGTCTGTGAAATGAATTATTTGCTTACAGAAGTAATTTTCAGAACTAATGGTTTGTTGAAAGCATCTTTCCAAATGTCACGGCCGAACTGGAATTTGAATCCATATGTTGCTTTTCGGATGATTAATAAAGTAGCTTGCTTATTACAAAATGCTAGGAACAATAATTAATAATGAATACATAGTATATTCGGAATCAGACTGTACTGCTCAAACCATTCCCACTATTCTTTTCATCCTAAGCATAAATTTAAAGCAGATATGCTATTTTTCATTTGCTGTTTCATCTTGGTTATAGTTGTTTTTAAGTTGTGCATCATCTTTTGGTAAAGATTGGGAAAAATAGTTAAGACATTTGTTGTTGTTTCATCATTAAGTCGTGTCCGACTCTTCGTGACCCCATGGACCAGAGCACGCCAGGCCCTTCTGTCTTCCACTGCCTCCCAGAGTTTGGTCAAATTTATGTTGGTAGCTTTGATGACACTGTCCAACCATCTCATCCTCTGTCGTCCTCTTCTCCTCTTGCCTTCACACTTTCCCAACAACAGGGTCTTTTCCAGGGAGTCTTTTCTTCTCATGAGATGGCCAAAGTATTGGAGCCTCAGCTTCAGAATCTGTCCTTCCAGTGAGCACTCAGGATTGATTTCCTTCAGAATGGATAGATTTGTTCTCCTTGCAGTCCAGGGGACTCTCAAGAGTCTCCTTCGGCACCACAATGTCCAGTTAAGACATTACAAGGGCCTAAATTTGGCCTTGCACTGATGCTGCTTCAGTGTATAAGACACCCAGCAGGAGAAACAAGAAACAAGCTCTCCTGGAATCTCATATTTCTAAGGTTTCTAACCATCAAAAAGGTATTCAAGCAATGTCTAGAATCAATAATGGACTGGATGAGGGTCAATAACTTGAAACCAAATCCAGAAAAGACAGAAATCCTACTAATAGGTGGATCATTTGACCAGTTAGAGGAAAATTTACTTGGCTTTGATGAAGTTACACCCCCCAAAGAACTGGGTGCACAGCGTGGGAGTAATCACGGACCCTCTATAGAGGCTCAAATATTGGCCATTGCCAAGAATGCCTTTGATTGCCCAGTTACACTCCTAACAGTAGTTCACACATTGGTAATCTAAAAACATAGGCCATTGTAATGCTCTGTGCATAGGGCTGCCCTTGAATACAGTACAGAAACTTCAGCAGGTCCAAAATGCAATAGCCAGATTGATTTCCTTGGATATTAAATTTGATCACACATCACCAGGCTCACCTTCATTGGCTTCCTGTCAGTTGAAGGTGCCACCAGAATTGCTTCCCAGTTGTGCTGCCAAGGGGTAATAATCAACAAAGGTAGCTTTTCCAAACAATCTAAGAAATACTGTTGTAAACCAAGTCTGATATATGGGCAGGCACGTTACATTACAATGCATCATGGAACCTTTAATGCTGAAAGTGGAAATCTCAGTAAATAGTGGATCAATATAACAATTGTCTCATTAATTGTAGAATCTGGACCTTGATTATTTTGCATTGTTGCCTCGGTATTATTATCCATTTTAATCTTTTGTTCATTATTTAATTCCCTACACAATTCCATAACCTATGTGCTCACCTGAGAGTATGCCTTGTATTAAATGTTTTGGTCCACATATATGACAGAGAACGTTTTATTCATTACCTTCATAAATATGTTACACCTGAAGTATCTAACCAATCATACCATATTTTTCCTATATATAAGATGCTACTTTTTCCTAAAAGTAGGGTGCAGGGTGCAGCGCCGCCCACTGCCGGGACTCAGCTCGAGCTCACAATGCCACCTTGTCCCCCACTCGAAGAGAGACCGTGAGTGGCGCTGGAGATGGTGATCGGGCGGCAACAGCAGCAGGAAGATGTTGAGGTGAAGGAGGAGCTGCGCCCGGCTGCCCCTTGGCACAAAATCGCTGCTGCCATTGACTATGACTCCAGTGCCGCAGGAGAGCAAGCGAGTGGGGCAGAGCAAAGCACAGCGCAGAAAGCCTGGGCAAAAGCCCTGCCTATATTTGGGGAGGGTGGAAAAGAAGTCCCCTGGCTGCCCTTTAGAGGATGCGCTGGCACAGAGGGTGCCCACTGATTTGGGCACTTGGGCTAAAAAAGATCAAAATTGGGGGGTGTCTTATACATGGGGGCATCTTATACACTGAAAAATACATCACTTTATTTATATGGAGAAACTGTTATGTCTGGCTTGAAAATAACCAGAGCCGGGATAAGAACATTAGATTACCAAATTGTATCTTTCGGCAAATGGTCTACGGAAGTGTGTGTGCGCACATGCATGCGTGTGTGTGTGTGCGTGTGTGTGTGTGTGTGTGTGAGAGAGAGAGAGAGAGAGAGGCATATTCAGTTAGAGTTGTTAGCCTGAATTGATTCATTTGTCTTTTAAGTAAAATGGACCACATACTGACCAATGATAAAATTAGCTGATACACTGTTTATCTGTGTGGCTTTGTCTTAAACATCAGATTCATCTTACAATATGAAACATAGATCTTGGAGAACCCCATGGCATGCGATTTAAGAAGGAAAAGACCACGGTGATTCCCATACAGCAGAATTCTTCCATATTTATTTACTGAGATGTTCCATGCTGTTAAACATGTGTATACTGTGTTCGTGACGTTAACTTTTCCATTCATGGATCAGGAAAAGCGATTTAAAAGCAAACAAACACTATATTTATTCTTTTACAGAACCCTGTTATGATCGTGAAGATAAATTTGACTGTTTCCATTACAAAACCCACAAATTCTTTCTTTACTGTACAACACGCCATCTACAAGGAGACAGCCACAGCAGATGCACAAAGAGGCAGAGGGATGTTTCGTTTGTTAGTTTCCATACTCTTCAAGGACAGAGTATAGTCTGTATGTGAATGATATAGCAAAAGCGTACGTCCAGTTTCCAAAAAGAGAAAATGTGTCATGTTACAACAGACTTATGTGATTATAAATGATGCAATCTTTACACTACAAATGCAAACAAGATTTTCAATGTTATTCTCAGTATTGGCTTAAAACCAATATCAAAGTACATAAATTGCAAACTTCACATATCCATATTTTGTATAAACCAGTGTTGGGTTGCCTCCAATTCAAACAGGATAGGTTTCTTGACTCATACCTAGGAACATTTTTGCTTCTTTCATAGGAAGCGGAAAATGTCAATCTGACCATAGCCAACACTCATGTTCATGGATTTACCAGTTATTGCGCGGTTTCACTGGAATGAAGAAGCAAACCTGTTATTGCCTGCTCTTAATTTTTTTCCAAGAACTTCTCAGCTTTTTTATGGTGCTGGATTCTGGCTACAATTCTGTAAGAAAGTGTATCCAGAAATTTAGGAAAAGGTTGGTTTTTAATCTCTTTCAGCACTCTCTCAGCTTCATTTTTGTGGTCTAGAGAAAGCTTTAACTCCTCTGAAGTGTAAAATCCAGGAACCTCTAATTAATTATTGGCTAAGGAGAATTCTAAATTAGTAGGTTTCATGGAAATGGCAAATTGGGACCCACAACAGACCCAGAAATTTGTGACGGAGATGTATGTTCAAAGACCTAAGTACACATTTTGGAAGTAACTCAGTTTTCGGACAAGTTATTTTTAACAATGAGCTAAATTTTGCAGTAATGAAGTAAGATACTTTTCTGCCTTTAATAGCCATGGCTGTAATTCAGAGGAATAAAAACAGGGTGTCTCCCCACTTATTCACTGAGGCGAGATGGGAAGGGAGAGTTTGACATGAGCAATACGAGAGGGAAGGAGAAAATATCAAGGTGGGTCATTTTATTCTGGTGCTTTGGCTGTCTCATTGTAGATAACATGTTGTACAGTGAGGAAGGCTCAGAGAGGAGAACAAGACAAGAAAGAAAAGGGGTGAGCAATTGGGCAATTAAGAGCAAAACTTGCCCTAGAAGACAAAGGAGGTAGTAGCAGGATGGATTGGTCAAAATAGGGTCACTTTAAGGTATGCGATGTCATTTGGTGAGATCCTTGCGTCCACACATACAAGAACCAGATGGTTTCAGGGCAGGAAAACACACAACACCTCAAGTAATCTGGTTTAACTCGTTTCTCCCTTTAAAGGGAATGCAAAAAACAAACAAACAAACAAACAAACAAACAAGATCCCTCTGTGTCCCCTCCTGTCTCCCCCTTCATGAGGGAGTGGGGGGGGGGAAACTATGATTCTTTAAATACTTTAAATATTTCTCAAGTGGCATGGCACTCAAGTGATGCAGCACTGGATTTTAAAGGGAGAATCCTCTGCATTCTCCTCTGAGATCTAATCATTCATTCTAATAACTTGTTTCAATATAGCAAATTGGAATTATGTTTAATTATAAACCAGACAATGCTGTGGTTAGATCAGTTTTCTAGGGATCAGAAATGAACAATTTTGTTAGCTCCCAAAAAGTGTGGTTAGTTTTCATAGTATGGTTTTTATCTAGTAATTAATCACACTCCGATTTCTTGACTGCTGTGAAGCGTAAAAAAAAAAAAGGATCTGCTCTTTAATGTCTGGAGCATATTTTACTGATTAGCTATACAGTATTGCCAACAATGCCTTATGTTAATAGGAAGCACTCTTTCAGATGAATACCAATATGAATACCCAATACCAAATGTACATTGAATTATGAGAATATTATAAATTAAGCTGAGGTTTAGTTATTCATATTGGAATGTTTCTTGATGTTTCATCCATGTATTTCTTGCAGAACTATTTCATACTTCTACTACAGAATTTGGAAGGGTAAATTTTATCTACACTGTGGCAGTGCAGAAATTTGCATGGAAATGAGTGACCCAAAAGCAGCAATCTACATTGACATTGTTTTCACCCTGGGTTACCATACAGTCATGTCTAAAGTGGGTAAGGTGTGTTTTGTGATCTACACAACTTTGAATGGCCTATGCACACTAACAAGCCTCAGTTTTAAAATATAATAAAAGGAGTTTGTCTCCTCTAGCACAGGGAAAACGCAAGAGGAAGCCTTGGGTTCCTAGATGTTCTTGCACTACAATTCCCAGAAATCCTGGGCAGCACAGCTAGCGGTGAAGACTTTTGGGAGTTTTAGTCCAAGAACATCTGGGAACCCAAGCTTGGAAACCACCGCTGTAGTGAATGTCAGGGTAATTTCACCACATCTTCAGTACTCCTGGCTTCTCATAGGAGATGAGCTTTTTTCAAAACTGGAAGTATCTTCTGGTTGCTTCTGGTCTGGAAAAAGTAAGGGTCCATGCCTTAAAACATCTAGGAAAGGAGATGATGGACACAATAGACCAGTGGTGTCGAACTGTGGCCCTACAGATGTTCTTGGACTTCAACTCCCAGAAGCCTTCACCACCACCTCTGCTGGCCAGGATTTCTGGGAGTTGAAGGCCAAGAACATCTGGAGGGCCACAGTTCGACACCACTGCAATAGACCATTTAATCTGAAAATTCTGGGAGCTTGTGGGGCATGGAGTAAGCACCGTCCTTTAAGGTTAGGAGATAGGTGAAAGTCAGCTACTTCTGGAAGCCGGCTCTGGAGAAACCTACTGTTAATGTTAGGCATGTGGCCTCCTCAATCGGGGGAAGTGATACACACATTCACACAAGAAAGAAAGCAACAAGTGGGTGAGGATGCCACGCACTCCTGCCACCACCTCTTATTTTGCCTCCTTTGTGCTTACTGATGGGGGAGGAAGAGCCTGTCTCTGTCATCCTCTTCCACTGTACAAGGGGGAACGGGAACACAGGTGTGCCTCCTAATAGTCTTCATTCCTGCTTGTGGAAATACACAGCAGCTCAATTAGCAGGTGGGGTGGGGGTGATACAGCTAAGGTCATTATCCTGTGCACATTTAAAAGGGAGTAGGCCTACTCTGCCAAGTTCTTCATTGGATTGTAGGTCCCAGAGTCATCAAGTCAAGTTGGCCTGTATTATAACGTACAGCAGGCAAACTAACAAAGAAAGGATAAGTTTGTTTCAACAGGTATACAGTGGCCCCTCTACTTACAGAATTAATCTGTACTGGAACAGTGGCTGCAGGTTGAAAAGTCTGTAGGTCGAGTCTCCATTGACCTACAATGCATTGAAAACTGATTAATCCATAACCGACTGTTTTTGTTCCGTTTTTGTTCCATTTTGATTTTTTTTCTGGTCTGTAAGTTGATTCTCTGGCTGCAAGTCGAACCTAAATTTTGCAGCCAGAGAAGTCTGTAGCTCGAAAAGTCTGTAAGTCGAGCTGCCTGTAAGTCGAGGGTCCACTGTAGAAAGATGAGCTCTGACCCTCCCGGAACAAATAGCTGAACACAGATAAATAGCAATAGTTTAACTCCTTTTTTTAGCTCCACATCACACTGTGGCAATGCCTCCCCAGAAAGTTGTGTGTTTAGATCGGTCCCTGAGACAAACCCATTTTGGCTAATCTAAAGCACCATCCCATGACTTTTATAACTTCTTTCATGCCTTTATAAAATGCTGGAAAATGCTCTCTGAATTCAACTCAGGAATTGTTATAAACTGTAAGCAAAAAAAATATTTCTGCTTAGTTTTAATTTAAAATATTTGTAAGGAGGGTAGGCATTAAGGTCTCCCAAAAATCTAAAGTGCAGGCCCAGTGCCCAAAAGTTTAAGGAACCTCTGATGCACGGAGGAGTGACAGTGGTGACCAGAGTAGATAACATGGCCAGCCATATGCTGCTCTCTGTGTGTAAGACTGCAGTTTGGAGATAATTTACAGTAACATCTTCTTGAAGCTTTCCCATATATTGCCACAACTCTGCACCTTTACCTATTTCCAGAAGTTTCAAATTGTGAAGAAGGAAGAATATTGTCAGCCCAAGTAATATGCTCTAATGCACATCTCCCTGTCACAGAACAAACAACATCATACCCAGAAGTTTTGTTGGAAAAGGTGGATGAAATAATGGCCACAGCTTTATTGGTTATAGCAGAAGCAGTTTTGGCACAGCATGGAATGCCAGATCTGAAGCAATGGGGAACCCACTTCCCATATGATGCATATGCCTCCTTAAAGGTGCTATTCCACTAGGGGAAGGTGCCAACTGTAGTTCACAGATTCCACCACTCTTTTTCTCCTTAGGTTGAGTGAGACCTACAAGGTGTGTGACTGGGCAACTATGGGCAAGCTTCTAGTGCTAGATTTCCAATTCCTCCCTTATTTGGGATAAAATTCTCTTGGCTGTGTACTTTAAACTTTGCACACCAGCCTTAGCAGGGAGGACACCCAAAAATCAAAAATAGCACACAGAGCCCTTGTGGCTAAGGCACTTTCTTTAGACATTCAGATCCTTGTTCCTCCAAGGATCACACTTGGGAAAATATAAAAGATTTATTCAAAAAAGAGTAAAAAGTTATAAAATATAAGAAATACAAAATAATTACAAATTATACTGTTAAATGCCAAGCTTCTAAGGATTAAGTAAGCTCCTGTAAGTCTTTTCCATAAAACAATAAGAAGATTAGTTAAGTAGAGTATAATGATTTTACTGCTTAATTACCATGGTATTCTAAGTCACCATTGCTAAATCTCCTAATCAATCAAAGGAGGCTGTAAAACATGTCTCCTCCTTCTTCTCCAACTCTCTCACACACTAGCCTCCCTTTCTACAAGTATAACTTAAATCAAAGTCTCTTCTTCGAGGTGGTATTCAATGAGCTTACAGTCCTTTGAAAGTTCATGCCTAGCTTTTGACATTCCAGAGTCCAATCTCCTGCTCACAGGCTGGTATGCAATTAAGATGGAATTTAATGTTTATCAGTCTTGAGATGTAGCCTTGACTCATCCATGTTGTAAGTCACAACAAGCAACTGGCTCCCAAGATCCTGAACACCTGTAGAACTCTGAAAAACAAGCCCTACAAAACCTATATCCTTACACTCCCAAAGACCCCAGTCCTGAGTTGGGTACTCCATAGAATTGTAGAATGAGTGTACATGGGACAAAATTACTATTGGATTATATTAAATCTCTGTTCCAGAGCACTTCCCTTGAGCTTGAGACATTTTTTAACGATCTTCTTCACAAGATTTCCTCCCCTGGGATTCCTGCTCTGCCTCCCTATCTTGGGTCCAGTCCTATGCACACAACTACCATACCTAACTAACTAAAGCTATGACATACCTAAAACCATAGAGGTGCATGGAATTAATCCCCTTCTATTTAACCTTGCATCTCTTCATTCAGTTCCAGTAGACCAACCTGTGAAGGAACATTCATTTGCTGAGTGTTGTGTGTCAGAGAAGTCCAGATGAAAAGCTAACTGGAAGGCATTAGAGAGTTCTTTTTGTACTGAACAAGAAGACCAGAATGAAGACTTCACTGTAGGTTGCATAGGCCCAATCAGGGTCTTTAGTTAGTCAGGGGGACCTAAACTTTTCCAAACTATTTCATTAAAAATCAACTATGTTCCACAATGGTACAGTCAAAACTACCATTGTTATGTGCTCTACCATAGAATGGGATCTTCTGAAGGAAGAATCTCCTGATAACATTACTTCTGAATTTGATGTCAAGAAAAGCAGAATGTTTTTAAAATATTCTGAATACTTTGGTCATGAAAATTTAAGATTCTGATGTGGAATACAACTGTTTTGTTTTTTTAAGTACTGTAGGAATACTTACTCTCCTCCCCCCATCATTGACAGGAAAAAAATGATACTGAGAAAAAGTGCTGTGAGAAAAAAGCAATGGGAGAGGGAGTTCAGGTGAGCATTTTGCCCTGGGTTTCTCCTTGTCTTCCAAGGCTGTGAAAGGAGTAACTTTTTCTATACCGCAGGTAACAAGATGGCATTCAAAATCTTTTACATAGTCAAGTCTGGCCCTCCAAGTGTAGAGGGCACTCCAGATTACTGGCTCCATAGAGTCCTGGCCTTGATATTGAGATAGCTGTGTGTGTTTATGCAGATTCGTGCAGGATGCTATAGTTATGAATAATAAAAAATGAGATGATTTATTGCTGCACTGAGTGTTGCACTCAGTGGCTAATGGCTTTTAGGAATACAGTCTTCTTCCTTAGTACAACTTTAAACTTCTTCTGCTCTCTTGTTTCTCCACATATTTATCTCAGACTGTATATACAGGGCTCATATGCAAGAGTGTGAGGCCTTGCACCTGCTGGTAAATGCAAACATACATATGTCATCATTTTGTAGTAGATTTTAGTCTCACTAGAGTTTGGAATTTACTTTTTGAACTACAATTCTGGTAGATTTTCCTAAAAAGGAAACTTTTCTGTCTGCAAGCAGGTGAAAACCTTTCTCTTCGGGCAAGCTTTCTCTGAGTGACTCACTGCCTGAGAGGGTTTTTTTTTTTTTAATGGCTTGTTTTACCTTACTGCTTTGAATGTGTTTTGGTGTTGCTGATTTTTTTTTTTAGTATGGTTTTTTTTATTCCTTTTAATATTTGTATACTCACTGTTGTTAGCTTTGATATTGCCTTTTAGCTATGTAAGCTGCTTTGGGTCCTTTTTAAGGAGAAAGACGAGGTTAAAAATATTTTAAATGAATAAATAAATCTTCTAAAGAGCTTGTTCATTAGCATGGCAGCTTGGGGTGGGGGTGGGGAAGGGACGTCTCAGTACTTACATGGAGAAAATAAAATTCATAGTCAGAATATCCCGGTAAAGAATCACTCAATATTAGTAAGAACAAATATTGAATGAATTGATCATTTAAAAAGGAACGTGTCAGACCCAGCAGAGTGCAAAGAGACTTCTGCAACCAGGAGATGTCCACATATGCCACTGTTTAACGAACTCAGGTAGGGAAAGGAAGGGGGTGGGGATAGGCTGTTTGGGTGGCTGGCTGTGGGAGGGAGATGGCCACCTATTTGCTGCCAATCAGCTGATCGGCGGCCGGTAAGCAGAATGGTGGGTGGGTTTTTTTTATTTTAATAGGAAGGGGGTGTAGCTGGGGGTGGGGGAGGGCTAAGGTAGGGAGAGGAAGGGGATGGGAGGGTATGCTGTGGGGTTCAGTGGCTGTGGGAGGGGTGGCTGCCTATCCCCCGTTGATCAGCGGCCAATAGGCAGAATGGTTTGTTTTTTTTAATATGAAGGACGAATAAAAATGGGTAAATATTCATCCCTTCATATTCATGGGGATCTCTGAAACCCATGGATATGAAGGGATGAATTTTTAATGCATCAGCTATTTTCATTGAAAAAGCCGATCCGTTTTTATATTCATCCCCATCTCTATTCAGAACGTAACGGTTTTGAAGATAAGTATAACTCCTTCTGCAATTTTTATGTTACCTGGTTATAGTCTCTAAACACTAACCATTCTTGCTCTTTGAACAGATATGTCTCTGATTTTCTCTGTTCCTAACTAGCTTGGATCTCTCAGCAATATAGATACTTAAATATCCTGAACCTTCTATGGGCAGCTGATTTCTAATTTTATTTGTTCTATATGTGATATGTACATTAGTGTTTGCTGTAACATACTGAAATCCCAGATGCCTGCTCACTGATGTTGACAAATGCATGTACATAAATTAGAATTTTTTTAAGGTAGGCATTTATAGAACACAAGAGTAGAACACAAGCACTTTTGGAGTTAATTAAGATTCAGTGTACTTTGAATTCCACTTTGTTGTTATCTAAGTAACCTATTCAAAGGTTTACAGGCTGTTATTTACTTTTGGGTGCTATTTGTACCCACCAGGCAGATATTTAGGAGGAAATTATTCACTCAAATATGTTATGTATTCTCACAAAAGAATTCTTACCTGGGGAAGAATAACTGTAGAAATTTGAACAGTATGATTAATGGCTTCAGGGTTTTTTTTAATATCATATTGGCACAATCCTTCCAATCAGACAAAATGTGCTTTGAAGTTACATGTTATGACTAGAGATGGGGACAAATAAAAAAATGGTGATTCGTTTTGATCTGTTATTCATCAAAGTTAATAGAGCAACGAATACAAATATACGAATATTCTTTAACAAATACATCTGTCGATTCATATGCACTTTAAACAGCTATAACACTGGGCCCCAACCACCTAGAGACACCAAATTTGCAGGGAAGCTTCCCCAGATGCCTTTCTACAACTCTGGAAAGCTTGGTGAACATTGGATCAAGGACCCCCAAGTTATATATTCACGAAAAGGACCCCCAGGAAAGTTCCCCCCCCCGATACTCTTAAGACTCCAGAATCACAACGGAATTTCCTATGTCTTTCCCCAACATCCCTGCCAATGTTGGTGAAGATTGGATATCGGACATCCGAGTTATTCACCCACAAATTGGGTCCCCCCAGGAGAGTTTACCACACAGCACAGAAGCCCATTCTGCCTACCAGCTGCCAATCTGCTGATCAGAAGCAGATAGGCAGCTGCCTCCCCCAGTACAGCCATCCCCACTCCCACCAACTCCCCCTTACCTTAATAGCTGCTGCCAGGTCTCCATCAGGCTTTTGCAGCCACAGAGTGTAAAAAGGGAGACTGGCTGCCCTTTGCAAAGATGGCAGCTGCAGCTTCATTTAGGGTAGGGAAGCTGCAGCTGCCATCTTTGCAAAGAGCAACTGGACTCCCTTAAGGTAGGCTAAGGGAATCCAGGTTGCCCTCTGCAAAGGGGACAGCTGCAGCTTCCCTACCCTAAATGAAGCTGCAGCCACCATCTTTGCAAAGTGCAGCCAGTCTCAATTTTTACATGTGTGGCTCCAAGGCCAGAACACCTCAGCAGCAGCGATTAAGGTAAGAGGGTGTCAGTGTGGGTGGGGTGGGGCCTAAGGTAGGGAAAGGAAGGGGTGGGGATAGACTGTGGTATTGGGTGGCTGTGTGGGGGGGTGGCTGCCTCAGCTGATTGGTGGCCGGTAAGCAGAATGGTGTTAGGTTTTTTAATATGAAGGACAAATAAAAATGGGTAAATATTCATCCCTTCATATTCATGGGGGTCTCTGGAAGCCACAAATACGGAGTGACAAATATTTAATGAATCGGCTATATTCGTCAGAAAAAGCAATCCGTTTTTATATTTGTCCCCATCTCTAGTTATGACTAGTATGAGTTTAGAATTATTGGTTGGTGATATATTTGTATTCCATAATATGCTTGCTGAGCTAACTTTACTTTCTTGTTGGCCTATCTTATGTTCTGTTTCTTCCATGCTGGCATAGGAGTCATTGTGCCAATATGCACATGGAACCCCTTTATGGTATTACTCTGTATTCCAATTATATCATCAAAAGAATATTAAGTAGACAGATACCGACTGTAAATCAAACCAGATAAGACGCTGTTGGCTGTGTTAATACAAATGCTAGGGTACCAAAAGACTCTCTTTTTTTGCATGCTTGTTTGCTGTTTTGAATTGTAGATTTCTTTTATTTAAGGTTATTAAATGAGATTTTGAAGGTTTGTTATTAAATACTTTGGGAGAATAATCTATCCTGAAGTGTTTCCAAAAATCTGCGATCACAGTAGTGCATAGATAATTACTATTCACATGTTTCCCTTCAGAATCGTGTAACTTAGCAAATATTTGGACAGAATATAACAAAATTATTCTGTGGATGAAATGATGCAACTACGTGGGGCTCACTATTAAAATCAAAAGATGAGTTGTGCAAATTCTTCTTTCTAAATTCTTTTGTCTTAATTTTAGTGCACAAGCATGAGGAACTGGGAGGCATCAGAGAGGTCCGTTTATACTGAACAGCATGAAGCTTCACTGTTTTCTGCTCCATGAGGCCCTACAATCAAGCTGGCTAAGCCTCACCTAATTGGCAGGCTGGAGCACAGCCCCAGGACCAGATACAGTTAGCTGCCTGGAGTGTTTGCCCGCTCAAGAGTCCACAGCAGATGGCCTGTTGCCATGCAGTGCCCATTGGAACCCAATCTATTGGGGAAGGCAAAGGAACAAAATATCAGAAAGAGACTCCAGGTGGACTAGCCCTTCCTTCCTCTTCCATCACATTTGAGAAAGTGGACTTGCCCATGAAAGCTCACACTGAAATATAACAGTTTGTCTTCAAGGTGCCACCGCTAGAGATGAGCACAAACCAGTGATTTGGAAGTTCATGCCAGTTTGTTTATCAGCTGAACAGGTGCTTGACACTTCCCAGTCCCACCTCCTCTGGCAGAGGCCCACTGAGAGACAGTGCTCCAGCTTGCCTGTCCTGCCTCCTCTGAATGTTGCCTCTGAGTGGATGCCTGCCAGTGGAGGCAGGGCTGGGAATCACTGAACAACTTTTAGCCGATAAACAAACCGGCATGTACTGCCAAAGTGGCAGTTTGTGCCCTTCTCTAGCCACCATGTTTTGTCTTCTTTATTTTTAAGGGTTTTTGGTTGGTTTTTGTTTGCCTACAATCTTTTGGATAGTAAGCATGACATCCATGGCAGCCCCAGTTCCCAGGATGCTCTGGGAAAAGAAGTGGCTGCCTATGAAACTGAGCTGTCCGAGGAATGTAGCTTTTTTAAATACCTTTATTCTCATGTTCTATGTCCTTCATATACCTCCAAATAATTATAAAGTATTTACTTCACAGTGTCTTCATCAGAACATGATGAATGCACTTTAAAATTCCTTAAGCTCTAGTTATTCATAGCTTGGTCAGCTTAATATTTCTTCAAGTTGCATTTAAATGTTTCTGTTTCCAAACTCTTATTTACTTTTGATCTTTAGTTTCCCTTGTGGGATAATGATTAAATCATATCATTCCCAGATCATTAGTAGATTGAAAATACATACATCTTATCACTATCTGCTATAATACCAGTGCTTGTGACTTTTTAGGAGGTTATAAAAAGTTGCTTAGGCAGCAAATGTGACATTATGTATCTATTTAGGAACAATCTTGGGGGCTGTTAAAATTGTGGTAGATTATACATTTCACTACACTTCAGTCTCAGCAGAGGCAATTGCCCTCCGGCTTTCCTCCATTTTTATTCATGTGAGTTCTCGCTTAATCATCTCATAGTCAGATAATTCTTCAGCATTATCATTTATAGCAACAAGGTGAGGACAGGAGACAAGTTTTCTTGTTCATACTTATTTCTTAACCCATAAGCAACATGTTCAAGGTTATACCAAAACACATTTTTGACTAGAAAGAATAAAAGATCAGAATGCAGCTGTATCCCCTCAATCAAAGCAGCCTTGCCTCCTTAGCTAATGCTTACCAATCTAGAAAGAACAGAAGGCTTCCAATGTGTGCCATTGAATTTTTTATGGAAGATCATGGGAAGTTAAACTACCAAGTCAGATTCCTTGTTTGGCTCATTATTGTCAACTCTGTCTTGAAACATCCCTGGATCTCAGGCAAGGATCATTCTTGTCACTTGCTCCTGATCGTTTTTATTGGCCATGCTTGCTTATTGAGCTATCTTACCTCCATGATGGCTCTAAGACCAAGAATGGTATAAAAATAAATGGGAGTATATGTGTAAATTAGGGGTGGGGAACCTTTTGCTTGTGGGCTTTAAAAAGGCCTATGGGAGTTCCCCTTCTGGTCCACAAGCTTCTTTCTGATTAAAGATTGGGGAGTATGGCATTTCAAAGTATTCAGTTATTAAATAGCTTGCATAGAACTATGCTGGGCTTTGCATGCGGAAAAACTATTACATGGAACTGAGCTGAGATTTGCAGGCAGGAAACTGTTGCTACATCTGAGCAAACATGCTGAGTTGAGTTTTGTATTTTTGTTGAGTAGAATTCTCCCCCTGCTTTAAGGGCATCTTCAGTTGAGTTAGAAAGCTGGGTGCAGTGGAAGTGTTGGGTTTGACAGAGGGCACATCACTTAATGGGAGAAGCTCATTTGTATACAATTCCTTATTATAATAATTCACTGGATATCTTCCTTGGCTAGCTCCTCATTTAAGACAAAGAATATTGCAGACTGACAGCTTATAACCATGGTTTCTTTGTGAGTGCTCTTGAATGCCATCATGTTTAGAGCTTGGACATAATGATGTCAATGGTAAAGGTTCGCTTTGACATTTAGTCCAGTCATGTCCGACTCGGGGGCATGGTGCTCATCCCCATTTCCAAGTCACAGAGCCAGCGTTTGTCCGAAGACAGTTTCCGTGGTCATGTGGCTAGCATGACTAGACATGGAACGCCATTACCTTCCCACTGAGGTGGTACCTATTTATCTACTTGCATTTTACATGCTTTCGAATTGCTAGGTTGGCAGGAGCTGGGATAAGCGATGGGAGCTCACTCCGTCACGTGGATTCAATCTTACGACAGCGCTTCTTCTGACCTTGCATCACAGAGGCTTCTGCAGTTTAACCCATAGCACCACCATGTCCCACCATGTCAATGCCAAGGTATTGCTATTAGTGTTAATTTTGGAATTAGGTCATTAAGATAAATACATTTAATGGAAACATGTTTTGTTCCATCAACCATCGATAACTTGTCAGTGACAAATTAGTACACTTTCTTTAAAAAATAATTATCAAAGCAGACCAAAAATGGCTGCTGCTTCCAAATTATGACTGTAATGAGTTTTGTGAAATGTTCATTGTTATTCGTGATGTTAAAATCATTGTAGTTTAATTATTTAAATAACACATTTAAATTTTTTTTAAATTAATGGATTGTGGGAGCAAATTAATTTTTAATTAATTATTTCCACACATCATATTATTGTTTTGATGTATATCACGTGTCAAACTCAAAGCCTGTGGGCCGAATCCAGCCTGCCAGACCATTTCATGTGGCCCTGGCAGTGTTGCCTGCTACTGTGCAGTATACAATATGCAGGAGCTTACTCAGTCACCCGTAATGCTCTGCAAGGATGCTGGGAATCCGCCCAGCAGGACTTGTAATCCCAGCATTCCAAGCAGCGAAGAGTCAGAAAGTGATAACTGAATGAGCAGGATTATATTTAATATGATAAAGAGTAGATACATTTATATAGTCTTACAGATACAACTGGCCCTTTGAGGACAACCATAATGCCAATGCAGCCCACAAAGAAATTGAGTTTTACACCTCTGATTTATATACTGCCTCATAGTGTCAGAGCAGGTGGTTTACAACATAATTAGTCAAGGAACACTCCCCCCACTGGCAAGCTCAGTACTCATTTTGCCGACTTTGGAAGGATGGAAGGCTGAGTCAACCTTGAGCCAGCTAGCATAACTCATCAGGAATAAACTCAGGTAATGAGCAGAGGCTTGACTGCAGTACTTCAGTTTAACCACTAGACCAAGGGGCTGTCTTTCTTTCCTAGCTGTTCCAACCCAGTTGACTGCTGCCCACATGAGTTGAATGGAGCAGAACACAGTGGGTGAAAGCACTCCAAGACCGAGTAGCTTCCTCTTAGAACGTGGTTATGTACCTAGTTCTTACTTTCACATTCTTATTCTACAGACCTAACACAGGTGGGAAAATGTTCCTCCTTACTGGGTTCCAGGACCTTTTACAGATTCATCATGCCCTTCCCCCCCAACATTCTGATTGACTTCTTTCACCTCTCATTGGTCATATTCACTATGTGTTTGCAATAACCCTCACAACACTATTGGATGCAGAGATGAGTAGGCAGATAGAGTAATTTAAATCTTTCCAGGTCTAAACAGTCTGCTTGCTAGGAGAAGAAAATGCTACTGCCCTGAAGAACATCTTTATGGTTCAGAGTTACAGCATACTGCTGTAACAAAGACCAAATGTTCTGGTCAGAATGTTTCACAGGCACTGGATTGGGCTTGGGGAGGAAACAGTGGTTGGTAGAGACTGGTAGGCAAAGAGCTGAGGCAGGGCATAGCAGGTGGCAGCTAAGTCTGACTGAAGGACCATCCATTCTAAACTGGCATAGCCCTTTCCACTGCTTTTAGAGACACATTAACAACTCCTTGAAACATCCCAAGTACTGCTAAGAGTTGAAGTAACTCTAAGAAGTAAGACTGGCAGAACCATCTACCATGAATTTTTGGGACTCTCGTTTATCTAATTTTTCTGTACATAAGACTACCCATAAGTGCATGGCCTGACTTGACCCATGAAAGCTTGCTGATTGTATGCTTTAGTGCTCTAGTAAATGTATCCCCTGCTCCTGCATTTGTATTATGAACTAAGAATGAATCTTCAAAGGTTTTTCTCACATCTGTGAACTGAGATGTAGACTCTCCAAAATATTGCCATATGTAAATATTTTAAGAAACAGAAATAAATCAAGTTTTACATGTGTGGAATCATGCTGGGTGTAGGCACAAAAGCTAATTTTTTCCCCAGGACTTGTTTTTCAACCATCCTCAGACTTCTGCTGGAAAGGTTAACTACCATTACCTTCTTCTTTCTCTTCTCTCTCTCTCTCTTTTGTATCTCTTAGAATTGCTGTGTCTTTCTTCTGGCTCAAAAGAGAAAGATCCTTGTGTAACATTGGTATCACAACTTCAATCTGCTGTAGACTTCCAGTTTGTATAAGAAACTATAGAGTTGTCTTCCAACTGAAGGGAATCTTAGATTTTTTTTTTTCCATTGCCATGGATATTTTCTTGGAAGCACAGCCCTGTTTGTCTCTCTGGAATTTATTGTATTTAAATGCTTTCAGCTCCTCCTAAAATCTCTGCACTTCTTTATCTGGAGTGGATAATTCCCAGTCTTCCCTTTACTAAGATGTTACTTCTATTTCTCCATCTGTTCATCTAGGGTGTTCACAATCAATATATTAAGATATTGGGGACATTTATTGAGGATTACATTCCATTTGTCAACAAATTATTCTTTATCGCTGTACATGCCTGGTATTTTTAATATTTTCAGGACTGCTTTGGACCAGCAATATTCCAGTAAGGTGGAGACATCTAGTTCACTTCTCTGTGACCTTTTATGCAATCTGCACAGTTCTTCCCACTCCATCCCAGAATTCTCATTCTTCTTTTCAAAAATAGATGCTTGTATTAGATATTAATCTAGAAGCTCTTCAGAATAGCTGAACAGATTTTAAAACTGCCCATTTCACAAAATTAGTCTATGGCCTTCCTCAGGGGCTACTCAGAAGAAGCAAAGAGAGACAGTGCATTGTCACAGAAAGAATGCTAATTTGTCTTGGCAAATGAGTAAAGATAGCCATAGTTGGTCCCAAACTGGACCAAGGTTTACCAGTATTGGCATAACTGCAATGCACTGCAAAGGCTGGTGTTTGAAAATGGCTTCCCCCTCAAAAGAAATCCTTGTACTGTACATTCCTTCCTCACTGCAATTTCATCTCTGGAGTCTCCCAACCATTAAAAAGCTAGTAAAGAGTCAGAGTAGAAATGAATTCTGCCTAGTAGGAGTGTTGTGTCAAGATCATTCCCCTGAGTCTGCTTCAAAGTAATAATGAGCCCTCTTGGGATAATTATTTTTTTAAAAAAACTGTGGAGGGAAACACTGATTGGACTGAATTTAGCCTTTCATCAGCAGGGAAAAAATGGAGAAGATTAGTGGTGAACCAGAAACTTTGGCTTCCATGTGAACAAGCCCCATCTATGCGTTTCCAGAGCACAAAGGAGTTGGGAATAAGAAATTAGGATTTCAGGTGATATTTCTTCATTCCATGGACTCCTCTGCTGCTTCCTTACCTGTAGATAGAAGAGGTCTGGCTTCTTTCTTTCCAGACACTTCATCTTCTTTTATTTTTCTTAGTCCTGTAGCCAGCAGCAACAGCCTCCATCTTTATCTCTTCCAGATGTGTTATTTGTCCTAATAAAACTTTATCTTTGATTAGGTCAGGCTTTTGTTGAAGATTCCAAACAACAACTTCCATGCAGGTTACCTGCAATATCTATTGAGAAGTAGGTCCTGTTGAGTTCAGTCAGGTTTATTCTAAGGTAAAAAGGTATATGTTTGCTGTCTTTATGAGTTAGTTCACATTTGCCAATGTCTGAAAATGCTAAATATTGGCCTCAACCCTTTCCCACCAAGTCCCACTCTTCCTGTTAATGTTAATTAAAGGAACTCATGCAAATGACTCAGAACTGCCTGTATCAATGCTTAGGTAAAGGTTCCCCTTGACATTTAGTCCAGTTGTGTCTGACTCCAGAGCACGGTGCCCATCCCCGTCTCCAAGCCATAGAGTAGAGCCAGCGTTTGTCCGTAGCCAGTTTCCATTACCTTCCCACTGTGGTGGTACCTATTTATCTACTTGCATTTACATGCTTTTGAACTGCTAGGTTGGCAGGAACTTGGACAAGCAACGGGAGCTCACTCCATCGCATGGATTCAATCTTACGACTGCTGGTCTTCTGACCTTGCAGCACAGAGGCTTCTGCAGTTTAACCCACAGCGCCACCACGTCCCCTTGTATCAATTGTTATCCAGAATCTATTTGAATATTTATGCCAGCATTAAATTAAAAGTATAAATATCAACAATGCATTGCCACCGGTTAAGAAGTCAGTGCTTGTACTTCTAATTCTGTAACAACTCTTTGAGACATGACAATACATACAACTGCCATCTTCTTTACCAGCAATTTGCTGGTAAAATTTATTCTGTTGAATTTGCAGTGGCAGGTGCGAATAAGAGGATTTTGGCCCTTATATTCCTTCAGCACTTGCTTTTAGACTGTACTAAAACAAAAAATATTTCAATTCTTCATATTGCTGTTGTTTAGGAATGAATGCTAAAATCGTATGCATGACAACTTGGGAGTAAACACCACCAAACTCAATGGAACATTTCTCTGTACAAGACACTTGGGTTGGACTGCAGATTTTCCTAATGTTTGGAAATGATGACAGCTGTTTGTTCTAAATGATGTTAAAAGAACTTAAGAATTATCCTTTTTAATAATTCCAATTCCAAAGTTGATTCCTCTGCCTTTCCAGTTCTTGTTGACGCCCTGCTTGTTGCCTTTTACATGGAAACAGATCTCAATGTGAATATGGATTTAACATCAAGCATATGAGTTATTGTTCATTTCAAGCGAAGACCAGAATCATTTATGCTGTAGACTTTAACCAGAAGATTCTTAGCGGCTGAACTTAAATAACAATAATGATCATATTTTTGTTTTAAGGCATGAAAGACATGCACAAGCGAACAAGAATGGCTAAATGGAGGACAAAAGAGGACACTGACTTTACTTAAAATAGCACATGCTAATTTGTAGATACAAATACTAAATTATTTAAAGAAAAAGATAGTTCTCACTTGTGCAGTCAGCCAACCTTTGTGCCTCTGCTGACTGCTGTCTAGGTAGTCCCTGATCTCCCTTCTAATCTTTAGAAGCAGAATTGAAATTCCATTTCGCTTTCTTCACAGTTGGGTTTCTGGAGCCAAGGGTATTTCATCTGGCCTTAATTTTCAAACTATCTGCCTTGATCCCATGTTT